>NC_080065.1:107239138-107564264 GCF_949987535.1 Balaenoptera acutorostrata | reverse complement strand
AAAAAATCAAATATATATTTTGAGGTATATCATTAATGCTAATAGGGAGTATTCTTCATTCTATATAAACTCATATAGTTCAGGGTTGTCCAACTCAGTACTATTGACATTTGGGCTGGATAATTCTTTGTTGGGGACAGGGAAGGGGAAACCGGCAGGTGCACTGTGGAATGGTTAACAACACCTTGGCCTCTACCCACTAAGTGTCATTGGCAACCCCTAGTTCTGACAACCACAAATGACTTCAGACACTGTCAAATGTCTACTGGGAGGCACGTTTTCTCCATTTGAGAACCATAGAAATAGATAATGACTTTTATAAAACTCCCACCTAAGAAATAAAGTTCGGTGCAGTCGGCCCTCTGTATCGGCAGGTTCTGCATTCTCTGATTCAACTAACCTCAGATTGGAAAAAAAAAAAAAAAAAATCAAGAAAATTCCAGAACTTGAATTTGCCACACTTGCAACTACTTACATAGCATTTACATTGTATTAGGTATTCTAAGTAATCTAGAGATGTATTAGGTATCATAAGTAATCTAGAGTAATCTAGAGTATATGGACGACATGCCTAGGTTATATGCAAATACTCTGCCATTTTCTATGAGGGTCGTGGACCTCCTTGAATTTCGGTATCTTTGGTGGGGGGGACAGGTGTTCTGGAACCAATCTCCTGCACAGACACTAAGGGATGACTGGATTATCTCTCTGAAGAAAAATATTTTCATGGGAAAATTTTCTAGAACAGAATCACAAAGTCAGCAACTAAGGCAGGTGTTTACATCTCCTATTTTGGGGGGGATAACTCAATCTTTTCTCCTGCAACCCTACTCTTAGTGTAAGAGTGAAAATTATCTATTCTTCATAGATGGCTGAGAATTAGACAATAAAGTTATTATATCATAGCAGCTCCTTTTTATCTATTTGTTTTCCTCTTCCTTTTTACAAACTTACCTTTCTCTTTAAGAAATCAAATACTCAAACTTGAGTAAGGAGGAAACTGATATTTTCATAGCAAGAGGAAATGCATCAACTAAAAAATAAGTGAAACACTGTAGAACGTAGTTAGTAATTGAATATAGTTCCATCTGCAATATGAACAAGTCTGTGCTCTTATGGAAAATGTTAACTTGATTTAGTACTGTAAATGGAAAATCTGTAACTTATGGGCAAGTTATGGGATATATTGGCATCAGATACAAAAATCTGCTAATACCCATATAATAATACAGATACTGAAAATTTAATATAAAGCCTATCTTACCCTTCTCTGCCATTCCTTTGTCCCCAATCTTGCTCTGTAAAACCATGCATTTCATCTCTTTGTTATCATTTATATTTCTTCTTATTCTTATTTTCAGTATTCTAGACATCTGTATTTACTCTGTGTATTTATTTCCATGTTTCCTGATATATTCTCCATTTCATTCTGGGGGCCACTCCCTGCCTAACTCTTAACCAACCTGTTTCAGGTAGTCTGATACAAACAGCATTTTTCCCTTAAAAATAGAACATATAATTTTTTAGCTAAGTAGTTAGTCATGCAGGATAAATACTATCTTGATGGTATGTGTGACCATCTAACAAAATTGGAAAAGGATGGAAGTGAAAGTATTGAGTGGCACCTTCTGGAAAACTTTTTAAAAGAAAAGTTGCCCCATACTCTTGTAAATGTTTCTCCCTTTCTTCAAACCTTTTGCCTGGAATGTAGATTTGATGGCTGGAGCTCTAGCTGCCAGTTTACACAATTAGTATGAACATGCTATGTCAGACATGGTCAAAAGGAATGCTGAAAGGAAACTCAGTCCTTAAGGGCGTTGTAGACATGAGATGCCATGTCAGCCCTGATCTGTCTCAAGACTTGTATGCAAGAAACAAAGTTGTATTTTATGTTTTTAAAGCCATTGTGATTTGGGGACTCTATTTTTCACATAGGAATCTAATCTTAACTGATATGGGTGAGAATCCACTCTGAATGGAGCATGTGATCTAAGTCTAAGTAAAAAAGCTGATCACATTTCTCTGTTTCAGAGGGAGACATTCACTATATCAATATCTTGCGTAAAAAGGCATACTTATAGATATCTCAGACCCTAACTTAGCCGGAAAAATTTTGATGAATGAACTATAAAGATGCTGTCATTCTCATAAAACCTCTAAGTATATTCTGGTTAAAATATCAAAATCCATAAGAGCTTGGGGCATAGTAAAACCTTCATGAAATGACTGCATATGATTTCCAGGATGGCAATGAATGACCTCACAGTTACACAATTAAAACAAAAATGTAGGGAACCATGGAAATTTTTTTATAGGCATTAAAGGCTATAATTAGGATAGTCTGATGTGAGTTTAACGTACTCTGGGAATTGTGATCTGTAGAAAACCATGGTGTCTGGTGCTAACGGCAACATGCATTTTGTGATGAAGCATTATGCAGCAGCTAAACAATCTTCACCCATTCATTTCAGCCAGTCCTTCTGCGTCCATTGCACAAATGCCAGAATCACAAGGTCTCTGACCAGTTTGTGAGAAAGAGAATAAAAAAGTTTGTGGCTTATTATGACAAAATAAAAATGACAAATAATACCAGGAAATAATTGGGTTCATTAATAGCAATCATCAATTCTCAATCATTAAATGCAATTCACATAGAATTAATTCAGCACTTGAAATACTACTTAAAGTGCATAGGCCTTGTCTTAATAGTATGTTTCATATAATTAGCTTAGCACAAGAGGCAGAAAGCAGACCACAGTGTGAGTTTTCCCATCTTATTTAAATCTGAAAAGATTTATCCACTTGCTAAATATCAGAGAGAAGATGTGGCACATATAAGATGTTCTTATACTTGTTTTTCAATGCTAACATTTTCTTTAATTTTGAAATAATGCATGAAAATTGAAAATCCTTGAAAAGTATGAACAGTATAAAGAAGGGGTAAAATATCACTCTTTCTGACACTCAAAGGCATCTGATATTATAGCTCTGGCATATTTTATTCCAGTTTTTAATTTTTTTCTTAGTTGAACCAATTTCCAGTGTAAAATATTTTTATAACATGATATCAAAAATCTTTGTAACATTATTTAATGGCTATTTAAGGTAAAGCTATGTCCCCCATTATTTTAAAATTAGAGTATGTAATTCCTTCATATAAAAAGTACTAATACTAAAATAAACTCAAAATGGATTACAGACCTAAATATAAGACTGGATGCTATAAAACTCCTAGAGGAAATCATAGGCAGATGTCTCTTTGACATAAATTGCAGCAATATTTCTTTGCATCTATCTCCTAAAGCAAAGAAAACAAAAGCAAAAATAAACAAATGGGACCTAATTAAACTTCAAAGCTTTTGTACAGCAAAGGAAACCATCAACAAAACCAAAACACAACCTGTTGAATGGGAGAAGATATTTGCAAATGACATGACTGATAAGTGGTTAATATCCAATATATATAAAGAGCTCATACAACTCGACATCAAAAAAATAAACAACCTGATTTTAAAAAGGGCAAAAGAACTGAAAAGACATTTTTCCAAAGAGGATATGCAGATGGCCAACAGGCACATGAAAAGATGCTCAACATCACTAATCATCAGGAAAATGCAAATCAAGACCACAATGAGATATCATCTTACACCTGTCAGAGTGGCTATCGTCAAAAAGAACACAAATAAAAATTGTTGAAGAGGATGAAGAGAAAAGGGAACCCTTGTACACTGCTGGTGGAAATGTAAATTGGTACAGCCACGGTGGAAAACGGTATGGAGGCTTCTCAAAAAACTAAAAATTGAACTACCATATGACCCCACAATTCCACTCCTGGGTATATATTTGAAAAAAACAAAAACACTAATTCAAAATTATACATACACCCCAATGTTCATAGCAGCATTATTTATGATTGCTAAGATATGGAAGCAACCTAAGTGTCCCTCAACAGATGAATGGACGAAGAAGATATGGTATATATATATACAATGGAATACTACTCAGCTATAAAAATGAATGAAATTTTGCCATTTTCAGAAACATGGATGGACTTGGAGGGCATTATGCTAAGTGAAATATATCAGACAGAGAAAGACAAATACTGTATGATATCACTTATATGTGTAATCTAAAAGATACAACAAACTAGTGAATAAAACAAAAAAGCAGCAGACTCACAGATACAAAGAATAAACTAGTGGTACCAGTGGGGAGAGGGAAGGGGGAAGGGGCAGTATAGGGGTAGGGGAAAGAAAAAGGAAGTTATTATGGGATTGTATGAAATCATGTGTGTGAAAATTTTGAAAATTATAAAGCACTGTAGAATTTTTAAAAATGGTATTCAATTAAAAAAAGTACTAATAAATATCTTGGACATAGGATTTCAAACCACAGTAAACATTAATAGAGACTTCACAAAGTGTGCCCCCTTGACATTAGTTCAAGGACAAGTTTTGAAAGAATAAAATAAGAAATCTTCTACAAACAAATATGTTTGTGAAATACTGCATACAATTTTTTCCTTGCTGTAGCATCTTAAAAAACAATAGCATTGATATTTCAATAATCATGCTTTAAAGAAAGCTATTTGGTTTTTCTTTGCATTTCCCCAAATTATTTTATGACAAAAGAGTTTTTGCATATTACTTATTTATATAAGTGTTACACACTCTGGGAAATACCATAATAAAGAATTTTTAAAAAAACATGTTAGAGTGAGGCCAAAATTGCTCAGTAGATTTTAAATATCCCAATAAAATTATCTAACCTATACTTAAAATGTTTTTAGAAATAATTAATGCTAATATTAACAAATGCAAACAACACAAAGTAGCAATCAAAAACATTTCCCCAACAAACTCTAAATTCTATCATAAGAAATCACCATCACTAACATGGGATGAACACTATTCTAGGCATATCTCAAATCACATATGCAGATAGAAGGACATACAGGTAAGTAGGTAGATTAAATAAATATTAGTGGATAGATTGATAGATAAGAAAATGACATTTAAATTTTACATTATGCTGTATTCTATATTTAAGAGCTATTCTAATAAAATTAATTTATATTTAACAGAAGCAATATAAACTTGGGTGCCCTGAAAATATTGGTAAGATGCAAGTAAATTTTTCTTTAACAGACAAAATATTATTTTATAAATAATCCCTGTAAAGGTCAGGTAAATTTTTGATAAATAATAAGAGTTTCACATCATTTTTAAACTACATAATTTAAACTACTTCAGACAATATACTTGTACTTCTAGCAATACAGGATGAAGAAATTAGCTCACTTAGACTTTGTTCTACTTCCAGTAGAATCAAAAGAGTTGGAATAAATTTTTCTTAAGACCTAGTATGGTCTTTCAGTGTGTGGATTATAATCTTTAGTTCAGGGATGTTTTCCTCTTACATCTTTGAATACTTTTTGTTCTGCATATTCTTCAAAACTCCAGTCATGCTTCATTTTACTTTGACTCTTTCCACATAGAGTCATTTTTATCTTTATTACTTTCTCTTTCTTTTAAGTGATTTTTTTTCAAGCCTATACCATACATCTCTGGTTGGGTGTCAATAGTTTTTATTATATTTTTTATAAAATCTTTATCGTGTCGCTCTCTTTTTAAAAGAGAGGTCACATTTCTTTGCAATTTCTTTGAACTTGAAGAATTATTTGTCTGAAATCGTGTTTCCCCCCTACAAGTAATTCTTCCATAGTGTACGTTCTTTCAGTATCTTTCTCTCCTTTTGTAGTTTCCATGCTTAAGGTCAGGTATTTTATGCCCCTGCTTATGAGTTATCTTCAAACCATGACAGCCTGTATACTGCATACTGTCAAATGGACAGATAATGGAACAAGAAAGGGAATGAGCTCCAACTCTGATTTATATTGTTTTGAGTGCCCTCTTACTAAGTTGGCTGTTTCCTTTGGGCACAAGCCCACCCCCACCTTCACTCCCCCAAGCATCAGCATTTAAGCAGTGGTAAGTTGGTGTAGCTCATTGATCTGATAATTGCTGCTTCCTTTCCTTCCTTCACCCCTCTTGACATCCAGGATTCTCCTTTGCATTGAAGGTTCAGTTATGGACAATAAAAATGACTTTAGCATGTTTTCTCCTTCAGCATCATACTCACTGCCACGTTGTAAGAATGAATTAGGTTTCCACACAGATGTCTCCTGATTCTGTAGTGGCCTGTCTTAGAGCTCAGATCTCATTCAAATCTAAGGATGATGAGATAAACTGCCATCACTGCGACACTTGCTTTTAGGTATGTGTTGTGCTGTTTTATCTCTCAGGCTATTCTCTGGCTCACACCAGGTAGTGGTCAGAGCTACTGGCAGTGTGTTCAGGTTGTTGCTGATACTTGCATTATTAGTAGTACTGGCTCTCAATAGATTTTGAAGAAGGAAAATAGGTTAAAAAATTCCTTTGTTCTGCCATCCATAACCAGAAAACTGATTCCATGCTTATAATCTTTAAAATATTGCAGGTATATTTATTTAAGGTGTATGCAAGGATAGTTTGGGTATTGTCAGAAAGAATTTGTGCCTATTTGCTTATTTTTAACTTAGTCAACAAACATATGTATTATACTTAATCTGGACCATGAACTATGCAAGCTACCAGAAATACAGAAATGAGTTATTTGTTATCTTACAATCAAAGAGCTTACAAATCCAGTACTGAAGATAGACATGTAAATAAGCAGACAAGATGCAGTGTGTGTGTGTGTGTGTGTGTGTGTGTGTGTGTGTGTTTTATGACACAAATACAACAATAGGGTTATAGGAACTCAGAGGAAGGAGCAAATGAGTTGTATATCACTGCAAAGAAAAGGTGATATCTGAATTGTGGCTTAAAATATTAATAGGAATTTACCAGGCAGAGGTGTGGGCAGGGAGAAGTAGTTACTGAGAAAACAGTGTCTGCAAAGAAAGGCATGAAGACATAAGACATCTTCATTTGTTTGAGGACAGTGAGTGGCATTTTGTTTCTGGAAGAGTGGGTACATGCAGGAAGGAGAGGAGTGGGTTTGGATATGTAAGCTTGGGGCAAGATTGTTAAGGACATTGAGTTTTACCATAGAGAAATTAATAGGGGATGATGGATGACTTAGTTTTGAGATTCTAATGAAATAGGAGATGCAAGACTCACTTTACATAGCAAGTCTTTTTCAAGCACTAGAGTACTTTGCTAATACTGCAGAGTTTCAGTCTAAGGTATCTTTTGTTATCACAACTTGAACTCCATCCTCTCAAGCATAGCCACCCGTACAGAGCAATTTTATTACGTCTTAAGCTAGTTTTGTTCTCAGATGCCATAATATGAAAGGAGTTCCATTCCATTATTTAATTATCTTCATTGCAATATATAAATAACTTAGGTATATTCACTCAAGACCACAGTGGTAGGCAATGTCTGAGCAGGGGAAGGAATTGGTCAAACCTGTTCTTGAATTATTTTGTTATTCTTAAGTTAAATTTGCCAATTATGTGCCCCTTTCAAACATTCTTTGAATTTAATAGAAGTCATAAGAAATGTAACTCTTACTGAAAATCTTTAATTTCTTTCAAATAATTTTGTAATCATTTTTTTTCTTGTAATTTCCTGCTCATAAAAACTCAGATAGTTATTTTGAATGAAGTGTATTCTTTTCTCCATACCTGTTGAGTATTAAACCAGGATAATGAGTTCTTGAGGGTTATGTTTTTGCTTCAGCTTCTCCAAATGTACAATTAGAGGCAGAATCAGAAAGTCACCATATTCAATTTATTCTATAGCAAAATAACTGATAATTTCCAAGGAGTGAGAATAGAGGAAACCAGGGACCAAATATTGTATTATATCAATAGATAAATATACTATAGAGAAATCTCAGGATGAGGAGAGTATGAGATAGTAAAATGAGTAATAATTAATATTAAGGAAAGAACCAATAAATTACAATATCTAGCCCTTGTTCTTTAAAACCTTTTATAGAATGGTATTGTGGTTTTTTACTATTCTGAAAAGACTCATCTATATTGACTGGAAACAAAAATATGGTGAAATTAACTGTATTAAGATTGAGAAGAGACCACATTGTATGATTTCACTTACATATGTCTAAATATGACAAATCCATAAAGACCAAAAATCCACAGTGGTTGGTTAGGGTTAGGAATTGGTATGTGAAGTGACATTTAATAAGTATGGGGTTTCTTTTTGGGATGATAAAATGTTCTAAAATTAGATTGTGGTAATGGTTACATAATTTGGTGAATATACTAAAAACCATTAATTGGACACTTCAAAATGGTTTTTATGGTATGTGAATTGTATCTCAAGAAAGCTGGGTTTTTTTTTTGTTTGTTTGTTTGTTTTAAAGTAGCCTGGCAAGAACTCATTCACTCTAAGTTGGGAATTTTTTTAATGCAAAGGATATATATAGCAGGGATGAGACAAATGGGATGAGCTACAGTGAAAACCTGATTTCAAGTCTGTGTTCAAGATGCCATATATACTATTCCTTTTTAAACTTCTTTTCCTTTAAATAGTGACTTTTTGATGACTAATTCTATCTGAGGACATAAGTTTGCTAGGCTGTTTCAACATTCCTTTGTGATTTGGCTATAGTGAAATAATATTTCTAGATTCTATAATATCAAAACAATCTCTGGATATTTAGGGAGGTAAGACTGCTGAATTTAGAACTCAGATGACAAACATCTTCAAATTTTCAAATTCAAGTGAAGGAGGATAGATAATGCTGCATTTGAAACCCCTATTCTTGTGTCTTTTCTGATATTACTATTCTACAATGATGGGATATGCATGGTTTTGATGAATGTAAAGAGTTTTGCTTGAAGAAGTTGTGAAATACACTATTTTATTGCAGAGTAAAATCAGCATAGAACTTTGTGAGAGTTTCCTCTATGAGCTGGACATGGGAAAACACGCTGCTTACTCCCATGATGCCATGAGACATCACCAAGTCAACTAAATCTCCCAAGACACTGCAATTTGGACTGAGGTGTGTTGCTTGGTAATAACAGAGTGTCATGGCTTCTAACGGTAGGGGGTTCCAGAAGTCTAACATAAATAAATGAATTCTAGGTTTTAACCCTTTTAAATAATTTGCTGTTAATTTTTGCTGTGATCACATCAAAATGTTCTCTAATCCTGATTACGTATTCCCCAAATTTGGGCAAATGTGAACTGATTAAATTAAAGAATGGTTACATAGACATTCTTGTTTCATAAGTGGGTTTCATATCGTATTTTAACTTTCTCTTGGTATTCCAACCTCTGGAAAAAAGCAGTCACTGATATTATGTCTTCATATACTCACCATTTAGGGGAAAAATAAAACTTCAATGTTTTGAAATGATACATTTAAATCAAACATTCTACTTGTCAGAATTTACTATTAATATAAATTATATTAAACTCATTTTTTTTAATTTACTGGTATAAAAAATAGAGTACCATTTGGGAAACTGTCACTAACAGTAATATCTTCAAAATTCATTCATTTCATCAAATATTTAAATAACATCTACCATATACCCATCTCTAGAATTGAGCTGCTTATTGTCTTGTGGGGAAAGAAGACTTTTGTGCTATACTGAGGATTATAGTTTCTAGGAAATCAGTGACATGAAAGATCAGTCTGAGCTGATTAACTGAAAATTTATAAAAAAGGAGGGAATTAAGCTGGGTATTAAAAATGTATGTAAATAAAAGATACTACAGAGACAATGTAACCCATACAGGTAGAAGACATTTACAATGCATATATCATACAAAGGACTCATTTAGAATATATTAAAACTTCTATGTATTAATGAAAAAAAAAAAGAGGTAACACAATAGAAAATTAGGAAAAGAGTTGAATATACCCTTCACAAAAGAGGAAACCCAAACGACCAAAAGACATGATTTTTTTTTAAATTCTCAACTTCATTAAGCAACAGAAAAATGCAAATAAAATGACACCAGTACATATCTATTAGAACAGATAAAACAAAGAGAGGCAATGCCAAGTTTTGGGAAGGATGTGATACAACCAGAGCTCTCATGTACTGATGATGTAAGTACACTTAAATACTTTGTAAAAACTATTTGAAGTATCTACTAAAGCTGAACAAATGGATACATAAAACTCATCAACTCCATTCTTAGGTGTAGACCTAATAAATAGATAGGTTTATAAAAACACAGGTCTAAAATGTTTATAGTAGCACTGTTAATAATAGCCAAAAACTGCAAACTTCTCTGTTAATGATGTTTATCAATACTGTATAGATATATAAATTGTGGCATATTTCTTTAAGTAGTATATAACAATGAGAATAAAAATCAAAAGCTACCTACAATGATATAGATGAATTTCACAGACATAATGTCAATTGAAAGAAGTTATAAAAGTGTATGTACTTATCTTCCCATGTACATAAAGTACAGATCAGTTGAAACTAATCTGTGACATTGAAAATCAAAAAAGCAGTGACTTTGAGAGATACTGACTGAAAAGTAGCCTACAGTGGCTTTGGAAATACTCATAATGATCTTTTTCTGGATCTCAGCTCTGATTACGCAGTGTGTTTAGTTTGAGAAAATCCACTGAGTTGTAAACTAATGATAGATGGACATTAATGCAGGCATATTGTAATTCAAAGAGTTTTTTAATGGGTAAAAGTTAGAGGTTTAGAAAAAAGTAAAAAGAATTCTTTATTGAAAGATAGTTTTCACAGCCAATTATTTTCTGAAAAAAATTTTCTTAAGTGAAAATAAAGATGGAAAGACAAAACTTTACTCTAAAAAATTTCCCCAGAGTTGGATTTTTTCAGTTTATATAATGCAATCTGCTTAAGCTGATCTATTTTAAACAGTCTTTCACCACTGTGACAGGCCAAAATCAACAACTTTTATTTATATATGTAAGGTCCTTCCAGGGTACATTTGAATCATCAAAGACAGACAAAGATGTGTTTAATTTTATTTAAGTCTAATTGGTTAAATCTTCACTCTTTGAACATCAGTAGAGCCATGTGTGATATCTAATGGAAACTATTTCAGATTATTTGCTTAAGTAGATGGTCATGTGTGAGTCTATTGTCTATTATTTATATTTTAAAGACATTTCATTTTAAAACTATATAATTTTGTTCTCTATTTTCTTCCTTCCTTCTTAGGTGTACACCTAATACTTAGATGTGTTTACAAAAGTATAAGGACTAGAATGTTTATAGCATTTATAATAGGCCAAAACTCCAAAATTCACTATTAATGATGCCTATCAACACTGGAATAGATAAACTGTGGTATATGTCCATAATAGTAGTATATAACAATGAGAATAAAAATCAAAAGCTACATACAACAATATGAATGAAACTCACAGACATATCGATGGAAATAAGTTCAATTATTCATGAAATATTCATAAAATCAAAGTTCAATTATTCATGGCTGAATAATATTCTGGTGTGTGTGTGTATCACAATTTGTTTATCCATTTATCTGTCAACACTTACGTTGTTTCCATGTCTTGACTATGGGATAATGCTGCAATGACTATGACGGTGCAGCTGTCTCTTCAACATAATGATTTTGTTCTCTTTGGATATACACCCAGAAGTGGAATTGCTGAATCATATGGCAGTTCTATTTTTAATTACTTGAGGAAACTCCATACTGTTTTTCACAGTGGCTATATTAAAACTTCCTGATATAAAATGTAAAACAAATGTTAGATTTATTACTTCTCAGTACTGTTGTAAAACCTGCCTAACAAATACTATCATCTATTTGTTGAATGCAATTAATATTTGACTAGGAAAGCTGATGTGTCAGAAACAATATTACAGCCAGAGTATTCAGTGTTTACCTTTCCCACATATCTTAAGTAGGAAACTTAAGTTCAGGGAAGTGAAACAATTTGTGGGAATAATGGAATTAGTGAAAAGTAAAACAGATCTGTCTCATTTGAAGTGTTAATATTTACTCTATACCATCTCTCCAAAAGAAAAGAAATTGCATATAGAAGCCATGTGGGTTTTTCTGTCTATATCCCACCACCCAGCCAAATAAATTATTAACATACCATATTCCAATAACAAAGAAACATGTTCCTGCAATAACCCTAATAGGGGCATCAGAGCCACTATCTGAGCTAAAATCAATTGGACTTAAGAGGCGAGCATCACTCCTGTAACATATTAAGTAGCTTCCTGGGGAGTGGAGGTTGAAGAAGTAATGATCCTCTGAAAGAAGGTATTTGTAATATATTTGTGTCTGAACTTACCCACATTTATTTGTGACATTCCAGAGTCACACCATCATAGCTCTTCTCTTTAAATCAGAAAAGTTGTCAAACTATACAGAGAGTCATTGTTGAAATTACTTGTTAGTGCATATAAAATTATAGTGTTTGTTCAACAAAGGAAAAGTGAAACAAAACAAACAAACAAAAAGCAAAAACGACCGAAATAAAAGTTTTAAAAAATGTTTCATTGATAAAAATCAAGTTCCTGGAAACAAATTTTGGTGGAAACCTATGCCTTCTCCCATGATATGTTTCACAACAAAATAAAACTAGAAACATTGAAAAAGATAATCAGGAAATAGCAAAAATAAAACATATAACATGACACAGGAAAATCACAAATCTTTCAACATTGTCTATAGATAAGCAGTTCCTTTTCTCAACAAAAATTAAGAAACATTAATACTGAATCACATCAAGTCTAAAATTCTAATTTCTGATGTTAATAGAAATGCAAACATTAGTTTGCAAATGTTAAGTTATAGCTAATGAACTAACATAAATGAACCAGTATCCTAATAGTTTTCTTTTATTAAACCAGGATGGTCAAAATCAGAAAAAGTAAATACAATGAGCTATGTGCTGTAGACATTTCAAATATTAAGTGCATTGTTAAAGTTCTCTTTGATAATCTTTTCTAAAATCAATGTCAAAATGTTTCCTCAAACCAAAGTGAGTCTATGCACTAACAGACAAAACAACCCACGCATGATTTTCTTACAGTTTTGAATTTCTATTCCAGCTTTTCTCTTTCCTATGGAACTGATAAGAAAAAGCATAAGTACAAAGAGGTCCAGCAGAGCAAACTAAGAGCATGCACATAAAAATATCCACTAGGGCTTCCCTCGTGACGCAGTGGTTGAGAATCTGCCTGCCAATGCAGGGGACACGGGTTGAGAATCTGCCTGCCAATGCAGGGGACACGGGTTCGAGCCCTGGTCTGGGAAGATCCCACATGCCGCGGAGCAACTGGGTCCGTGAGCCACAATTACTGAGCCTGCGCGTCTGGAGCCTGTGCTCCGCAACAAGAGGCCGCGATAGTGAGTGGCCCCCGCTTGCCGCAACTAGAGAAAGCCCTCGCACAGAAACGAAGACCCAACACAGCCATAAATGAATAAATAAATAAATAATAATAAAAAAATGTGTTGCAGATAATAAGATAGCACTGGGGAAAAATGTTATTAAAAAAAAAAATACCCACTAGCATATGTTGACACACAAATTGCCCAAAGGCAGTATTTTTTAATGGTTCTTAATTTTGTTGCTTCCTACGGTTTTTTTTCTTTACACCCCATGGACAACAAATAAAAATGAAAAGTATAGAAAATAAAATTAGGGTTTAGATTATTTAAGTGTTTTGACTGAGGTCTTGCAGTAAATCGCCTATGACACAAAATTTGAAAAAAACATGATAGGTATTTTCAATTAGCAAGAATTTGTACACACTAAATCCTGCTTACATTTCTCTGGAAAGTAGACACGATACAGTAAAGCCTTTATTACCTGTAACCCCAGGAGGAATAACTACATTTTGTTCTAGAAAGTAGTTTCAAAATTAGGCAGTAATTTGTCCTGGCCCCAGGAAAGGAACACATGAGGGTATATATTTTTCATCTAAAGAAAAAGCATAAAACATTTTGCTTAAATTTTCTTCTTCTGTTATATTACTAAACCACTAGTCATGGAAATGATGCCTCTGAACTTTTCCTTACTAAGGGACCCCATTCATCAGAGGGGTGATGTGCAGTCTACCATACGGGTGAAATGTTCAGCACTATATGCATATTCTGTTTACACAGCCATGCCATAAGGAAAAGGCAAAAATTAAATTGAACACATGGAAGAAATTTGAACACTTGGAATTTCAATATATCACCATATCTCTATATTAAATTGGCTATTAGATAAATCCTTGGAAACCAGGGTATTGTTGGGGTTTTTGTTGTTGTTTTCTTTCTTTCTTTTTTTTTGGTCTCTCTCTCTCTCCAAACATTTAACAATCAAGTTAAAACTAATTTTATATATGACCAGTGTCCTTATTAAAAGGGGAAATTTGGAGACAGACATGTACACAAGATAAAAATGTGAAGATGGAGGCAGAGATTGGGTTGATGCTTCTTTAAGCCAAGGAACACTAAAGATTGCCAGCAAATCACTAGAAGCTAGGAGAGTCATGGAACAGATTTTCTCTCACAGCCCACAAAAGGAACCAAGCCAGCCAGCACTCTGATCTTAGACTTCTAGCCTCCAGAACTGTGAGAAAATAAGTTTTTGTTATTTAAGCCACCCAGTTTTTGGTACTTTGTTACAGTAGTCCTAGCATATTATTGTACCATACTGTATTCAGGTTTCCATAGTTTTACATAATGTCCCTTTTCTGTTCCAGGATCCCACATAATTACATCTAGTCATTCTGTCTCCTTAGGCTGCTTTTGGCTGTGACAGTTTCAGACTTTCCTTATTTTTGGATGACCTTGACAGTTTTGGGAAATAATAGATATTTTATAGGATACTCCACTATTTGCATTTGTCTGGTATTTTTCACATGACTAGACTGTGGTTATGGACTTTTGGGAGAAAGACCACAGAAGTAAAGTGCCATTTTCATCACATCATAGCAACATGAGTTTTACATACTATCCACATGATTTATCAGTGTTGATGTTGACTCGATCACCTGGCTGAAGCTGTCTTCTCAGATGTCTCCATTGTAATGGCACTTTTTTACCCCCTTTACATTAGGATGAAATCTTCCTCAACAAAAAAACAAACAACCCAATTGAAAAATGGGCAGAAGACCTAAATAGACATTTCTGCAAAGAAGACATACAGATGGCCAACAGGCACATGAAAAGGTGCTCAACATCACTAATTATTAGAGAAATGCAAATCAAAACTATAATGCGGTACCACCTCACACCGGTCAGAAGAGCCGTCTTTAAAAAGTCTACAAATAACAAATGCTGGAGAGGGTGTGAAGAAAAAGGAACCCTCCTACACTGCTGGTGGGAATGTAAATTGGTACAACCACTATGGAGAACAGTATGGAGGTTCCTTAAAAAACTAAAAATAGAGTTGCCATATGATGCAGCAATCCGACTCCTGGGCATATATCTGGACAAAACTACAATTCAAAAAGATGCATGCACCCCAGTGTTCATTGCAGCACTATTTACAATAGCCAAGACACGGAAACAACCTAAATGTCCATCGACAGATGAATGGATAAAGATGTGGTACATATATACAATGGAATACTTCTTAGCCATAAAAAAGAACAAAATAATGCCATTTGCAGCAACATGAATGGAACTAAAGATTATCATACTAGGAGAAGTAAGTCAGAAAGCAAAAGACAAATACCATATGATATCACTGATATGTGGAATCATAAACACAAATGAACTTATCTACAAAACAGAAAAGGACTCACAGACATAGAGAACAGACTTGTAGTTGCAAAGAGGGGGTGGGAGTGGGGGAAGAATGGATTGAATGGATTGAGAGTGTAGAATTAGATGTAAATTATTATATATAGAATACATAAACAACATGGTCCGACTGTATAGCACAAGGAACTATACTGAATATCCTGTGACAAACCATAATGGAAAAGAACTTTTAAAAGAATGTATATATATATATATGTATAACTGAATCACTTTGCTCTACAGCAGAAATTAACACAACATTGTAAATCAACTATACTTCAATTAAAAAAAAAGAAAGAAAGAAAGAAATCTTCTTGCTCTTTGGGAAGGAAGTCACTGTGCATTACTTACACTTCAGAGGTTGTAAGTTATGCTCCCCCTCCTTGAAGGCATAGTATTTACATCAATTATTTGGAATTATCCTGCATAAGAGATAAGCCTCTTCTCCTCCACTTATATATTTAAACATTTATTTGTATCAATATAGACTCATGGAAGTTTATTTTATACTTTGATTTATAATTCAATACTACTTTTTTTGTGACCCAAATTGTTCTACCTTTGGCAGTTGGAGTTCTTTCTGTCCCTTTGACAGATCTGTATCAATGTGGTGTGTGTGTTTTAACACGTCCTTACTTTCTGGTACTAAAAGATGCTCCAAGATCATGTTGTGTATTTCCGGTCCCAGTCTTAGAATCAGCCATTCTCCAAGGATCCCTGGTTCCTTTTATTAAAAATCAAGATCTGGGCACTATGTGTGTTCATCACTACTGAAGTGCCATTGCTTTTAGGCTACTTTGGACGACAGCACAAAGAAATACATGTGTGTATTTGCATACACACATATCTATAATTATTCCTATACATAACCATCTGTGTGTGTGTGTATAATAGCTAAATATGAGCTCTTATCGATGTCTCCAACTGCAATCCATTGTCACATGGATCATTCTGGCCTACACCCATTGTTAATCTGTAAATTCACTGCAACACTGAGAAACCTGGTTCCCACCATCCACCATTCATTTAATTAACTGTTCAATTCCATTATACATGTATAGTAGCATCAGAATTAACTTGTACTTCAGGGAGAAACAGCTTTATTAACTAGCATTCAGTGTGTATGTGCAGTTCCTTTTGACTTTAGTCTTGGAGACTCCACTCATATCCAAAGTTACTTGGTCAGCACCTTTTACAACTAACCCCTTAAGAAAGATTGTTTCACACATTTGTAATACAGTTAGGTTCTCACATATTCTGCATTTCTTCCTGGGATTTCCCAATCTCTTAAATAATTTTTTGAATTTGCATATATTAAGGTTCACTTTGTGTGCTATAAAATTTTACGGATTTTGACAAATGCATGTCATGTATTGACTATTACGATATGTTATCTAAAAAGGAAAAAAAAAACACATTATGTTTCACCTATTCAACCCTCCATCCTTCCCTCTGAATGCCTATCAAACACTGAAATTTTTATGCTATCTATATTTTTATTTTTTCGAGAATGTTATATAATTGGGATCATATAGTATGCGCCTTTTTCACACTTTTTGTTTTCTTATTATTGAGTTTTAAGAGTTCTTTTTATATTTTGGATACAGATCATTTATGAGATAAATGTTTTCGTAAGACAGTGAAGGAGCTCTAAAATTATTGGGGTGCTATGAATTATAATATATGTTAAAAAGGAAATTTTAAGGAATAATGCTATAAAAATCAATGGACAACTCTTAATCACTTCATTTTCTGTTTGTATCAATAAGGATGTTTGAAAGGAAATATGCTAAAAAATAATACAATAAAGTTACATCATTATTAAAAAATATATTTTTAGACTAAGCAAAAACAAAGTTACCATTTTTCTGTATCATTTTTCACACTCTACAACAGAATAAAAATAATTTAATTCCTTGAAGAGATAGATTAAAGCTGATGAATAATAAAGTCAAAGAGCTAATGCACATGAGGCCTGTAGCACAGAGTGTCTAGTAATAGTAAGCCTTGGTTCACATTTGCTCTTATTATTATTTTCACTCATTATGAAACCAATATTCATATAAAAATACCACAATTTGAGAATATAGAAAAATTTGCTTAACACATTTCTTTTCTTTCATGTTTTGGTCACGCAGTGTGGCCCATGGGACCTTAGTTCCCCAACCAGGGATCCAACCCCGGCCCTCGGCAGTGAAAGCGCTGAGTCCCAACCACTGGGCTGCCAGGGAATTCCTGCTGAACACATTTCTTAATAAACGGAAACCATTTCCATTATTTTTGCGTCAAATTTGATTCCAAGTAAGAGCTCAGTACATAACTACAAATATTCACAGTTTAAAAAACTACTAGAGTAACATGCTAATGAAGTTAACAATAAAGTTACCAACAAAGTAGCTATATTAAAATATACTTTTACATTCTAAGTTTATATGTAATTACTCCTCTATTTATGTAGTACATCTTAGGTGAATGATAAATTTTTACTCTAATGCAGTTGTCAAAAGCTTCATAGAATGATTAGAAATATGAATATCATAGTTTTTTTTCCTTTTTAAATCCAGAGATGAGAAATGTCATTTTTGTTTTATGTATATGATTCATTAAAATTCCTCAAACTCACAACTGTAAGAGGCTTATATTTGCATTAGTTAGACATCATCAACTCTCCAAGTCTATGATCTCAATTTATCTGTTATCATTCTACAATTATTAATTATTTAATCTTAAATGAGAAATATCATGACCTTATAGTTCAAAAATATTCATGTCAAAGCAGTTTTTATGATCATTCATATGACGATAACCAACAAAATAATGAAAATGTTTAAGTTCTTATTTTCAAGCACTATTATTTATCTTGTTCTGTACAGCAAAAGAGAAGAGCTAATGGGTCCAATTTTTGCCCACAGCCAACTTTCCCCATCTGAGATATTTTTTAATTGTAATGAACTGTGAGCAAATTAAAATTCAACTGATTTTACCTAAAACTGGCTAATTAATTTCTGGTATTAACAACTTGCCTTCAGCTTTTCTAGTTGTAAGAAAGAGACATACACTTAGAATGCTTTACTTGACAGGGGTTAATTGTAAATTGTAAAAGGAAATAAAAAACAGGAAATAAGTTCAACAGAAACAGAGGTAGCCTCAATAGCCTATTTTCATGAAGACTAAATGCCTCTCTTTTTGTTTCTTTCTACCTGTTTTAATATAAAAACAATAATAATAGTAATACAGATTCAATAACTAATATTTATTGAAGACAAATGCTATGCTATCTGCCTTATATTATATCTGCCTTGCCTAGAGCAAGCCCAACAACTTCATTTTGAAGATGAGAAAACCAAGAGTTAAAGAAATACAGAAACTTGCCAAATTAACATAGCTAAGAACTTCCAGACCCAGGATTTCAATCCAACAGTTTATCTTCAAAATGTACTCTCTGTGCTATTCTATTCTCAATTGTCTACAGCATTACCATCTAAAATAGTTCTACTCTGTACCTCATGGCTTCTGATTACTGAAGCAAGATGTTTTGACTTGTATATTTTGATCCTGCCCTTAGTCTTTTTATCACCAGTGTTACAGAGTTAGTAATAAATAAGATTAAAGATCTGGTATTCCTCTGCTGAGAAAGACAACTCTTTTGCCTTTTGCTTAAGATTTACTTATGTCAGGAAGACTGAAATATAAGATCATTTCTAAAAATATTCTGGTTAATAAATGTAAACCTCAACGTATATCAGAGTACATATCATTAAGTAACTAAATAACTTTTCTCCTTAAATGGGAATAATAATCATATATACCTCTGAGACAGGAGGGAAAGGGGCAGGACACAATCATTAAAAGAATGACACAGCCATTAAAGATACAACAAAAACTGGTTAGAACCTATTAGGCCTAAGATGGCAGAAGACTCAACTTCCAGTGGACCTTGAGCCTCATTATATACTCATTGCAGTATATTAGCATATGCTAAGTGATACAACCACAGGAGTCATGACAGTTCTGAGGCCGACCATAAAAGGCCAAAATGTGGGCAGCAGCCCAATTCCTGGAAATTCCCACCCCTTCTCCAAGATAGTTAAAATATTCCTCCCACTCGCTAGCCTATGAAATTACCCAGCCCATAAAAACTAGTCACCAGCAAGCACAGCCTGGGGTCAGTCTCACCTTCTGAGATGGACCCACTTTCTGCCTATGGAATGTGTATCTCTCTAAATAAACTCACTTTCACTTTACTATGGCTCACTCTTGAATTCTTTCCTGTGCAAAGCCAAGGATCCTCACTTGGCACCAGTCCCAGGAACTTGCCCTAGACCTGAGACATGACCATCCTCTCTTACCCAATTCTCCTGCAATGTCTCATGTTGTAGTTATGAGAATTAAATGAGGTAATGCATCTGAAAACATTTGGCACAATGATTGGCACATAGTAGCATCATATAAACGTTTCCTAGATCTTCATCATCACCACCATCATCATCACCAACATCATGCTAGTCTGAACTCTGACCCAAAGTTCCAAGTATAATTTTTTATATTATATTTAAAAACAATGTATCATCACAGTGATATAACACCACTCTTTATCTTGTCAAACTTCTAAGACTCCATTATTTAATTAAAAATTTCTAAGTTTATCCCAACAAAGCTGATGCCCTTCTGGCAAGCCTCAACAACTAGGGCCATTTTCTTATTGTTCTTGGCTCAGTTATGTACCTGTTCTTTTTCCTAATTTGGTATTAACATATTACTTGCAGAATATAAGAGAAATTTTAACCTCCTATGGCCTTTTTCCAACTATATTACTGTACTGAAATTATACTTTCACAGGTAAGTGACTGATGAATTGTCAGATTCAAAGGTCATTTCTTATTTTCTATGCTCCTGGACTTCTTTTAAAGCATTTGATTCATTTGACTTTTTCTAGAACCTCTTGAGTTTAACCACTTCCAAGTCCACCCTGCACACCAGACTGACCTCTTACAAATCTCTTAACAAATGCTCTTTTATCACATCACTCATCTGAAAACCATTAACGTTTTCTTGTTTTCTTGTGGGAAAAGAAAAAGATCCTCAGCATTTCATCCTTCATTCGCCACAATCTTATCTCCATTTATCTTTATAACATTCTCTGAATGAAAGAGACAAAAAATCTTACTTTGCAATATGATTTTTTTTTTTTAAGCAGCATTTTGCCAGTTGTCGCTCTGAGAAAATATATAATTACCCATTAGAGAATCCTTCCTTCCCTTTTCCGTTGTTTTCTACCTGCTGCTTTCCACCGACTACTGTGAGCTGAACTCAGTATTTGTGTAATGAGCATTTTTGCTACCTGAACTGAGCTGATCCATAAAAACCACAAATAAGCAGAAGTTTGTAACCAAATACTGTTCTTCAAACTTCTGAACTAGATATAACAGAAATCATATATTCATGACTTTGGACAGCTGACTCAGTTCCATCCTACCTGTAACATAATCTAGAAATGTAGGAATTGCTAAATGTTCATCTCATAAACTGCTATCACTTCCCAAAAGAAATTTTTATAGGAAATTTTAGTTTTTTGTTCTGAATCTCACTAAGTTAGTTTGATCTAAGCAAAAAGCAAGTGTAGTCAGAGCAAAGATAGTGTAAGATGAGAAAATATTTCTAATGCACAAATGTATAACCTTACTGTCCTTCCTAACATTTCAATCAAAAAGAAAACACAGGTAATGAAGCGAGATTTTTCTCTTATTCTCTTATTTCCATTCTTTGATCACTCTCACATTATTTCCACTGTTATCTATGCACCTGTATTCTATCATGGCTTTCAGGGTCTATACTGGAATATATTTTTAATTTATATCACATGGGTCTTATCTTGTCTAATATTTTCCCAGAGTAAGCCATTCTTCTTAAAAAATGATACACTCCCAAGCTGGAATTGAATTTCTCTAACATCTTCATATAATAACAAAATCCTAAATGATATATGATTGTGATAATCAGAACAGTCTTAAAAAATTAGCATTAATTTCTCTAAATCCATTAAAATATTCTAAGCTTCTTCAGGAAAATTCAGTCCTTCCTAATCTAATACTGAACAATTTTAAAGGTAAAGGAGAAATCCTTGAGCCACCTAAATAAAGAGATAACTAGAGTTAAACACCATAAAATTCTGAGGAAGCAAATGTAAATGATTATTACACAAGTATACTCAACGAATGAATAAGTAAATAAATAAATACTCACTTGTTTAGTCTATATTAATGTAGGATACTAAAGCATTTCCACCCACCAGCCCTTAAAAAGAGGATGTCCTGACGACTAAATGAAATTAGTAATTCCATGTGATTGTTCACTTGATCCTTCTTTTTTTTTTTTTTTTTTAATGCTGCCACAAACTGATGAGGACAGAGAGAAAGAGGGTATGTTCATATTTGGGGTATTTCAAATCAAGAATGTTTTACCTTATTTTCTTGCTGTTATGGATTCTGAGAGGCAAGTCTTCTGAAAATATACCAGTATGAAAAGGAAAAAAATGTTTTGGCTGCCCCACCCGGCTTGTGCGATTTTTATTATTTCCCTGACCAGGGATTGAACCGGGGCCCTTGGCAATGAAAGCACGGAGTCCTAACCACTGGACCACCAGGGAATTCCTAAAAGGAATTTTAAAATGCAAAATTAAAATAAACGGAGTGCCATCAAATACGGTGAGAAGTTTAAAGTATGGGTAGCCTTGAATCCTACAGAGTTTGTGACTAGGTTTATAGTATATCACAGTGAGTCAATAATTTACCTTATTTATCTTTATTAAGTTTTTAAAAAAATCAAATGGTTGATGCCGGATGTATTTTTCTAAGAAGCTCTTTTCCCACTTAGTTAACAGTTAATTTGTTTCAAATTCCCACAAAAATATTTATCTAAACGAAACCATGCTGCTGAATGATTTGCTGTACAAAGCTACCAGATCTTTTAAAACAAAATGAATTTTAAAAAGACTCAGACTATAAACCATATTGATTCAGGTGCATTTTGTCTGGATTCAAACATGTTCATTATAACTATGGGTTAGGGGGAAGTGGTTAGGTAGGAAAATTTCTCAGTGATCTTTTCTCAAAAATTACTCTATATACAGAAGAAAATTTGATTTGAAATTTAATCTTGGAAAATTTCAGCATAAAAATGCTCTCTGATACTTTTCCACTATTTCTTTCCAACAACAAAGAATATTCAGAAGAGAAATACTGCATATGGAACTTCCTTTCTGTAAACACTTTTTGGTGATACCATACAGAACTCCTTCTACATATTCTTACTATCTGAACACAAATTTCATAACTTAAAAACATAAATATGTTCTTTGGTATTATTTTGTATTATAGATGAAATTAGTGGTATGCTTATCAGGTTTCAATGCAAAGATAGGAAATTTTTAATGAGAATTTTAGCACATAGGTTGACAATCTAAAGTAAACACTTGATTATGCTGACTATAAATTCCTAAGTAGTTTCATTGTTTCCTTAATTTTCTACATATCACCTGTAATATTTCAAGTTCAAGTGCAAATCTTGGGTCAGAACTGATTGAAAACAGTTTTCTTTTAATATAAAAAAGTTAAGACTACAGTGTGATTTGAACATTAATAGCAAAATGTTATATCTTCAAACTATTCAGAATAAGAACATAACAAATAACTCTGCCATTGCATAAGAAATCTATGCCTTCTATATTCCCATTGCTTCAAATGTCAGACAAAAAAAAAAAAAAAGTATGAGAGTACCTTATTATAAATAACAATCAATGATCCAAAAACAAAAAATTAAAAAGACTTGCATTTGGCTTTTCTATAATATTCTAGAACTACTGAATAACACATATTTTAAAGCTTAAGTAACATCAACAATTTTCCCCATGCACAGTTGGAAAATAATTTGTGTGACACAGCCAGATTATTCAATCTCCTAATATAAAAACTTTGTCCTAGTTTATTTAATTTCAAGTTAAATTTTGTGCTTTTCTTCATTTGAATTCTCTAATTAACCCTGTAACACCTTAATTTTCTGTATTTAGGTATAAAGTATACATATAAGTATCCATTGATTAGCCACTATGCAATTTTGAAGTTTGAATTAAGGGAACATAAATATAGATATGAGTTTCTTAGTTCAGAAAATAAATAATGCCTTTAAAAATATTTTGTACTATCAGATACTTGCTCCAAATAAAATATATTTTGTAGTTATGTGATTCAAAAAATATTTTGATGTTCTGATGACTTCTCAATTAAGTAAAATCAACAATTCATAGTATTGGGTTTCCAGTTAAGGCTCAGAGATGTCAAAAAATTTCATTTAAGAGCTGGAAGAACATGGCTCCCATCACAAGAGAAAAACTGACAAGCTGAAAATGAAATTCTTGTCTTTAAATCATCAGAGAATTGAAACCACAGACCATTTAACTATCCTGAAATCTAGAGGGAGATGGGTACCTGCAGGAAGAAACAGGGCCTTGCCTAACTGGAACAGATACTGCCAAATAGCACATGAGCCAGTAAAAAGATGGAGCTAATATTTTTTAAAAAGTTGCTGAAAACTGAATGTGGGCTGGTATGAGAGTATGAAGTCCCTGGGGCTGCAGACATAGGGAGTTTTAACCCTCCAACAGGCTTTTCCTATGGAAAGTCACCAGGGAAGATAAGGAAGGTCTGCAGGAGATTTACCCATGGCATTGGCTGTGGGAGGGGAGCAGTAGCCAAAGGCTAAGTTTACAAAGAGAACTCCAGGCCCAGATGGTTTCACTGGTGAATTAGAGCAAACATTGAAGGAAAAAAATAATACTAATTCAACACAATCATCTCCAAAAAAAAAAAATAGAAGAAATAGGAACACTTCTAAACCCATTTAATGAAGTCAGCTCTACCTTAATAATAAAACCAAATAAATGTCTTTGATTATAGGCCTCTTACAAATAGAGACACAGAAATTCTCAACAAAATAGTCTCAAACCATATCCGACATTATGTAACAATGATAATAAATCATGAACAACTGAGGTTCATCCCAGGAATCTAAGGCAAAAGCAACATTCAAAAATCAATTAGTAGTTACTATATTCACATACTAAATAAGAAAAGCTATATGACTATCTCAATAGATGCAGGAAAGTACTTGACAAAATTAAACATCTGTTTATGATATTTAAAAATCTCAACAAAGTAGAAATAGAAAGTCTTTCTTAACCTAATAATCAACATGAACAAACAAACAAACAAAAAGGACAAACAAAAATCTACAGCTAACATCATACTTAATGGTCTTTTTTAACTGCTTCTATTCAACATTATATTGGAAGGCCTAGATACTGCTGTAAAAAGTAATAAAAAACGTACCGATTGGAAAGGAAGACATAAACTTGCCTCTATTTAAAGATGACACAAAAGTTTGTAGAAAATTCAAAGAATCCATTTACAAAGGCATCCATAAAAAAGTAAGTGCTTAGGTAGAAATCTTACAAAATATGTGCGGGATTTATAGACTGAAAATGTAAAATATTCCTGAGAAAAATTTTAAGGGACCTAAATAAATAGAGTAATATACCATTTTCATGAGATGGAAGACTCAAGTTGTTTAGAAGTCAATTCTGCCCAAATTGACCTGTAAATTCAATGCAATCTCAATCAAAAACAAAACAGGCTTTTGTGGAGAAACTTAAAGACTTTTTCTAAAATTCATACAGATCTAGAATATACAAAACAACTTTGAAAAAAAGTACAAAGTTGGAGGACTAACTCTACCTTGTTTCAAGACTTACTATAAAGTTACAGTAATCAGAAAAGACAGAGAAATAGATCAATGGAACAACAACAACAAAAAATAGTGCAGAAATAGGCCCACGCATGGACAACTGATTTTCCATGAAGGTGCAGACAATATCCTTTTCCATTAATAGTGTTGGAACATTTGGATATCAAAAAAAATGGAAAAGGAACTTCAATTCATACAAAGCATCACATACAGAAATAATTCAAAATGGATTGTAGATTCTAGAAGAAAAGATAGGATAAAACTTTTGTGGCCTTGGGTTAAACAAAGAATTCTTAGATACACACCAAAACCATATTCATAAAAGAGACTGATGAATAGGACTTAATAAATATTAAAAATTTCTGCTCTTTGAAGACACTATAAAGAGAATAAAAAGATAAGCCTCAGTGTGGGAGACTTCAATACACCTCTTTCAGAATTGGACAGAGTAGGAAAAATAAATTGCATGTAGGAAGTGTTTAATATGAACAACAAAGGTGTGGAAAGAAAGAAAGAGGGAGAAGTCTATCTCAAATAGAAAAAGTACATTGCTCTTATGTCTATAAAAGACTTATGGAATATGTCATTGTAATTTACAAGAAGTTTATAAAATTTGAAATAGAAAATTGTATATCTCATATTCTCTGAAAAGTAGAAAATTTAAAAGTAAGAATTTAGAAATAAACTGCGACAAAGATAAACTTTTTAGGAAAGTAAGAAATATGCTTACAAAATTATGAAATTAGAATAAAAAGTACAGACTTGAAAAATCAGAATAATCCATGACAATAGTAATAAAGCACAGTAAAATCTGTACTCAGCAAAAAATTCATGGCCATGAAAATCTTTAATTACAAAGAAGAAATAATAACTGAATAAAATACTAACTGGGGAAAAAAGCAACTAAATAAACCATAAGTAACTTAAATAAGAATGAAGGAAAAAATAAAATGGAAAATCATGTGTATGCTTGCTTGTACATGCACATAAACAGAATGTCTAAATCCAGATTGCTTTTTTTTAAATGGCAAAAAAGACATGTAGAAGTTTAAGTTTATAAAATAGACAATAAAACAGTTCATATTTAGAATAAGAAAGGAAAATTAATTGAAGATTTAGGAGAGATTACAAGAATAGGAGAATAAAACATAGAATTCTGTGTCAAATAAAGAAAACTCCTGAGGAAATGGAATATTTTGTGTTTAATAGAATATTTAAATAAATATTTTAATATATTTATATATATATATATATATATACATATACATACATATACAATTTCCCCGAATTAGAAAACTTGACTGGTCCAATTAACAGAAAAAATTAGAAAGATGATTACAGTGATAAAGATCTATCACTAAAGAGCACCAAAATAGAGAAGAGATTGAGGAGAGAATTGGCAGAAGCCAAGACAATTCAGCTCAACAGGAGAGATACAGATGAGGGAGGTCGTATAACTGAGCATGTAAACTTCCAGCAATGGTTTGTAGTGGAGTATTTCTCTTAAGGGAGTAAGTGTGGCTTAGCCAAGTAGAGGACAGAAAGAGAAGATACTGAGGGCATATTCCCTAAAAGAGGCAAACGAGAGTGGATTGTTTCAGATTTCTTATCTGCAGTACATTTCATTTGCATATGTCCAATAATCACCCAGATGGCATATTTAAATACATGAAGATAACATCTTATGGATCTGACAGCAGGAGAGATGAGAGCCTCCAAGTCAGGGAATTCTTCACTATTTGGCCCAGGGAATCAATTCAGTCTCCTCAAAGCAGTAAATTCCACTTATTTTCCACTGACAGGGTCCCCTGGCCTGCAGTTTTTTGTTGTTGTTGTTGTTGTTGTTTTTGTTGTTTAAATATTTATTTATTTATGTTTTGGGCTGTGTCGGTTCTTAGTTGTGGCGCCCGGGCTCTTCGCTTCATTGTGGTGCACCGGCTTCTCTCTGTTGTGGTGCGAAGGCTCAGTTACCCCGTGGCATGTGGGATCTGAGTTCCCCGACCAGGGATCGAACCAGCGTCCCTGCACTGCAAGATGGATTCTTAACCACTGGACCACCAGGGAAGTCCCCTGCTGGCCTGCAGTTTAAATGTGACTGCTCGTTTGTTGAAGCTGACATTGATAATGTCAGATTTCATGAAATTACTCTGTTAGGTCCTTCGATCATTTCTACAGATCAGGGTGTCACAGATCCAGCCCAGAACAACTGCAGGACATTGGAACCAAAGAGAAAGCTTCAGATAAATCAAAATTTCAAAAGCCTGTACAACAGGTAAATTATGGCTAATTCCACACAATTTCACATTCAGAAGAAAATGTAGCTGGGATTTTTCAACCTGCCAAATTTTTTCTCGTTTCTCAATTTCTCTATTATTTATCTTCTATTAAAAGAGGTAAAGATTTTTCTAAATCAGAAAATCTCAGGCGGTCTGGACTTAAAGATATTTGAACAGTGATTCAGTTCAATCACTAATGTGCAGCTTGACACCTGTGTATTAATTAGGATTCCTTGCTTTAAGACAACAGACAGAAAATCTGGATAGTTTTGAAATATTATGAACTGATTAGAAAAGTGTGAAGTATCTCTTAGAATAAACACTGAAAAGCCATATCCGGAGAAGTACAGACATTAGAGCAACTCTGAATACCCAGCTGGGGGAACTAATGGACAGTTTCTATTGCGTCTACCTCAAGAGAGGAATAAGCTCCCACCTCCTGCAGCTCAGATTCTGCAGAGACTCTTGACTAACTTGTATCAAGTTGCTAACTTGGCCAGGAGAGGAAAGGACATTCTATCAACAGCTCCTCTTACCATAGCCCCTCTTAGACCTTACCCAATGAAGGTAGTTTAGTTCCTCTAAGCAAAATTCATTGCTGCGCAAATATACGGGGAAATATAGGGAGGGCAGGAAAAAACAAACATTCATGCCACACTCTCCATAATTTCTTGATACAGGGCTATCTATTCTGTTTAAAAACAGTCAGCAGTGGGAACCCATGACCTCCCAAGGTAGCCTATTTCATGTTTAGACAGCTCTGTTATATGTGTTTTTCTTAAATTCAACAGAATGTTCTTTATTTACAGCTTTCATCTTTCACTTTGAATTCTACCTCACAAAGCTCTTCAATCAATAATTCTCCCTCTTCCACAGCAAACATTTGAAAGCAATTTCAAACAATTTCAACCAGTTACTGATCCACGTAAGAAGTTCATATATCCAATGCATGTCTCTCTACCTTGTCTGGGGAATTGGGGAAACTCTGTAAAAAGCCTTGAATCTGTTTTTCCCTGATAGTGCCAAAGAAAGGAGCTAAAATGGACATGAGTTTTAGAGAATTGTTTCTAGGCTCTAGTGATCACTGCTTCCTCTACTACTTTTTTTGTTTCAATAAATCATCAATTTAATATTTCCTAGATCTTTGATGCAAGTGACAACAAGCATACTGATGATGAGTTTGTGGATTCTATCTTCCATTTAGATTTTAACATTTGTGCATCATAAAGCTTCCAAAATCTTGCCCATTCCACAGAATCTGTTATTGAGTTGCTTTCTCAGTATTCTAAGAATGGAATTTTTTAAGCCTAGGAAATAAGCACCTTCTTTAAGTTCTCAGCAGCAACAAAGCAAAAAAGTCAAAACTGGAAGAAACCTTAGAAACTGCTTCCACACCTTTTGTAGGTGAAGTGGATAACAAAAGTCATTTGTCTATGTTACTTACTAATTTGGAGCAAAATTTGGTTGCCAAATCATGTTATTTCTTCCACCCACAATATTTCAAACTACATTGGATGGTTACTTTTTCTTTCTTGTACAATTACATATGCTTTTTCCTTTCTTAAATATATTTATACCTATTTACTTAAGACTCTGCTGCTAGCTTAATAATAATATTAATAGGTTATATATATATATATATATATATATATATATATATATATAGCCTTTATGATGTTCTAGGCATTGTTGTTAACTGTTGACTCATAATAACACATTAATGCTCACAACAGGAAACACAGAGTCTGCTTGCCTGTTATCACACAGCTAGTATGTGTCAGAGCCAGAATTTAAACCCAGGTGGTTTAATTTTAGATCTTAAATTCATAAATGCTACAAAATTCTGCCTCTCAGTGCTCAGCTGTATGTCACTCAGCTACTGCAAGTATATAATGGGCTACCATATTCATATATATATACACACATATATACATATACATACATATACACTCCTTAGCTCTGGAAATGTAACACCGACTTCATAACTTCATTTTTCAAACTGACGCTCCTCCTATCACACTTTCCTGTCAGCCTTGTCCAAAAATCTCTAATGTGCATAACACCACACTCTGCAAGTCTGCTAGTAGCATTGCCACTTCTTATAATCTGACCCTTCCCTTAGTCAAGCTTATTATCTGTTACTTTCAATATACATCTTCCTTTAGTCAGGGCAGTGTTTTCACTGCTTCCCTCCCCAAGCCCCACAAGCTCCTTTCTGATTCTCAACTCTGTACCCTGAGACTTCAATCACATTTCTGGTGTGTTCTTGCCCTTTCTCACTGCCGGCCAAGTCCTACCCAACTCTCTAGTCCTATCTCAAGTATAAAAAATCCATGAATATTTCCTAATAAACACATCTTGCTCTCATCTAGACCAACCCACTGTTTTCATATCTCCATTTCAGTTAGCCTTTAATTATCTCTAATCCTAAAAATATGTGAGTGTACTTTCCTACTTAGATTGCAAGTTAATTGAGGGCAGGAATCATGATACACTTCTTTTCCAACACCTAACATCATAATGGACCAAAAGAAAGTGCCTAGTGAATATATGTGCATCAGTTCTTCATGTGTACTTATAAGACCTAACCCCCAAATTACCTTCAGCAGGAGAGTACACCATTCAATGAACTTTATAGTAAAATACTATTACAAAAAAAAAAAAAAAAAACTTAGGATTTTGTTTCCTAAACCTTACACTGAGGACTACAATATTTTAATTTCTAAACATTAGTTTTTCTTCAGAAATTTCAATAATTGGTTGAAAAATTAATTGTTTATCCTGGAGACTATAAATTACATAAGATACATATCAATAGGAGATGTTTTCAGTTTTAGTGTTATGATGAGGGATTACAGAGAGAGATTTTGACAACTAAACAGACAGCCAATACAAACTTCTAAAACATTCGTCTTCAAATGACTAGAAGCAAGATTACTCAAATAATATTTAAATCAATGTATGTTTTAAAGGTAAATTAGATTGTGTTTATGACAATTATATAAAGGATATCATGTGAAATCTTCAAATTTAAATCCTTAAGAATTTTTCTGTTTTCTATGAAACAGAAAACATTGATTTAGCTCTAATGCATAGATATATGTATTCTATAATGTTTTTAAAGAGGAAACATGTTCTAAATATATCCACAGTTAAATCTGACTATTTGCCCTCGGTGGCTAAGTCTTTAGCACACTGTTGCCACTTGGTACTGGCATACACGACAGAAATACTAGACTTTTTTTTCTTTAATAGGGGTAAATAAAAATTATTTAAGCTGTAAAATTATAAAATTCAATTTAAGCAATGTTGACAACAAAACATCATTCTCTCATTCCATTTCTCTCACTTGCCTTAAATAAAAGTAAATTTTAATTCTGGCATTTCTAGATTGCTACATAGTCTCTCATAGTCTCTAGTACTTCTTTCCCTTGCTTTTGGCCCACCATACACATAAGCCTTCTTTCAGTTCCTTTAAGTACCTGTGCATGTTATCTTCTACATCAAGGATTTAATCACATTTCATTTATCTGTCTGACATTTTCTTACTAAATGAACGACTTTTAATCTCAGATCTGAGCTCAAATATCATTTCCTCATATAAGCTTTCCCAAACTTCTATCTTAGATAATATCTTCCAAACGTTTCATAAGAACTTGTATTCTCCTCTCATAGCATTATTAACGTTTTAGATGAAATACTTGCTTAAGGCCTATTTCTCTCACGATTCCATATTCTCCACGTTGACATATACATTGTTAGCTCACTGCTACTGTCTCTGGCATATACTAGACACATATAAAATGTAGGGAGAATGAATGAATGCACTGAAGAATGAATTTTACATGGAAGGAAAAATGCCTTAAGAGAAACATGTGATAGTTCAGCATTCATTCTCCAACACTAAGACAAATATCTTCCTTGGCGAGAATCACCAGTATTTGGCTCAAGGAGGTTAATATTATTCAATCTTGGCTGTTTTGAAAGTGTCAGCTTCACTCCAGTCTAAACATATTGTGAAACTTACCTGATTGATTAAAAATATGCTGAAGAAACCTTTATTCCTATTTCAATGTATTGTTCTCATAAGGCAAACATTATTGATTGGTACTTGATAATTCCATCTATCCTAAAAGTGTAATCATTCAATAATATATTTACCAATGGTATCCCACGTAGAGATTTGACAGTGTGGGGATCATTTACATTTTTGAATTATTGATGGTAAGTAGAAAGCACATGATGGTAATTGATGATAAATCAATTAACTTTGTATGATTCTTAAAAAGTATAATTTTTTAAATGTGGGGAATAGATTGCACCAAATGTAATTTTTTTCATCTCTTCAAAGTAAATATACCTATGATAGCTATATTTTTGTCAACCAAATCATCCATGGAACAACATGAATTACAAATATCACTTTAGGAAATGTTTGATAAACTAAATGATTTCTTTCTTCTCTTTTTTTCTTTCTTTCATTCTTTACTTCCTCCCTTCCTTTCTTCCTTCTTTCCTTTTTGTAAGTTCCTAGGTTCCAAGAAGCACCTGATTCTACATGTACAATTTGATGTATTTCTTGGCTAAGTCATACCTAACAACTTAACATCAGATTGTGTATCTACAGACATCCATTGTGGCTTAAAAGGTGGCCACTAGGTTAGTTTTCTTAACATGTGATGCTGTTCTTTTACAACAGGGACAGTTCCCTCTGACAGTCTTACAACATTTTGAGAATCACTGATATGATCTGGTCTACCAAGACTGGAATCATTTTCTAAAAGATGAAGCTATCCACATGAGATAGAACCTGGCTAAAAATTCAGCCTACATTATTTACTCTACCCTGATAAATGGCACTGGTTCTTAGCAGAGAAAAAGTTGGAATGCTTAATTTACTGATGAGATTAATTTTTTTTAAAAAAACTTGAATATACAGAGAATGACTAAGATCTCCTAGTAGCACAGTAGGTTAACAGGTAAATGTAAACTACAGACATCTCCCTAGCCAGCCCCACACATATGGCCAGTCTCTGAGGAAAAATCTATAGGTTGTTTGGTTTCTTTTTTGAAAAAGTTTGGATTTTTCAATATACATTTAACTTCTTTTTCTCCTAATGATAACAAGTTTCAAGTAAGCCTGAAATCAAGCTTTCTCTTCAATAGTCAATGAAGAAATTAATTTTTTGGCAACTCAGAGTAATTTACCTCAAATAGACCTGACTGTAAAAATAAGATTTTAATATTTTCATCTAAATTTCAAAGGAAAGCTTGTTTTTATTCCCCAGAAGAAAAGTGCTCTTTTTCAATAATGATGTTGCACAATAATTTAAATTAAAATAATTTCTCTTGGGCTCCAGGTGAAGGGGAAACAATTTACTTTCATTTATCCTGAATTGTAATAGTGTTAAGCCAGTATTCCCTTACTGTCACTCCTGAAGATGGATCTTCCTCCTGACTCATTTTCTGTTACAATGGCTCTCAACTCTGGCTACACTTTCAACACCTCTAGGAGCTTTTTAAAAACACCACTATCAGAGTCCAGCCCCAGATAAATTTAGACAAAATTTCTAGCACTAGAACCTGGGCAGCTATTGTTCTTTAAACTTCCCAGGTGATCCTAATGCACAATGATGGTTGCAAACCCTTAATCCAGTGTTTCATCTGAAAGAAATTAGTCAAAGGTAAATCCTAAGAAGTTAAGGAAAAATAGTCAACCAAACTCTGAGGTTCTAGATTTAGCCCACTTGGTTAAAGAAATCCTATTAAGATATGCTTCACCAAACAGTGCATATGAATTCCCATTGTAGCTCCAAATTTCTTATTTTCCTCAGAGACTGGAGGGTACAATTCAAAAAATCAATTATAACTTCAGAGGAGAGTTGTTTTCCCAGGTTCAAATCATGCTTAAGTAGAACAGGGCCAGGGCTTGGAAGCTGATCTTGTTTGCCTCAATAACATTAACTTCATGCCAAAGTCAGTCATAGTTAGGGTTGCCTGCACCATGGAAATCACATTCACCAACATATTTCCATTCTGAATACTAATGGAAATGATCCAAAACAATTAAAAAGTAATATAATTGAATAGAAGAAAAATTACTTTTAGAAAAGACTTAACAAATCTAAATACAAACTTCCAAAGATAATATAATTGTATTAAATCTTAAAATTTCACTGCCTCCAAACCTAAAAATATGGGTGCAAATAGGCTAAAGACAAAATGAAACCTACCAACCAACAAACAACAAACTTCCACAAATACAACAGAGGTCATCAAAACAAGAGCTGGTAGTCAGAGAAAGAGAGGGCTTTTAAAAATATTCTACAACGCATGACTTGGTTTAGCTCTATGTAATTCCCAAAAGTCTAATGAAAAGTACAGGAAGAAAGAGGTGATTTCACAACATCCTGAAAAAATTGTACTAAAAATCCATGGTTGGAAAGAGCATAATGAGAATACATGGAGGCAGCTCAAAGAGGACCAAAATCCTCAGGAAAAGGAAACATGGTTGACCATTACGGTTTTGGTTCTCCTGCTGGGAGAAAAGCAGAGAGAAAAAGCAGAAACATTTCAGACACCCAGAGGTAAGATCCCACGGATAAACAAGAATTTAGTTAAACACAAGAAAAGAGAAAAGAGATTTCTGGGGTGGTATAAAGTAGAAGGACCTGTGAAAATATCTTCAATCCACTCTAAACTCAACACAGGGGCCTAAAATCAAATTGTGAATCACATCCTATTATGCTTGTAGAGGGTTAGAAAAAGACTTTGGAGGAATCCAGGATCAAATAGGGTTAAAAACTACTTAGGCAGCTGCTTTTTGATAAATGCAGAGAGTTTTAGAATTTGTGCCAAATTAACAGGTGCTATTTGAAGCCTGAAGAAATTCTGGCATGGATTACGATACATCTTCTGCAAAGTGAACTAGAGTATAAGACAGTGATAAACAAGGTACAGTTTAGTTTTTCTGATTAGGTTTATGCTTAGTCCCCGCTGATTCCAATTCCACCCCTATTTTCAAACACCATCTCTCAAATATACACAGAACACACACAGAGGCTTGCTGCAGCTTTGAGGTGAAAAGTAACAGAAGCTCTATTTCAGAAGAAAATGAATGGATAATTTACATTAAAATTTCTAATAGAAAACATGGTTCTAATAAATCAACACCTAAGAGATAAAATAATAAAACAAGAGAAGACATGAAAAGGGAGATTGAAGAGGGAGTAGACAAATATAGGGCCAATAGTACACTATTACTGAATTAGTAAATATATTAAATGCAGAAAGGAGAATAGACAGGTGAAAATGTCTGACAAACAGGAAAAAATATATTCAGAATAAAGGCAAAGGATAAAACAGTGATTAAAGCAAATAATGAAAAGACTATGGGTGTGGAAGGCAAAGATGATCAACCCAAGGATAACTGGTTTCCCTGTAGGAGCAAATTCATTAATAAAATGTACATGCTTTCAGAGAGAGAGGAAAACTTTCCTGAAATACAGGAAGAATTGGAAATTAAGATGAAAGTACATAACACTTTCTAGGAGAAAAATTTGATATAAAACTATCAATAATGAAATATATCTTGATTAAGTAATTGAAATTCAAGGATGAAGAAATTTTGCAAAGTCACTTACAATTGGAAAAAGATCAGGGTATCTTCAGACTTCTCCACTAATTCAAATGCAGAATATATTAGATCAATAACTCTGAAATTTTGAAGAAAATTTGACCCAACAGTACTGTACCAACCACATTGACATTCATAATAAAAGCTATAGCCTGCATCCTCAAACACAAAAAAATCACCAAGAAAATATAGCACTAGTGAGACCTTCTTGGAGAAAACAAACATAAACTTCTCAAATTGAATTTTACTAATTAAGACATTAAAAAACACACTGAATTTACATAAAATGTAAGATGGAACAACTGGAAAAATAGGATCACAAGAGGTTGTTAGATCCCAACCTCATGAGTTTCATGGGTGAAATCTGAAACTAGCTTCCATACATGGAGGGCAAGGAGGGACCAAAAAAATAGGCAGACTACTTTGAATCTGTAGGTGGCCACTTTAATAAGCAAGGGAATTTCCATATGAGGTTTGTCTTGGGCAGTTGTGAAACAAGTAGATCTCCGCATCTGCCTGCCAGAATGTTAAAAGTTTGTGTCGAGGCCTTAACTGGGTTTAGTCATGTTTACTGTCCAGATGGTCTCAACAACACATTGATCTCTGAGAGCTGCGACCTTGAAAATGGCTCCCACTGTGAAAATGTTGAGCAGAATGTAAATTCCAAGGACCGGGGAGGGAGAGAGGAGCCACTGATTGCCCAGGTAAATCAGCAGTCATGTTCTCTCGATGACTTTCCCCAACAGAGATAAATGTTTGAAAATAAACCATATAAAAATACTTGAAAAGAAAACATTAAGGGAAAAAAAAAAAGGAAAGATGGAATGGTACCTAGAATAATGACTATCCCCTCCAAAGATGTAGGAACCTGTCAATGTGTCATATTACATGACAAAAGGTAGAACGGGGGATTTACAGATGTGATCAAATTAAGGATCTTGAGATGGGGAGATTTTCCTGGATTATCCAGGTAGGTTCAATATAGTCACAAGGGTCTTATAAGAGGAAGGTAATGACAAAGAAGGACATGGAATGATGGAAGCAAATTTGGAGTGATACAATTGCTGGATGGAAGGGGGTCATGAGTGAAGGAATGTGGACAGCTTCTAGAACTTGAAAAAGGCAAGGAAATGGAATCTCTCCTAGATCCCAGGAGGAACCAGCCCTGCTGACATCTTGACTTTAGCTCAGTAAGACTGACTTTGGATTTCTAGAATCCAGAGTTATAATAAAAATTTGCAGTGTTTTAAACTGCTAAGTTTGTGGTAATTTGTTAAAGCAGCAATAGGAAACTAATACAGATGCAAAGAGTTTAGATGCATTCATTTTTTAAACTTTCCTTAAGGAAAACCAATAGGCATTAAATATACAAATAAATCAAGAAGTAATGCTTTTAATCTATTTCATCAAATTATAAGAGGAAACTAGGAAAAATTAAAGATAAGAAAACAGTAATCAGTACAGTGGTCAAGTGGTAGCTGGCATTGAAAAACAAAGGCTCTTAACTCAGAATATTATGTATACTACTAAATGTCTTTGATATAATAGCTAATCTTAAAAAACCCATTATAAACTTTCTAAATTAGCTGAGGGAAAACAGGCACACACAGACACATATATGCGTGCAAGTGCTCACACACACAAACACACAAATCAAAATTATAAACAAACAGATATGAGGAAAATAAAACAAAAATAACAAAATATTGAAAACAGAAGCATTAAAAACAGAGCAGACAACATAACAGAATCACAAACATATGTCACATCAATAAATATAAATTAATTCAATGGTAAAAGAAAAATTCATGTATTATATCAAAAAAGTCTTTATATGTTGTTTGAAAGAAACATGTTAAAACACTATGATTGAGAAACCTAAATGTAAAAGAATAAATGAAGACATAATAGACAAATGTTAATATGAGGGGAGGAAAATATAATCTCAATAAGTGCAGAAAATGAACTTGGAAAAATGTAACACTCTTTAATGATTACTTAGGAAAAAAAAACTTAGAAAAAAAAAAAAAACAGAGAGAGAGAGAGACAGAGAAGAGAACTTTCTCAGTCTGATAAGTATCTATAAAAACCCCAGAGAAAACATCAAACTTAATGGTAAAATACTGAATGATTTCCCTCTGAGATCTGGAAGAAGACAGATGTACTTCCCAGCACCACTGCTGTTCAACATTGTCCCTAAGGACCAAACTTTTGAAATAACTGAAGAAATAAAAGTTATAAGTGTGGGGAAGGAAGAAATAAAACTTTCATTATTCATGGATGATCTGATTGCATATATAAAAAATATGAAATAATCAATATAAAAATTATGAAAATCAGTAAGTGAAACTAGCAAAATCACTGAATTTATTAACATAAAATGATGTATTTCTATATTGAAAAAAACAAATAAATAAAATTAATAAACAAAATATGCCATTTATACTAGCAGCATAATACATCAGATATGGAGGAGTATATATCTAAGGAAACACCTTCAAGGCTCCTATAGAGAATACTATACAATATGATGAAACAAATTAAAAGACAAATAAATGGAGGGATCATTATGTTTTGAATTGAATATTGCATATCAAAAATGTGAATTTTCCTCAAACTGATCTATATAGTGAATGAAATTGCCCAAAAGTCCCAGGAGTCTTTTTTGGGAATACGGGAAAATTGATTCTAAAATTTATGTAGAAATAAGAAAGGTTAAGAATAGCCAAGGCAAGATAAGAACAGAAGCTAAGGACTTAACATTACCATATATCAAGACCAGAGCTGTTGTGATTACAACAGTTTGTTATTGGTATATGCACATAAAATAGATCAAAGGAGCAGAATAGAGAGGCCAGAAACAGACCAACATACAGAGTCAATATATTCAAGATAAATGTGGTGGGGAAATACAGTAGGAAAAGTGTTGCCTATTCCAATAAAGATTTTTAAAATTTTTTAAAACATATTTATTGAAGTATAATTGCTTTACAATGTTGTGTTAGTTTCTGCTGTATAACAAAGTGAATCAGTTATATGCATACATATATCTCCATATCCCCTCCCTCTTGTGCCTCCCTCCCACCCTCCCTATGCCACCCTCTAGGTGGTGACAAAGCACCGAGGTGATCTCCCTGTGCTATGCAGCTGCTTCCCACTAGCTAGCTATTTTATATTTGGTAGTGTATATATGTCAATTCTACTCTTTCACTTCATCCCAGTCTACCCTTCCCCCTCACCATGTCCTCAAGTCCATTCTCTACCCACTGTGTCTTTATTCCTGTCCTGTCCTTAGGTTCATCAGAACCATTTTTTTTTCTAGATTCCATATTATGTGTTAGCATAGGTATTTATTTTTCTCTTTTTGACTTACTTCACTCAGTATGACAGACTCTAGGTCCATCCACCTCACTATAAATAACTCAGTTTTGTTTCTTTTTATGGCTGAGTAATATTCCATTGTATATATGTGCCACATCTTCCTTATCCATTCATCTGTTGATGGACACTTAGGTTGCTTCCATGTCCTGGCTATTGTAAATAGTGCTGCAATGAACATTGTGGTACATTACTCTTTTTGAATTATGGTTTTCTCAGGGTATATGCCCAGTAGTGGGATTGCTGGGTCGTATGGTAGTTCTATTTTTAGTTTTTTAAGGAACCTCCACACTGTTCTCCACAGTGGCTGTATCAATTTACATTCCCATCAATAGTGCAAGAGGGTTCCCATTTCTCCACACCCTCTCCAGCATTTATTGTTTGTAGATATTTTAATGATGGCCAATCTGACCAGTGTGGTGTGATACCTCATTGTGGTTTTGATTTATATTTCTCTAATGATTAGTGATGTTGAGCATTCTTTCATGTGTCTGTTGGCAATCTGTATATCTTCTTTGGAGAAATGTCTATTTAGGTCTTCTGCCCATTTTTGGATTGGGTGGTTTGTTTTTGTGATATTGAGCTGCATGAGCTGCTTGTATATTTTGGAGATTAATCCACTGTAAGTTGCTTCATTTGCAAATATTTTCTCCCATTCTGAGGAGAGGGTTGTCCTCAGACAACCCTCTGAGTGTTGTCTTTTCGTCTTGTTTCGTCTTGTTTATGGTTTTTGCTGTGCAAAAACTTTTAAGTTTCATTAGGTCCCATTTGGTTTTGTTTTTATTTCCATTCCTCTAGGAGGTGGGTCAAAAATGATCTTGCTGTGATTTACATCATAGAGTGTTCTGCCTATGTTTTCCTATAAGAGTTTTACAGTGTCTAGCCTTACATTTAGGTCTTTAATCCATTTTGAGTTTATTTTTGTGTATGGTGTTAGGGAGTGTACTAATTTCATTCTTTTACATGTAGCTGTCCAGTTTTCACAGCACCACTTATTGAAGAGGCTGTCTTTTCTCAACTGTATATTCTTGCCTCTTTTATCAAAGATAAGGTGACCATATGTGCGTGGGTTTATCTCTGGGCTTTCACTCCTGTTCCATTGATCTATATTTCTGTTTTTGTGCCAGTACCATACTGTCTTGATGACTGTAGCTTTGTAGTATAGTCTGGAGTCAGGGAGTCTGATTCCTCCAGCTCTGTTTTTCTTTCTCAAGATTGCTTTGGCTATTCGGGGTCTTTTGTGTTTCCATACACATTGTGAAATTTTGTGTTCTAGTTCTGTGAAAAATGTCATTGGTATCTTGATTGGGATTGCATAGAATCTACAGATTGCTTTGGGTAGTATAGTCATTTTCACAATGTTGATTCTTCCAATCCAAGAACATGGTATATCTCTCCATCTGTTTGTATCATCTTTAATTACTTTCATCAGTGTCTTATAGTTTTCTGAATACAGGTCTTCTGTCTCCATAGGAAGGTTTATCCCTAGGTATTTTATTCTTTTTGTTGCCATGGTAAATGGGAATGTTTCCTTAATTTCTCTTTCAGATTTTTCATCGTTAGTGTATAGGAATGCAAGAGATTTCTGTGCATTAATTCTGTATCCTGCTACTTTACCAGATTCATTGATTAGCTCTAGTAGTTTTCTAGTAGCATCTTTAGGATTCCCTATGTATAGTATCATGCCATCTGCAAACAGTGACAGTTTTACTTCTTCTTTTCTGATTTGGATTCCTTTTATTTCTTTTTCTTCTCTGATTGCTGTGGCTAAAAGTTTCAAAACTATGTTGAATCATAGCCATGAGAGTGGGCAACCTTGTCTTGTTCCTGGTCTTAGAGGAAATGCTTTCAGTTTTTCACCATTGAGAACGATGTTGTCTCTTGGTTTGTCATATATGACCTTTATTATGTTGTGGTAGGTTCCCTCTATGCCCACTTTCTGCAGAGTTTTTATCATAAATGGGTGTTGAATTTTGTCAAAAGCCTTTTCTGCATCTATTGAGATAATCACATGGTTTTTATCCTTCAGTTTGTTAATATGGTGTATCACATTGATTGATTTGTATATATTGAAGAATCCTTGTATTCCTGGGATAAACTCCACTTGATCATGGTATATGATCTTTTTAATGTGCTGTTGGATTCTGTTTGCTAGTATTCTCTTGAGGATTTTTACATCTATATTCATCAGTGATACTGGTCTGTAGTTTTCTTTTTTTGTGACATCTTTGTCTAGTTCTGCTATCAGGGTGATGGTGGCCTTGTAGAATGATTTTGGGTGTATTCCTCCCTCTGCTATATTTTGGAAGAGTTTGAGAAGGATAGGTGTTAGATCTTCTCTAAATGTTTGATAGAATTTGCCTGTGAAGCCATCTGGTCCTGGGCTTTTGTTTGTTGGAAGATTTTTAATCACACTTTCAATTTCAGTGCTTGTGATTGGTTTGTTCCTATTTTCTATTTCTTCCGGGTTCAGTCTTGGAAGTTTGTACTTTTCTAAGAATTTGTCCATTTCTTCCAGGTTGTCCATTTTGATGGCATATAGTTTCTTGTAGTAGTCTCTCATGCTCCTTTGTATTTCTGCAGTGACAGTTGTTACTTCTCCTTTTTCATTTCTAATTCTGTTGATTTGAGTCTTCTTTTTTTTCCTGTTGAGTCTGACTATTGGTTTATGAATTTTGTTTATCTTCTCAAAGAAACATTTTTAGTTTTATTGATCTTTGTTATGTTTCCTTCATTTCTTTTTCATTTATTTCTGATCTGATGTTTATGATTTCTTTCCTTCTGCTAACTTTGGGTTTTTTATGTTCTTCTTTCTCTAATTGCTTTAGGTGGAAGGTTATGTTGTTTGAGATTTTTCTTGTTTCTTGAGGTAGGATTGTACTGCTATAAACTTCCCTCTTAGAACTGCTTCTGCTGCATCCTATAGGTTTTGGGTTGTCGTGTTTTCATTGTCATTTGTTTCTAGGTATTTTTTGATTTCCTCTTTGATTTCTTCAGTGATCTCTTGGTTATTTAGTAGCATATTGTTCAGCCTCCATGTGTTTGTATTTTTTACAGTTTTTCTCCTGTAATTGACATCTAGTCTCATAGCGTTGTGGTCGGAAAAGACACTTGATACGATTTCAATTTTCTTAAATTTACTGAGGCTTGATTTGTGACCCAAGATATGATCTATCCTGGAGAATGTTCCATGAGCACTTGAGAACACAGTGTATTCTGTTGTTTTTAGATGGAATGTCCTATAAATATCAATTAAGTCTATCTGATCTAATGTGTCTTTTAAAGCTTGTGTTTCCTTATTTATTTGCACTTTGGATGATCTGTCCATTGGTGAAAGTGGGGTGTTAAAGTCCCCTACTATGATTTTCAACATCCATTTATGATAAAATCTCTCATCAAAATTGGTATAGAGGGAACAAATCTCAACACAATAAAGGCCGTCTATGAAAAACCCACAGCTAACATCATACTTAGTGCTGAAAAGCTAAAAGCATTTCCTCTAAAATCAGGAGCAAGACAAGGATGTCCACCCTCACCACTTCTATTTAACATAATATTGGAAGGCTTAGCACAGCAATTAGACAAGAAAAAGAAATGAAAGGCATCCAAATTGGAAGAGAGGAGGTAAAATTGTCACTATTTGCAGATGACATGACACTTTATATAGAAAACTCTGAAGTCACCAAAAAAGTTATTAAAACTAATAAATACATTCAGTAAAGTTGCAAGAAACAAGATTAATATACAGAAATCTGATGCTTTTCTCTACACTAATAATGAACTACCAGAAAGAAAAATTAAGGAAACAATCCCATTTACAATCACATCAAAAGAATAAAATACCTAACCAAGGAGGTGAAAGACCTATACTCTAAAACTATAAAACTTTGATGAAGAAATTTGAAAATGATATGAAGAAATGGAAAGATATCTCATGTTCTTGGACTGGAAGAATTAATATTGTTAAAATGTCCATACTACCCAAGCAATCTATAGATTTAATGCAATCCCTATTAAAATACCCAAGGCATTTTCCACAGACCTAGAAAAAATAATCTGAAAAGTTATATGGAACCACTAAAGACCCTGAATTACTAAAGCAATATTGAGAAAAAGGAACAAAGCTGGAGGTATCATGCTCCCTGACTTCAGATTATACTACAAAGCAGTAGTAATCAAAACAGCATGGTACTAGCACAAAAACAGACATATAGCTCAATGGAACAGAATAGAGAGCACAGGAAAATACCCACACACTTATTCCCAATTAATCTATGACAAAGGAGGCAAGAATATACAATGGAGAAAAGACAGTAAGTGGTTCTGGGAAAACTGGACAGCTACATGTAAAAGAATGAGATTAGAACATTTCCTCACACCATATATAAAAATAAACTCGAGATGGAGTCAAGACCTAAATGTAAGACCTTAAAACATAAAATTCCTATAAGAGAATGTAGGCAGGACACTCTTTGACATAAATCGTAGCAATTTTTTTTTGGATCTGTCTCCTAAGGCAAAAGAAATAAAAGCAAAAAAAACCCAAATGGGACCTAATTAAACTTAAAAGCTTTTGCATAACAAAGGAAACCATTGACAAAACAAAAAGACAACCTACTGAATGGGAGAAGATATTTGCAAATGATATGACTGATAATTGGTTAATATCCAAAACATATAAACAGCTCATATGACTCAATTAAAAAAAAAAAAATGGGTAGAAGGCCTGAATAGACATTATTCCAAAGAAGATATACAGATGGGCAACCGGCACATGAAAAAATGCTCAACATCACTAATCATGAGAGAAATGCAAATCAAAATCACAATGAGAGTGCTTGCTTTGGCAGCACATATACTATAATTGGAACAATACAGAGAAGATTAGCATGGCTCCTGCCCAAGGATGACATGTGAATTCTTGAAGCAAAAACCACAATGAGATATCACCTCATACCCATCAAAATGGCTGTTATCAAAATATCTACAAATAACAAATGTTGGCCAGGATGTGGAGAAAAGGGAACCCTAGTACACTGTTAGTGGTATTGCACATTGGTGCAGACACTATGGAAAACATTATGGAGTTTCCTCAGATAACTAAACATAGAACTGCCATATGATCCAGCAATTCCACTGCTGGGTATATATCCGAAAAAAATGAAAACACTAATATGAAAAGATATATGCACCCCAATGTTCATAGCAGCATTATTTATAATAGACAAGATATTAAAGCGACCCAAGTGTCCATCAACAGATACATAAAGAAGACATTATATATATATACACACATATATATTTATATATATAATAGGATACTACTCAGTCATAAAAAGGAGTGAAATTCTGCCATTTGCAACAACATGGATGAACCTAGAGAGTATTATGCTTAGTGAAATACATCAGATAGAAAAAGATAAATGCTTTATGTTATCACTTATATGTGGAATCGGAAAAATAAAACAAACAACTGTATGCAACAAAACAGACACATATTTAGAGAACAAACTAGTGGTTACTAGTGGAGTGAAGGAAGGGGGAGAAGAGAAGATGGGGTATGGGATTTAGAGACACAAACTACAATGTATAAAATAAGTAAGCAACAAGACCATATTGTACAGCACAGGAAAATATAGACTTTTTTTTGTAATAACTTTAAATGGAGTATAAGCTACAAAAATATTGAATCACTAGGTTGTACACTTGAAACTAATATAATATTGTAAATCCACTATACTTTAATAAAAATGATAAAAATCCTAACTTTCTATGCCATACTAATGAACTGTCTTCATTTCTCTCTGAAATTTTTTGGCACGATTTACAAATTAAAACATTAAATAAAATAAAACTATAAACATCATAAGAAAAAAAAAAGTATTCCCTTGCTTTCAGTCATAACGATGATATCCAACTTATTAGGTAGACAAAAGTTGGGAAGCACTCATCAATAGTATGACTTGAAAAGTCTAAAGCAAAGTTCTGAGGATTAAAGTAGAATGTTGTGAAGTAATAATATTAAATCAATTAATTTCTAAATATAATATTTTTTAATATGGTGAAGATATCATACCTAGGTTGGAAAACCTAGGGATGAGGCTAGCTGGTTCCCCCTCATTTTATCCTCACCCTCTACCTTAACGGCAGAGTTAACTTTCGCCTATTAAATCAAAGAGAAGATCGGCACACAGCTATACTTAGGAGCTTGCATGATGTATTACTGATATGCCCAGTGTTTTAAACAAGAATGTCAATAATTCTTCATTATACTTTTTATGAAAGATTGTATTTTCTATAAATACAAGTTTGTTTTTTTTTTCTTTTTTCTGGTCATTTCTTCTTCTCTGTGATTCTCTATACTTTCTCAATATCTAGTTTGTACAAATTTTGCCCCAAGAAGCATTTTCATAGGCTTGGTTTCTTTCATGTATTCCCTAATTCCTGTATCAATTTTTATGAGTTCTTATAAAAAATTTTACAATACATTGCCCAACATCAGTATTCAGTTAGTATACATGTATATAATATCATTATTTGCCTGGATATTCTGAAGTTCAAACCTCTAAAAACACACTTGTATTTATCCTGGGTATTCAAAAGTGCTTAACTGAACCAAATACTTTCTAAAGTAAGATTTACCTTTTGAGATGTATGCATGTAACCATTAGAAGCTAGACAAAAACATGACCATTCAGCACTCACTTACTCATATCTCCCCAAACAGTTTGAATCAGACATTTGGTTGAATGTATTTTAATCATTTAAAAATTATGGTTTTCAAGAGAAATAAAACAAAACACAACCAGTGTTTTTACCTGTTGTTATACTGCCTCTCCTTCTTTTTCTAAGCTACTTTAAGTCATGAAGCTCTGCATTATGCCCTATATAACTAAGCTAAAGCAGGCATAGATAGCTTGAAACACAAAAGAATTTTAAAGCAGAAAAAGCAGATCAATATTGAAATTCAGTGCATGTTATTCTATCTTCAAAGTGTAGAAGATGGGTTTTTAAAAATTTTTCCCTTGCATGTCTCTCAAAATATAAACAAACACACAATTCTTAAGAAACTAGTAGACTTGAAATATTAGAGAAAAGGAAGGGTTATAAGTCCAAGCCTTAACCCCTAAATAGTTACTTTTATGAAATTTATAACATCATGTTTTTTTAGATTTCTATGATTGAGCGACAAAAACTATCAAGAAATAGCTTCTGTGAGAATATAGTCTTAATTTCCTCAAATACTGATAATTAGTTTTTTAAAAATAATTTTTTCCTAATAAGTTATTTCCTAATAAGTCCTCTATTCACATTCTAAGAATCAGTATACATGTGTTTGGGATATGCAAACATTTAACAGTTTCTAAAGGATAGTACATGTATAAATGGGGAAACTGAGGCACAGATAATTAAAAAGGAAAACAAAATCTTTTTGAACTGAAAATGTGAGTAAAGTTATTTAGTGACTATACATTACTCAGAGGTTCACAAAAAGAGCTCTAAATATAAAGAAACAATTTCAAAATTAAGTAAGTCAAGAGGAGATTGGAAAATAAAAGGGAATCAGACAGTTTAATTAATGAATTAGTAGAATCTATCCACCCTCCCCACACACACATAATTTTAAATAAGGAATTATATAAGTTGAAATAAAATAAATGTAACTTTTAAGTATACTTAAATGTACTTGAACTATAGTAAAAACACTTTATTTGGTAAAGGGCTCCATATTTTTTTCTTCCAAACCGAAGGAAACATTGAATACACTGTGAAATAAAAAGAGAGAAAGAAAGAAAATAATTGATAACAAGGACCTGATAGAGACCTTTTAACCAGTTCAGGAAAACTGTGGGAAGGCTGGGTAATCAGGCTGGATGCTAAAAGTTCTGTGCCAATTAGAGTCTGAAAGCTATAGATGCTTTCCGGTTGCATAATAACAAATTTACTGAGGAGGTAATTCGTGAGAGAGCTGAGCATAGGTCTAATGTTGTTCATGATTATAGACCTTCTTGAATACTGCATGAGAAATTTCAACAATTTTCAGTAATACAGGCAGAAATTTAGCACAAGTTCTATAATGAAAATAACAGTTTATTGGAATGGTAGGATCAAAGGTGATTATGAACTTGTACATGTTAATATGATGCAGGATTTTGAATGCACAGCCAAACAGAATTGGGTCTAACTACTAATAACATAATGTGTTTTCACTTCAAATTGACCGCACTGTGGAAATTCAGAGGGGACATATATGCCCTATGCAATTGTGTTTCAGCATACCAGGGCATAAGAAGAGCCCTACTAAAGGAGCAGATAAATGGCAATTGCATTTACCTGTCTCTTCTGTCAGTGATACATCTCCAGCGATATGCTCTTAACATTTTAACAATTACCTCTTCAGAAAGAAAAAGACAAAACAAATCCATGGGGTCAATACTCCCTCCACACCCGATTTCAAGCTACCAAATGACATGATTGGATGCAGAGTTGAGAAAAGATGTGCACAATCGGCTTTTACAAGCGGGTGTGAGCCAGATGCAGCACCCCACTGTGACAGCAGCAGCCCCCAAATATCATAAGAACAGCAGTCCCAAATCATTATATCCAGGCTTCTTGTATAGCTTAAGAGCATGTAAAGGGCATTTATGAAGATGCCTGTTCCACCATTCTTGGTCTCTATATTCAGAATCTATAACATGTTTTAGTCTACCGTACACTTTTAAATACAAGTATCTACCATCCACGTAGATTTCTAAATTTTCAAGGGAAATATTCTATCAGATACATGCATAGGAATTTTGCTGGGTTCTGAGCCCTTTTGAATTATAAAGTATATCTTTTATTTCGACTTTCCGACAAATGTGAAACCTAAAGGCCACACTTTAAAAATCGGCTGAAGAGTTTACATTTAACGCTAAGCTGTATTCGTGTATAATTTAAGTTTTAATGATATATCCATCCTCAAAGAAGATAAAAGGATTAACTCTAATCTCCATATGAACAGTTTTGAGTCTGTGTAAGGATATGGAGAAGTGAGTCTGAAGGCAATAAAAAGAGCAGAGAATTCTCTGTTAAGCAGATGAGACGTCAACTTTAGATGATACAGTAGTGCTAGAAAAAGCATCTCAGGGTAAATAATAATTTTATTTTTCATATGTATGAATTATAATTTTGACTCCCTATTTGATAAATCCACCAGACATCTTACATTCCACACTCACTCATCCCTTCTTAAACTTAACATGCTCATGGCTTCCACTGTTACCAAACTGTCCTAGTTGTCTTTGCACATAAAATTACAATTTCTTCTTCATCTCCTTGCTCCCTGTCCTACCCTGGTCTATGAAAAGCCAATCATTCCCAAAGGTCCATCCTTGGCCCACTGCTCTTCTGTTTGTACATCTTCACAGGTTGATTTTTTATCTATTCTTATAATTTGGCCTTTATGTAAATGACACTCAAATCTATGTGTTCAGCCCAGAAATTTTCCCAAGATTCAGATTCATCTATCTATATTTTCAGGTGGACAACTACTGCTGAGTATTCCACAAGCACTTCATGGTCTGTATGACCTTAAATGCTGCATATCTTTTTGGCCTCTTGTATTTTCCACCTTGGTTGTACCATGATTAACTCTGTTACCTACCTTAGAATCCTGGAAATGCATCCTTTAGAGAGCTGCTTAGGAGATCTATCAAGCATACAATGGTTTCCATACCATTCTATTGCACTAAATATTCCATTGTCACCATGAAAATAGTACATTTCTATCTATTGAAGAGAAGTAAAATCATTTCTAAAAATAAGCCAGTACTCAAACCCTAAAGGTATTACTCAAAATAGGTTATGGAAATAAAAATGGTTCTGGTTGACAAATTATACTGGAGTTAGGGGAGAGAAATGGGAGTTGTAGGCTAAATCCCATCCACATGGCTTCCCATTCATTTCTGTGGCAGTTCTGAGGTACTCTGAGGAGCCAAGCTGGGTCCCCATAGTAAAGGTTGAAAGCCTCTGGATTACAGAATAAAGTTCCTTTCTTGGAACAGCACGCAAAACCTTCCATGACAAAATGCTCCTCCCCACCTTACCCTTCACATCCCAGCTGATGACAGTTTCCCCAGATGTCAGGCTGTTTCTCATTTCCCAATTTGCTTATGTTACCCCTTGATAAAAATACCCATTGAGCCTCTCCACTCCTATCATGTAGCCATTTACTATGCAGCTTTAGGATTTAAATCAGATAATATTTCATTCATTCAATTATTCAGTCAAACAACCATGTGTCAGCAAAAGAAGATACTTGCTCTCACAGAGTTTCTAACTTTGTGATGAAGGCTAGACAGACAATAAGCAAACAAATATGCAAACACCAGCAAAGAAGGAACTGCTTGAATCACCTATGATTAGTGCCGTGCTGGCCGCGTACTAGACACTCAAGTAACCATGAATGAACATCTTATGACTGTCATGCACAGTGCTAGATGCTTTCATATGTCAATTCATTTTAATTCTCAAAATTATGTTAAGAAATAAGAGTTATTCCACCACTTTGGAAGATGAGGAGACAAAGGCTCAGAAAGATTTACAAATTCACCTATGGCCACATAGCTGGAGGGTGTCAGAATCTGAATACAAATCCAGAAATGTCCAATTTCAGAAACCATCCATGTCCATGATAATACTGGCTTTCGGGTGCTATAAAAAAATAAAGGCTCCATCCTTATCTGAAATCAATCCACATGCTTAAATCTCTCCATCCCAGAGGGATTTCTATAAATTCTAGGAAGTTTAAAGGAAGTTTTACATTGTAGCACTTTAGAATTCAAAAGAACTTAATCATGAGCAGTGAATCTGCAAAATATGCTCTCGGAGCCCCGCTGATTTCAGCAATAGGAGAGAACAGCCTCCTGCAGCATCTGTTAGAATGAAATGGCTTACAGGCAGTAGAGGAAAAGCATAAATGGTGTACTGAACACCTGGTACTTGAGGCACTCTTTGCTATATAAGAACCAAATTAAAGCTTCAGTTATTCATTCTGAAAATACTTATAAGCTTTGCAATAAGATTCTCAAATAATCGATATGAGCTTCAAACATAATCACTAACAAATGATTTAATAGTAATAAATGGTTGTTACAAGAATATAGTGAATGCAAGAGGGAAGAGAGATGGGAACATATGTATATGTATAACTGATTCACTTTGTTATAAAGCAGAAACTAACACACCATTCTAAAGCAATTATACTCCAATAAAGATGTTTAAAAAAAAAAAAAAGTGGAGGAGAAAGATACTAAAAAAAAAAAAAAAAAAGAATATAGTGAGAATAAACAATGTTAAAAATAAGGCACGTGAGAGCCTGGACTGCAGGTTACTGCTGCCCAGATGAAAAACACTCCATTTTTACAGACAGATAAAGCGTTTTCCTGTAGAGTCTGAATAAATGCTCTTCTTGAATCTGTCAGCATGAATTCCCAAGAGAAAACAAAACCAGCAAATCTCAAGTTCATAGTTGATTCCAAATTATCCCCTTCCATTTACTGCTTAAATAGGGACACCATATGGGAATTTAGTATAATCTGGACAGGTATGATTTGCCAACAGTGTAAAAATATCCCCTTAACTTCCTAATTGTTTCATTAAAACTTAATAACTTAAAAACTTCCTCCTTACTGGACAAGATAGGAAAAAATCATTTGCTGTTTTTGTGTCTCATTTTTTATATGCAAAATGCTTCTAGGCTCCTCTGTAAAAAAGTCATTTTGAAAAACATAGGGTTTTTATTGCTGCTACCTCAAAATATTGTGGCCCTTTGAGACACTCAAAGGGGCCCTCTGAGTATGGAAAGCCCTGAATTCAGCCCTGTTTATGGAAACCTGTCATATAATGGTTTCCTTCCCATAAAAAGTGGACATGTCAGTCAGAAAGGTCAACAGATATGGCTTCTCCATTAGTCTATGTCCCAAATGACTAAAACCAACAGCAAGTACTCTGTTATTATTTACTCTGTCTAAGCCATTGTTAACTATTAAAAATATTAAACTACAAACCATTAAACATATTAAACTAAGAAATATTAAGATATATAAGAATCAAAATAGTAAGTTATAATGGTGACAGCTGCTTATCCCATTGGCAGGACATTTTTGTTTGCCAAGAGCCAGGAGAGAATGGCAAGATTCTAGTTTTGTTAACTTACGTACTTTTTATATATCTTAAAAAAAAAAAAAAATCAGTAAATTGTAGGGCACTGTGGAAACATTACTATTCCCCCACTCCCCGCCCCCTGTCGCATGACCTTTAAGCAGCTCAGCCCTAACCTTCACTTCCAGCTGCGCTGCCAAGAGAAGGCTCACAGAGGAAAAGTGCAACTGTGATTTCTTGACACCCACTGATAATTATTATACTGTTTGAATCTGAAGGAGATAATTCTCTGTTCTGCTCTTCTTTTGTTTAGCAAAAAAGAACTATTTACATCTCAACTTTCCTTATGTGTTACATTCAAAGCATTATCAGAATTACGGATATCTCATGAAGCCCAAGGCATTCTCTTATTCACTATATTCAACACTGACTGGCTAAAAGATACTTTTAATTACACAAAATGAACAAATTTAGTGCCAAGTACAAAGACATACGTTTAGCATAATAAGCCTCCCCCCTTTCCCAAGACATCCCCAAACGTTGTTATTATCAGAGCTTATTCAAACTCTAAAATCTCAAAGAGACTGGATTATGGATATGCTGCAGGTGGAGCTCTCTGAGTCCCTCCCTTAGATGACAGGTGTTCCTCTGTTTCCTCACTATATTATTCATTGAAGGAAAAGATAATTGAACATAACTTTTGTCCAGTTTTGTTTTTAGGACCTTGAGCACTCAGAAGAGTGAACAGGAGTTCATAGTCCAACAGGAGAATTCCACAGGAAGGACAGAAGTTGTTTGCTACCCAGAATGCTGGTGGTGGGTGCACGGGAACGTTAGAGGGGGCTCCCAGAAGGCCTGATGTGAGACTGGGGCTGCAGCTGGCTGTAGACAGTGAAGAGATTTTTGATTATAAAATTATTAAATATAACTTTCTGCCATCAAGACACAAGTCTGGTCAAAGGAGAAAATTTAAAAAGGAATATTTCCCCTCAAAGCTATAAAAGGCATTAAGTAATATCCCACACATATTGGTGAGGAGAAAAAACCTATATATCTATATCTAGACTTACATCTCTGCATAGAAAATCAATGATGATATAAATTAAATTGATCCTAAGAAATATTAGTAAAAATGTTATAAATGTAATTTTTTTCAATTAATGTAATTTAAAGTGGCCATAACCATCCTTAATTTTAAAAAATATTAACAATTTTGAAATATAAGTACAGAAGTGTTAAATATTAAAATAATATATTTTTAAACATAGTCTCTGAAGGGCAGCAAACATGTCATCATTTGTTTTTGCTTCTCCACTGCCTGCACAGTGCCTGATATACTATAGGTCAGACTAAATTTGTTGAAAAGCTGTGAAATTGCTGGAACCAGTAGACATCTCAGGCAACTAAATGTCCAATATTTTGTATATATGATACATTTCCAGGGTATTGTATATTCTCCTTAATTGCAGGATGAAAGACAAATATAGTGCCTTAGGTACAAGAGATGTTATAGCTACTCATTAGTGACATAATGATATTAAAAAAGCATATTAGCCATTTTAATTTTATGACTGCTTGTTTTCATTTCACAGCTATGTGAAATAGAGCACAGTAACACCATAATTTTGGAGAGATGACCTAGACATTAAGACAAATTCCCCAGAAGGGAGATATTTGGCATGAGCAAAAGGAACTTATTTAACAAACCAGTCAGAAGAATTGCAACTAAACACTCATTATTTGACATTAGACTAGCCTAGGTAATCAATTGATGTTTTAATAGAGTTTGTTGATGAAAATTACCTTCTTTAGGGAAATAAAAATATTTGATCCTTTTTACATACCTTGAAAAATTGAGAACAGTGCATTGGGGTTTTGATTTTTTTTATCATAATTAATGCAATGTGTCTAAATCCTTTTTTCAAGATTTTTGCATCTTTTGGTGCCATAAATCCTTGAATGAATTTGGGAGTTTTTCTATCGTCTTGTTTCATGGACAATATGGCAAAGATAACAGATAACTCCTTTCAGTGCTCTGTGCTAAGACTCTTCACTGTAATCTTTTTACTCCCATGGAAAAATGAGAGGAAATTATATACCACTTCAATCACACAGTTCTTTGTTTCCCCCTTTCTTCAAGCTTATAATGTGAACCTAATACAAGATGTTGAGATGTAAAATTCTTAATAAATATTTTATGAAGAATTGCATGTGTAAGTCATCGTACCAGAAGAAATGGATGACAAAGTGATATAACACACAGTCCTTTCCCTACTTGTTGTTTAAATCCAGTCAACCAGACCTACAAGTAACAATTCAAACAATAAATGGTAATATTGTTCCCTATCCCCAGAATCTGATCTCCATGCTCCGATGCCAATGCCAATGAGTGGCATCACTGTTATCAGGTCCCTAAGCAGGAAACTGGGCACCTCAAAGACTACCTTCTCTCCTTAACCCCAAATATATAATATATTTGAAATCCTATAGATTCTGCCACATTAATACATCTTTTATATATTATTATATTATATATGACCCCTCCTTCTTATTTCATCTTTCATATTACCAGCAGACTGATTTTCCTCCCAAATTAAAGCCTGATCCCATTATATCCTACCATCAACTCTGCGCTTAGCTAGAAAATAAAATCCTAGCTCTTCCTGGTAGTACCAAGAGCCCTCTATGGTCTGGCATCCACTCACTTCTCTTGCTTCTTTCTTGCAGTGTCTCCTGGTACCTAGTATCTTTCACTTGCATCATGGCTGGAGGCCCCTGAATATTCTGCTCTGTTTTGTTCATTCTGCTCTGATTGACCAAACATCTGAATGGCCTTAACCCCTGCATCTCAGTCAATTTTTTTCAACAAATATTTACTGAAAGACCTAGTATGTACCAGATTCAGACACTGGACTAAATCTTGAGAATAAAAAACAAATCACTTAAACGTGCAGCCCTCAGTGAGATCACAGTGAAGTCAAGAGTGAAATTAATCAGATAGTCATGATCCTTTCATGACCTCAGTTCCTGCCCCCTCCTAATTCCTCACTCTGCTTCAGCCTTCTGACCAACTTGTTGACCAAACAGCTCAAGTTGGCTCACACTTCAAGCCCTTTACATATTGTTCCTTTTGTTTGCAATATTCTTCCCCCAGGTAGTGCCATGTTTACTTCCCTTAACTTATTTGGTTTTCTGTTCAAATATCTACTCACAGCGGTCTGCTCTAATAATTTTTTCAAGGTTAAAGGATGATCTGGTGGGAATGTAAATTGATACAGCCACTATGGAGAACAGTATGGAGGTTCCTTAAAAAACTAAAAATAGAACTACCATATGACCCAGCAATCCCACTCCTGGGCATATACCCAGAGAAAACCATATTTCAAAAAGACACTTACACCCCAATGTTCATTGCAGCACTATTTATAATAGCCAGGACATGGAAGCAACCTAAATGTCCATCAATAGAGGAATGGATAAAGAAGATGTGGTACGTATATACAATGGAATATTACTCATGCATAAAAAGGAACAAAATTGGGTCATTTGTAGAGACATGGATGGACCTAGAGACTGTCATACAGAGTGAAGTAAGTCATAAAGAGAAAAACAATTGTTGTATATTAACACATATATGTGGAATCTAGAAAAATGGTATAGCTGATCCTATTTGCAAAGCAGATATAGAGACACAGATGTAGAGAACAAACATATGGACACCAAGAGGGGAAAGGGCGTGTGGTGGGATGAATTCGGAGATTGGAATTGACATATATACACTATTGATACTATGTATAAAATAGATAACTAATGAGAACCTACTGTATAGCTCAGGGAATTCTACTCAATGCTCTGTGGTGACCTAAATGGGAAGGAAAACCAAAAAAAGAGGGGATACATGTATACATAGAGATGATTCACTTTGCTGTACAGTAGAAACTAACACAACATTGTAAAGCAACTATACTGCAATAAAAATTAATTTTAAAAAAAGGATGATTGGCCCCTCTGTTACTTAAAACTTTTTTTTCTTCAAAACATTTATTCCTACAGATATTATATTATACACATATTTGTTGATTTTTCAATGGAGATTCCATGAAGGATGGATCTCATCTATTAGTGTGTTGCTGTTTCCTCAAATCTTAGAAGTGTCTGGTGTGTGGTAGGTTTTTCATATATATTTGGTATAAACAAATCATACAGATATTTAATTATACACTGAAATGTTAAACTAGATGATGGAGTGAAATGATACATTAATTAACAACTGAAGATTACTATAGTTCTCTGAGAGATGGGAACTTCCTTTTCCATATTGATGAAGTCTACATAATAGGGTATTTGGATAGTCCATCTCTTTTCACTACAAAAAAGGCCACTTGCAGTTCATTTAGGTAAAAGAATAATAAAGAAAAAAAATTTAAAAATCCATCACAAAACTGTTCAAGACACACTTTGGGAAAACATTTGCCCTAAATATAGAACAAACATAAAAATACAGTAAAATTGTGCATAATGCAGAAATTTCTATCACTTACAATTATTCTACAATCACAATTATTTCTAATTTTCCAAATTTCCATTGTTTGATAGCTCCTTGACCGAAAAGTGGAAAAGAGAAGTGAGAATAGATTATCCTCCTTCCCTCAAAAAACTATTTCTACTGCAAGATGATAAAACCAGAAAAAAATATGGTAGAGAGTGACAGTTCTTTGAATTTTTGTGAATTAAAGCACATGAGAGTCTTGGAAGAATTTAATTTCTTATATGCGTAGAAGAAAGATGCATTATTGTGTTTTTCATTTGGAAGAGATAAAGAAAATGGGAATAGATCAAAAGGTAACTTAATAAACTATAATTTGGGGTAGGGAAATGGCAAAATAAAGATGAAGACAAGAAGAATGGTGGAAACTAAAAAGAGCCGTGGAAATGTAAAGCAAGTAGGGACAGAAAGCTAGAGTCCTGAGTCTGGTGTGAGGCATTCACGGAGATGGATTTGGTAGACTAGGGGACAGGAGGCAAGAATCATCTTCTTATGTCTATAAATAATTATTTTGCCCCCAGTTGGCAAAATGAAATATCAACAAAATAAAATCTATAACAACTGTCCCCATTTCTGTGCCCATATCTCAGCAATTAATCAATAAAATCCTTTACCATATACAGAGCTTCGTACAGGGTTTTTCACTTTTTAGTTAGAACATGCCACGACTTCCTCCAAGTTAAGACCATCCTTGGTGGTTATTTTATTTTACATGAACTTTATACAATCTTTAGGGATTTCAAATCAGTTAGAAAGTCAGTATGTCATTCTCACCTAACATCAATTCACATGGGAGATCAAGATAAAATAATTTTTTAAAGGAACTTGACTTAATCTGTGTCATTAGTGTCTGTTATTAGAACATTTCCACACATAGAAAGTTGAGACTATTTAAATGATTTCTCTTATAACTATCATGCTGTTTTCCTAGTCTCACTTAGAATTGGGAACATGCATTTCATGAGAAAATACTGGCTTTTCTGGTTTTTGTTGTACAACATGTCTGAAATCATAGTACTGCTTGCAAATGGATTTAATGAGCATAAAAATGTTCCCATCAGCTACAACCCAAAATGTCATCATTTCTACTCTGTCTCTCCTTTTATTATAATTACAACAGAAAAACTGAAAAAGGCAACACATTTTCTGCTATTTATGTGACAGTGTAATTGGCAATTACCTTGATGGAGTTAATTTATTGTGTAATGCTTAATGATGTTTAATATACCAAAACAAAAGCTCAGAATAAAATATTTCCTATAATCCATATGCCATCACATACAGTCAAACTAATGGAGCTAACATGACTATAACATCATGATCATCTATCATCACTGTCCTTATGACTCTGATAAATCGTACTCGCCTGGTATGAAATAACAAACTCTAAAGCTATAATGAAGCTTTAGATATCACTTTGTACATACATATTCCAAGAATAGCATATCTTATTTGAAAATTAAAACTATAATGTGACTGAAGCAACAACAAAAATCTTTAAGACACCTTTCACAATTTATTAAAACAACGCACTGAATAATTGAAAACCATAACATATTTCCTGAACTGCAGTCATAAACACACAGCATTAATATTTGGCCTCTGGTCTTATCCTCATTATCTCCATTTTCTCCTCTCAATCTAAAATCATATGCCCCTCCTCAGTGCTTCTCTTCATAACCCCTGTAACAACTGGTACATACTCCAATTAGTGGTATACATTGGGATACTGTTTACAATCCTTTATTGTCCTGTTAGTTTCCCACACTAGACTGTAAAATTCTTCAGGGCCAGGACCTAGTTTAATTTGTAATACTTGTGGAGGTAATATTTGTCGCCTAACAAAGGCTGAATCCCTGTACATAATTCCTTGATAGCAGAGTCCTGATTCTATTCTAGGTGCACCCCTATATGCTATGTAGTCCTGGAAAGGGCATTATCTTTCCTGGTCCAGGGTAAACCATGGATAGTAGCTTAACATCGTAATTCTCTTCTATTTCCAGTGATTGGTTTAGGCATAGTTGTTAGACACAATGTTGCCCAATGAGAAGTGAAGGGAAGACTTTTAAGTGGCTTCTCGAAAAGATTTTTTAAGTCTTTAAAAAAATCAAGAAGGAGCTGACTCCTCTCCTTCTTTGGAGACTTATGAGTCCTCATGTGATGTCTGTAGCTGCAGAAATCATTTAGCAATCATGAAGGCAGTTTGCCAGAGACACCAAGGATAGAAAAAAACTGGCTTCTTGCTTATATATCATTTAGCTACTGAACCACAATCCCTGGAGTCATGTGTCTTCTTGGTATGAAATTTAATTTATTTAATTTTTTTTTTTTAATTAAGCCTGATGGGTTGGAGTTTTCTGATATTTGTGACCAATGTCTCCTATGTAACGTCAGTTTTTCCACTTTACTGAGTAAGACCTCAAATATGTCAAATGAATAATAAACTCTAGTTTTAATGTAGAATGTGAAATCAGACTATTTCTAGAAAATTTAGCAAAAACTTTATCTTTTGCATCAGAGAAGTACTTTACAGGATTTCTGAAATAGCATCTGCAATATGAACTTCCAATAATCAAAGTTCTAGCAGGTATCTTGTATTACAAAGATGATGGGTTGAATCCACAAGGCATTTATCTTTTGTCTATTAACAATTCATTTCTAGACTGTAGAAGGAAAAAAAAGCAGAATATTCAATTTCTATCACTTCAAATTGTAGTACTGAATGTAAGCTACAAATTAAATGTAAAAAGCAAATCTCACTTAGAATTTCTATCTCGATATGTATATTAAATGATAAAACATTAAAAGTTGTTGGTAAAGTTTCCTTTCTGACATTCAACTTTAATGAATACTTTCTTGACTCTAAATGGTATAGTTCATTTTTCAAATAAGGAGCCCAGATTCTTGGAGAGCTTCAGATGAGGGGGATAATACACCAAATTCTTCACAAAGGAAATATCACACACTGCTCATATCAGGCCCTTTTCTTTTTAAATCAAATGCCATCCTCTTTCTAGATCACTACTAAGCAAGAAGAAAGACTGTATATGTGACAGACAGCATTGCAATCTTGTTTGTAGCCAGTGACTGAGTAGAAAGTTGAAAATACATAGGTGTAAGAAACAGCTTTGTGATTTCTATGCAAATCTATCCCATATGACTTTATTAATCAAAACATTATTTTTGTCAGGCTACCCATGAGTTCCCTCAGAAGTTTTCAAAAATAAATTATCAAAGATAATTAGAAGATAAACTCAGGAAGAATGATTTAACTAGAAGTAAACTATACACAACTACAATATTCCCCTTAAACATTTTTCCTCTGGCTAAAAATATAAACAAGAATAAGTCAATAGTTAGAACTCCCTTATTTTACATAAAAAGTGAAGGAGTTAAGGAATACTTACAGATTAAAGTGTTCATACCTTTTGACCTGAATGACTGTACAACAGGAAATTTGTTTCAAAGTATTAGTGAAGAAGAACTTTCTTTAGTAAGATGCTCATCACTGAATTATAATAAAATACTTTAAGATCAAAATAATTGTCAAGCAAGGGTGAAACAATTATAGAAATTATTGTTAGACTGTAAGTTCAGTGATCAAATGAAATGTCCATTTCCCTCACCTGCTCTCAGCACACTGTTCTCGTGTAGAGAAAATTCTCAGGAATCATGATTCATTCACTCACTCATTCATTCTATGTATTCATCCAACAACTAGGTATTAAGCCTTATATTCATCTCAGGAATTATGCCAGCACTGGTGATACAAGGCAGAACAGATGCAGTTTTGTCTTCAAGGGGTATAGCTGGTAATGTAGTTAGGGAAGGAAGGAAGAACAAAACATAAATACTGTGATGAAATGCTAATGCTCTGCACATGACTGGTGGTGTTTATGGAGTAGAGAGTTGAAACCATGGAGGTTTTTTTGCCAATGAAAATATACAAAAATTTAATAAGAGTTAAAGAAAAAAAATGGTGGAATTCACTTAGATTCAAAGAACAACAGGAAGTTGGTGATGCTTCCTGAGAGAACCAGTCATGTAGGTGGGAAGACAGATCTCTGCTGGCCACAGAGTCAGGGAAGGGGAGGGATTTGGAAAGCAGTTGGACAAAGAAGGAGCCTGACAAAAATATGTTGAATGAATGTAGCAAGGGTGTGGGAGAAGATGATGACTGAGAAAAGGCTTCTAGACTTTCCCATTTGTGATTGACATTTCTCCATGTTGGAATATTTCTGGAGATGCTTTTTTACCAGGCTCTCCCACTTTTTCTGTTTAAAATTTGTGATAGGCAGATGAGAGACATTGGTGCAAACTTCAAAAATAGTGCATTTTCTGGAATAGCCACAGAATAACAAAAGGAAAAACATCAAGCAATTTATTTTGCTTTTTGTACACACCACCACTGCTTTCACCTGCTTTTGCTTTGTTTCTTAACATGGTAAGAAGAACATGATAATGCAAAATGACATGGTATTAGGTCATAAAGAAAACTTTATCTCATAGTGATAAAGGGTTGGTTACTATTTAATATTCCTAAATGGAAATCATATTAAACAGTATATGAAGTATTAGCATAAATAAGAATATTTTCACTTAATTTTAACTTCTGAATGCATCTGGGACACATTCACTTACAGCTTGCTTATTACTCAATTTTGTCATAAATTAAATATATGTGTGTGGGTGTTTATATATTTTTCATTGACTTGCAAAGGATGTAAACATGAAACACTGAAATCAAAACAGCTTCCACAGTGGCTTGTGCCTCTCATAATAAAGTTCTATAATTTATTTTAAAGGCAGAGCATGTAGGATTCAAAGTTTAACAAGGTTGCTGCTTATTGAAGATCAGACTTAGGAAACCAATTTAATTTCTATACTCCCTACTCCAAGTCACTTCTGGCAAAAAGTAATTTTTATCATAACACTTTTTCAGAACTAAATCAGTTCCAATTACATATTTTACATTCTGTACCTCTATATTTGATTTTAATAAAAATTCTAACAGGTTGCTCAACATTAATCACTGACTATAATAATAACATATGCCATTTACTTCTGTGGACACTTCTTTTCATGAACTTAATATTGCTATTTAATATAATATTATAGAAATTGATTACCTGAACAAAATAAGAAGAAATTGATTACCTGAACAAAATAAGACATTAAGTCAGAGAACTGTCCTTTTTAATTGTTTTCTAATCATAATATACCAATTACATAAACCAAACCCTTGGGGCACTAGTAAGATTCATGGATCTTGGAAATGTATCAAAATTTTGGCTGAAGAGCAGCTTTCTGATATAACTTGGGCTGTGATATAGGAGAACAGCCTAGAAAAAGATTACTTACTAAAGTCAAGGTAGATTCAAAGGCTTTTATATCATTCTAATTACATTCATATTTATTAACTGTAGTATTATATACTTAAATCCTACAAGTAACTTTCATGGTACCTACATTCTATGAATTCAACCAACTATTAAACTCAAAATTATATTGCATGCAGAAAAAGGGGGTGCATTATAGACAGACAGTTTTATAACAGAGAGAAAACTACTGACTAGAAGTCCCAGGGTCTGACCCACTATGGAGCTGAAGGAACCTGAGTAAGTCACTTAATGACTTTTGGACTCAGATTTTTAATCTGTAATATCAATGGTTTAATTATATGTTTTAAATTCAAAGATTTTCTGATTCTGAATTCCCGTTTCCTATTTATATATTATCACTGAGTTTATACTCCAATGGAAAGAAACAGATGAAAATAAGTAAACAAGTACAATTATTGTAGTTGTGGTAGGCAGAATAATGGTTTCCCAAAGACGTCTACATCCTCATCTCAGGAATCAATGACTATGTTAGGTTACATGGAAAAGGGAAATTAAGGTTGCAGATAAAATAAAAGTTGCTGACCAACTGACCTTGATATGGGAAATCATTCTAGATTATCCAGGTGGGCCCAATATAATCACAAGAGTCCGTGAAATGTGGAAGAGGGAGACAGAAGAGCCAGTGCCAAAATAGTACCATGTAAGAAAAACTCAGCAGGCCATTGCTGGCTTTAAAGATGGAGAAAGGGCCATGAGCCAAGGAATGCAGGCTGCCTCTAGAAGCTGAAAAAGTCTGGAGAATTCTTCTCTAGAGTCTCCAGAAAGAAACATATCCTTGTCAACACTTTAATTTTAGTCCAGTGAAAACCATTTCAGATTTCTGACCTCTAGAATGATAAGATAATACATTTGGGTGATTTTAAATCACTGTTTGTGGTAAAGTGCTACAGCAGCAATGGAAAATTAATATAGTAGTAATACACGCTAAGAATACATCTGTATTCAAAATGAGATGAGTGTACCTGGGGTAAGGTGAGTGAGCTACTATGTACATGGTAGTCCAGACTACTTGGTTGAGTATTTTAAAATACTTTGAATGTTAATGCACGTGCTGGTCACATGACCCAATTAATAAGTTGTTTTTTTTTTTTTTTTCTATTGGATATATGGGCAGAGTAACTAGGGCCTATGGGATTTTCAGTAACTGAAAATAATTGAGACTCCTTTAATGCCCCCAAAATGATAAATTAAAAAAAAGACCCTTTACAAAATAAAGTCAATGAATTTAATTACATGCTTATAAAATGTAACATTATGCTAAATTCAGTCATCTTAATTTAGCATATAGGTAAAATTTATTACATTTGAAAACAATATTCTCTCTTGGCAAAAATTCATATGTATTTCTGATTATGTAGTTAATATGATTATGAAGACATTATAGACAACTCTCAATCAAAATACTTAATTGTAGACAAATAATTTCGAAAAGAAATTCTAAATATCCATCCAAACTTTTAACAGCAAGTTCTATTTAATGTACGACGTGGGAGTATTTTAATGTATGTGATGTCATGCTGGAAGGATCTTTGAATGTAAGGGTGTCTTTGGTCCATGAGAATCTTCAAAGATCCCTGCTCACCACTCCCTATTGTCTTTCTCATAGACAAACATCCAACTTCTTTTACATTGTCAGTCTGTTCCCTGATTACTACTGAGTTTGTGACTCCCTGCCCAGTTACCCACGGACAAGCTTGGAAATAAAAAAGGGAATTTGACTTGCCTTCACTTTTCATTGAGGCATCAGTGAGTGCACATGAACTACTTCTATAGTTGCCCTGATATTGGCTCTCCAACACATGTCACGTCAAATTCCGTTTATGACTTACTTTCCACTTTTGGAATAATGAAGAAAAGCATACTTAATAGGAAGTTAAGAGTCCTGGGTTCAGTTTTTCATGTTTAATGGAGAATGTGGCCCAAATAATCTCTAAATTCTAAAACATCTATTTCTATGCCTTCTAGAGTCACAATAATACTGGGTCTTGCTTAACAATTGCGGGCTAACAGAAATTCTCACCTTTAGGACTTCCTATAGCCCCAACTTCTCCAGGATAGATCAACACTACTTGGAATTCAGAGGCAGATGGGCTAGCAAGGATTAAACTGAGACATGTATCCAATTAAGTGCCCCATCCCCTCTACAAGTCATCAAGTTGTAGTCTGTTTACTTTTGTAAAATTTAATCTTCTTGAAAACTTAGAAATTCTATAGTCCATTTGGGGCAAATGCCTGAAAGAATAAAGCTGTACAAGGAAATGCAAATTATAAGTCTTCCTTCCAAAATATAGATTGAAAAAATTCCAGTATCACGAGAGAGAAAGAATATCCTTGTTTCAAGACAGCTGTGATATTACTAAATCGGTATTTGTTTCTAGAAGGACAAACATTTTATAAATTCAAAACACTTAAGTATATCAATTTGTAACAAACCACTGTGAATGTGATAATAAACCATCACCAAAACTCATGCTGTTTAAATCAGGCCATTGTCCTGGTTTTGAAATATCAAACTAAGATCATAGAGTTAATAAAAATTGTTTATTTTCAGTATAAATTTTGCCAGGTAGAGACTATCATACACAAGATTAGGTGTAATTATAAAGATTTTTGAAGGGAATGCTAAAGACTGAAAATTAATGCAGAAGATATTTTGAACAGACAATGATAAAATTCTTCCCTGAAAAAATCTCACTATAAGTGTTGGCATCATTTGCAGGTAATTAGTCAAAAATGTCCTGAAGATACCATTATAACTAAATGCTAATTTAAACTAAATGTGTTTGATAATGCCCATGCACCTTCTTTAATTCTGCTTTCTTTTCCCAAACTCTTAAAAATCTGAAGCTATGCATGTACATTTACTGTAATTCTGATCTCCTTCTGAAATAGATATGCTTAATACAACCCATAATAATCTTTCTCCTAGTGTTTACAATACTTGATAATGGCTCCTTGTACCTCATAAAATCATGAGTGTCTTCTTTACCCTATCCACTTTATTTCCTCAACAATAATAACAGCATTTTTAGCTTTTCCCTGTCTGAGGTTTACTAGAACATTGGCATATTCAAGTAAAGATGTTTTAAGATAATTTCATTTAAGGTATCCTAAGGAAATCATTTCCTGACAGTTAAAATCCAACCAGGAGCTCATTAGTGCTATTGTAAAAGAAAATGACCCTTTTGATAGAAGAAAAATGAGTAATCACCATTCTATTGAAAAGTTGAAATAAATAAATGATAGACATGATTAGAACATTGGTTGGAATTTTCTAGCTTTTGATACATTCATTATCCAAAAAAAAAGTTTCTTGTCTTTCAAACATCCTAAGATTAAAAGCAAGGAATGAACAACATTGACCATGTTTCTTATGGTAAATGAATCTCTGGGAAAGGTGAAGGATTAATCCTGGCAGTTACTTAATTCAAGAAGAGATTTTGCTGAGGGTAAAAGGTATCTTTACTGTCATCAGAAACCCTGAAAAAAGACTACATTTATTAAAGTGAAAAACATTAAACATATTCATAGTTACTGATTCTGTGCAGAGAAACTTACATGCTTCCTTCCATTCTTAGAAGCTAAAAACTGATCAGTAACCAGTTGGTTACTTCAGTCTCCCTGGGTCATCGGTTTATACCCTACCATAAGAATCTGAGCCTGGTGACGCCTCCCCAGCTGCCACGCCTAATTCTGATGTGCAACAGAATTGCCCCTTATCCTTCAGAGCCCCTAACAACGTTTTCATACCTTGTTTCTCTTAAGATTTTAATGAAAGAAACTCCATTTATTAATAGTTGAAGTTATTTCCCTTAACTTTCCTTTTCTTCTTCCCTTTATCAAAAATGGTGTCTTAACTCATAAGTACTATGAACAAATGATTTACATTTGACAGAAAAATGGAAATTTCCTACAGCTGTTTCATAAATATCCTAAGAGATCCTCATTTGCTGCCTGTAAGAAGCCTTTATTAGGAACAAGGAACATGACAGGCAAGCAGATTAAATGGCTCTTGCCCTAAAGATGCATCTACTTTTAAGTCAATAAAATATTCAGATTGTTGAAAACCATAGAACACGTAGCATACAATAGTTTCAAATGAACAAAACTTTGCCAGAGATAATCCTTTCCTTAAAGGAGCTGGAGAGCTTTAGGAAAATAATTAAGAACTTACTCTGAAAATTCTTATGCGGCCAGTGTTGACTTCTCGCCTGGTATTTTCACAAGGCTGCAGTGTTCTGGAAAGTTCACAGGTTTTGGAGCAGATCAATATTATGGTCTAGTCACAACTCTGTCACTTAATAGCTGGGAGACCTAGGGTAAGTAAACTTAACCTCTCCAAGCCTCAGGGTCTTAGTAACAAGGGAATAAACGTCTCTCTTAAAGGTAATCAAGACAGCCTTCACATTCCGCTCAGCTTGACTCAATTTCAGGCAGGGTTCTTCCTCTGACCTCCCTTTTCTCAGAAATTTACTTTAGAAAATTTTTAGTAGTAAGTTCTCACTCTGCCCTTTGAGATGTAGATCTTCTCTCAGCCTCTTGCCAGTTTTAAAACCCAGGAATGTCTTTCTCCACATGGAGCCATCATTTCTGAAGTGTAATCATCAAGAAAGATAGCATCCCTGCCCTTATCTCCCAATCTCTGAGAAAGGGTGGAGGCAATCAGCAAACAGAGGTGGCATCATCACGTGGGCCAACCTCACCCAGTGAAGGTTCTTCCCACCAGCTTATCACAGCTAAAAATGCTCCTGTCTTGTTTCAGCTGAGCTGAGCTCAGTCTTCGTCCCTTGTTGCAATAGTCTTGAATAATCATCCTTGCCTGTTTAACCTGTCAGAGCTATTTTTCTTTGACAAGTGTTGTTATAAGGATTAAATAAAATAGTATATGAAAGATACCCAACATTATTTTTAAATTACTTTGAATCATTTTTTCTTTTTAATTAAAAGAAAGGGTCAAACATAGGATTATAGAAAACAATTTAAGAACCAATCAGATTTATTGGAGTTGATATTGCCATAGATGCTTGAATTCCATCCGTCTCTCTCATGAAATAAAATGTTACAGAAATAAAAACAAAGTACCTAACATCGCAAATAACGGTTGCTTAGTAAATGCTGCTTTCATCTCTATCTCCCTCTCTTTCAAAGAACACAATTCTCTGAATACAGATCCCTGAAAATCCCAGATGTTTTTTTTCAAAGATCAGGTATATTGGTATGATATGGTAGTTAAACAACTTTAAAAAAATTCATTGTGTTTTTTATGTAAGAACAGATTCAAGGAATCTAACAGCAAGTTCTATTTCCAGCATCTGCTGGGCCGGCGGAATGGTCTGCACATTAGTGCCTATAACAATGATGGGGCTTTTTGACAGCTGCATCCTGTCCAGAGGATGTAGAAGGGTTACAGCCCAAATACAGTGCTATCCACACCAGATTCCCAGCAGAGAGGGCAAATATTATGCTCCCTAAGCCAAACTACAAAGTTTTCTCTTTAGGAACTGATACAATCATGGAGCAGGAATATCAGAGTGTCATTACATCAGGAGGCAAGGGGATGGCATGTTCATTAATACTAAATGTAAAATCTTGAAGACCAAGTGAGTCTAAATGTGCTCCAGAGTTAACCCAAAGAAATCCTTCCAAGCTGCTCTCTGAGTAAAAGATAAAACACAAGTCACTATCAGTTTGATTTTCATGAATATGAAAATGGCTTTCTATTCTGTAGTAGGATCACTCCTAAGATTATTTGGAGCCATTTTTACACCCATTTTAATTAGATTCCATTTCTCTAAACTTTGCTACATGGCCCTTAAAGGGGAATGATAAAAGATATGTGAATTTTTGAATAAAAGTGCTTTTTCAAAGGTGACTTTTCTGTTATAGAATAAGCAATCAATGACATATCAAGATCTATTGGAATACTTGATACATTTTTAAATTGAAATGTTTTACAAATTTTTTCTATCCACATCATCCTATGACAGGCTCCAGTTCAATTTATTAACTGGCAATATTTATTTCTAAGTGTAATTACCATAGGATCAGAAAAGAGCACTACAAATTATAAGTATTGTTATCTTTAATATTTAATAGAGAATTTGAATACTTTTAATGATTATGTTCTTATTGCTAGCTTATGTCCTGAATGTCAAAAATAACTTTTACTTCCTTAGCCAAGGAGCATAAAAACAAAGGAATAAAGAAAAATTTAAAGTTTGTTAAAGCTAGTGTGAACAATAAGTTGATTATAAAAAATAAACATAATCAATAGAAAACATAATCTTGAAGAGGTTATGAAGAATGTTTTTCTAAACAATTGAAAATTGACTTCTACTTCCTTTGTGTAAAAATGAAAGAAATATACAGACACTTAAAGTTTGTTTAAAGCACATGTGGAAAATACTAAAATATATATGAATTTGTTATAATTAATCAGCATGACTTGTAGAAAGTAGAATTTCAGAGAGGCCATGAATAATATAAGATTTCTAGCAATGTCAGAATATTATATTTGATACTTTAGCTTAAATGCACCATCAGCAAATCTGAATAACATATAACAATGAATTATTGTCATAAAATTAGAATAATATTCTATATTCATAATCAGCTTAGAATTACTGATTCCTTGTACCATCAGCAAATCTGAATAACACATAACAATGAATTATTGTCATAAAATTAGAATAATATTCTATATTCATAATCAGATTAGAACTACTGATTCCTTGTACATTACTGATTCTCAAGCAATATTCTTAAAATGCATGCAATTCAACTTTTGGTCTTTTGTCACAATTTAATACCAAATTTTACTTTTCACTTTTTAAAACAGCCATTGACGCAGTAAATCACAGAAACTTTGAGTGGTAAGGTAATACATAAAGACATACATTCTTCACTTTAAATTTACCTTAAATGGATCTCTAGCTCAGAAATTAATTACTTTTTTAATGCTGCATTAACCAAAACAAGAGTTTAGTGCTTCACATAAACTCTTTAAAATATAGATTTCTAAGTACATTCCTGTCTCTTGCTTACATGGGAAAAGGTAAATGTAAATAGATTCCATTAATACTCATTTCATGCTGCTGCAATTAGGATGAAATAATTAATATCAGATGTATCATTCTCTGTATATTATTATTTAGTGGTTCTTAACATGCTGATATCCTAGAATCACCTGGGTAATTTTAAAACAATCTAATGTTTGGGCCGACCATGAAGAGATTCTGATTTAATTGGCTCAGGATAGGGCTCAGGGTGTAAATCTTCCCAGGTGATTCTGATGTTTAGCCAGCACTGAGATCCACATTGGTATATCAGGAAAGCAAAGGAATAGACTCACAAGATCTGAAATATTCCTCAGCACAATGGTGCTCTAGTTTCTATACCATCCAGTTCTAAGAATTTTTAGAACATATATTCTCAGATTTCTCATCTCTCCATCTGGAAAACATCAGTTTTTCTTTGGTACAATTAGCACTACTCTTTTATAGGAACCCTGCATTCTTTCGGATTTGCAACACATCCCTAGGCCAGGAAAGGAGATTAAAGAGAACCTCAAGCCAATGGAGTCAGTTTCCCACTCGTGGAAACCCTGTCCCCATTCCGGCTCATTTCCAAGATGCAAGATCAGATGGAAACTCTTGTTTTCCACAGCACTGTCCGCTCAGAATCTACAGGCATCTTTTCTCCTTCTCTACCACCTTCACTGGTGTTTGTTTCCTCTCCCACCCATTTTTAAGAAGCTGTTTTCCTAGGAAGTTCAGAAAGGAGTATAAGTACCTGTGTTCTTATATTAGCTTCTGTGTTTGAATTTTGACACTGAAAAAAAAAACCCTCCCACAATTCTGTTTGCGTATATAAGCCCAGATGCATCGTTAGTACCTAATTCAATATGGAAAATTACCTACGATACCTTAAGATAGTACATACTGCCAGATACAGTTCCATTCCTCTGTTGTTTAAAGGACTAGTGTGTATCAGCTACTATTTATATTAGCCCATAGGTTACAAGAAATTCAGAATAGCTCCCCTCATTTCATGGATTAGGAAGTTTATGAGAGCTAACCTTTATAGCTTTAAGCTAAGTAAATGTCACACTTTTTAACTATCAGTAAGGAAACTCTCAAACACACTGAACCAAAGGTATAAAAATAGTCTTTTCAAATTTCATTCCATTCTCCCCAAACATTGCAAGGAACAATACATTAAATAAGAGCCATGCCAAAAGCTATAGAAAATGGTAATCAATAAAACACTTCACAACTGATTGTTCATTCTATGAATTCCATCAACAAATATATATTGAGAGCGCTGTTGATCTTTATCAAAGTGATTTTATCAAGCACAATAGTATGTTCCGGACTCAGTTCACAGGATAGGCGCTCTACGGAAAACAAAACAACATGGGCCTTCAGTTCTCTAGGCTTAGGAAATAAATTTGATGCAAGTGCTGAACAGAACCATGGAAAAATAATTAGAATCTTCTCACTGGGAAGAAAACTCATACAACTTGTACATTTAGTCCAGTAACTGGAGCCAGGTTTAGGGTGGCTTAAGGAGAATCTAATGTCATCTGTAAGACTCCAGTTGCAAATCATATTTACCTCTTTTATCTTTGAATCTGGCACTGCGGTCCTTGTCAGCTGAGAGTACTCCGTTGTCCCCAACTACACCATCGTAGTGATCTGGATAGAGCTTAGGATAAAATGGATCCTGAAGGAATACAGTCGAAAGACTGAATGTAAACCTAACTAAAAGCCTCATTCTCATGAGAATATTTATACGACACACCTGACTCTCACCAATCCCTCTTATCAGCTGGCTACATCCCCGGGAGGATAAAGGGCTTTCTCCCACATTGCTGTCAGAGTGTATCTTCAAATTAAAAAAAAAAAAAAAAAGTCAAATAAAATAGTGGCATACTATATAACCTTAGTCTAAGCAGTAAAAAATACAACTAAACTTTCACGTATTAATTTAAGTGCATAGCCTTCGTTTTATTCCATTGTATTCAGCTCAGTTTTTAGGTACACGATTTTAATTGCTTACCTTATTTCAATTTTCTTTTTGCTTCCCTTCCTTCTCTTTGCCTAGCACTTTCTGCATATGTGATAACACTTTACATTACTAGCTCAAATTTTCTTACTTATTTCTTCTTCTCTGCCAAGATTCCATTTCTCACACACCAATATGCAGCAATCTGTCTTCTACTGGGAATTGCTTGTTTTAAGTTCCCAGGAATAAATTTCATATCAAGTGAGGAAACTTCCATTTCTGTTCATGAATTTGCATGAGTTTATTTGTCCTACTAAGAGGTCAATTTTATAACGTATTAAGTGAAGGGACTGGATTTAACCATATTAAGTTTCTTCTACTCTAATATCCTATGGGTTTTTTTTGCCAGTGAGAGTAGATGGTAAATAATTGCCTTTCCACAACATTGTTAATTTGAGAGGTGATATACATTTAAATTCATATTTGTTTAATTAACAGTTGGCTATTTTTTCCAAAGGCATTTTTAAGTTTTATACTTTTGAATTTTTACCTGTGTTGTACCCATTTTACCAGTTATTTTTTTTTATATATTTTATTTGTTATGAAAGGATTCAAATAAATAGTGGAAGTCTGCAGCACAAGATTTACAAAAGCTCCCCTCTTGAAACAGAGAGGAGAAATTATTTCAGGCTGGGGCCAGGAGAAGGTGCAGCAACAGGAACTGAGTAAGGACTGCCTGGGGGTTAGTCATTTTGACTACTTGGCGGGAGCAGTCTTATCAGTGTTGAGTTTCCTAGATTGGGCACTCGTAAAAGCAGCCTTGGAAAGGTTTTTGCTAGAACTGCCAAGCCCACAGTTAAGAATTTTAAATAGCAGATGATCCTGAGCCTTCAAAATTTTCTGGACTGAGATGAAATGATGAAAGGAAAATTTCTCTGTTGGATATCTGCAGAATGGACTTGAAGCTGAGGCAAGAGTATGAGTGACAAGCAGGAGGCAATGTAATGTCAGGATGTAAAGCATAAAAGCCTCTCTGAGGAGAGTGGGAGTGGGAATGGCATTACCACACACGTGCACACACACACACACACACACACACACACACAAAGACTTGGCAAAAAATTCAAATTACTTGGATAAAAGGAACAAGGGAGAAGCAGAAGTTAAATCCGGCTGAAAATCGGAGCTTTGATGATCAGAAGGTCTATTGGGAAGTCGTATAGAGGAGCTATTTTTAATATTAATTCTCTGTAATACTGATAATAAATCCACTCAGAAAAAAAGAAATCTACTAAAAAAAAAAAACCAGAACATCAGTAGTGTACTTCAAATATCAAGCAAAATGCAGTCATTACTTGATACAACTATGAAGTTTTGGAAAAAATAGGTAAAATAAATCCAAATATTCCATTTTTGTCCTAAAGAACAGTTTGAATTGTTAGAAAATAATAGTTTCAGATGATAATTTTGGACTATTAGCGATATTTATTTACTTATACTTAAGCCATAAATCACTGTGATCAAAGAACTTTTAGTTCTTAGTCCTTTTGGAAGGTACCTCACTGAAACATGTACTCAGGTATACCATAGACTTTGTTTAAAGCAAAATAAGAGTTAATGCTTTGTCAAATTTTACTAATATCATTGACAAATGATATTTTTAATCACAAACACAGACATTCCTCTTTCAAACAAATGATGATTTAATCTCTTATTTGACCATTTTTAGGAGAGTTATAAAAGCCCAGTGGTATTAGACTTTAGTTTGACAAATTATATTCTAAATGAATTTACTCATGTGCTATTATTACATATTACTATAAATAATTAAAATTAAGCTACACTTGTCAAAACAGTTTAATAAACTGTGTTCTCTGTTGTAGTCACCTTGAATATCTATCATGTTCATTTTCTGACTTACTAATTCACAACATCTAATAAATCAATAATGAGAGTTCTACATGTGAACTGACAAGGTTCTAAGAAAATTATTAGGCTTACTTGATAATAGTAACTATAAAAATTGATGTAAAATAATTACTTTATAAATGAGATGAATAAAATATCATTAGCATCAACCTAGGCAAAGACAAATCAACCCACCAGATTAAAAAGGAACATGGTAATTTGGTAAGAAGTATGATAAATTGATAACAGTGTCTGCATTTGTGTGAGGTTTTACTGTCAGCAAAGTATTTTCACATTCATTAAATCATTAGGGCCTTATAACAACAGTTTGGAAGGTGGTATCCTTTAGAGGAGAAACACAGAGAAAAAAAGGTTAGGAAATTGGGTGCTAGTGGGGTATGGTTAGTGTATCAATGTTCATGTTACTCTAGGAGAAATAAAATGTACGAAAGCAGGCAGTTTGGGGAACGAGTACCTCATGAAGGTTTAGACAAAGTAAGGCAGGGGAAATGCACATCACTTATATTTTTGTGTCCAGAAGAGAGACATGAGCTGAAAAATAGTGGGAGTTTGAGCAAATAAAGCAGAAGCTATGACTGAACTTTGTGTGTAACTCATTCTGTGTCAGCAGAGCTTTCATCTCATACAAATAACATAATGGAATTTAAAGCAAGACATAGAGTAGATAATAATGAGCTATGCTGCCATACATAATTTACTTAGTTCCAACCTAGAGGAAGAGTTTGGGAGGTGTTTCTGACCTATGCAAAGAATGAGGTGGAATGATTTGGTGATTTTGTCTGTTCAATTGTGCTGAAGGTTACAGACTTCTTGAATCCTAAAACTGCCTACCTGCGTTGCCTCATCCATTTTACCTTTCAGCACTGCTGCGGAAGAAGAGCGGAAGCTTATGATCTTGATGCCGTAGACATTCACTTGGGGTTTGTGAAATTGCAGCATCCTTCCGCTGGTCTTAATCTTCTCGCCCCTTACTTTGTAAAGGAGGATTGGGTGAGCCCAGAATACACACAGGGAAGAGATTAATGACTCAAGAACTCTATTAGGTAGAAAAGAGTGGCACCATTATCTTCATTTGAAAGCAAGCCTCAGACCTGGTTAAGCAGTTTGACCAAGAACACTTGGGAGACGGGAAAACTGAAACTCAAATCCAGGCCTTCTGGTTTCAAACTTACACTTTTATCCTAATATATTGCCCTATAAATTAATATTATAAACACATGTCATAATTTACATTATCAATGACAAATTTCTGTAGTAGAGTTTCATATGTTTTGACTAACTGGGATAAATAAGTATCATCAAATAAGGTATATCTATCCTTATGGGGATAATTATTTATATAATAACTTAATTTACTGAAAAATTCTTTATTCAAAAATTTAACTAAAGAAAATTTAGTATGCAATTCTCAAATGCTTAACTAAAAAATGTAGGTTGGTGAGTAATCTCAGACAGAATTCAAATATGGTGGCTAAAGGCTGTGATAAAATTCATCCCTCATCTTTGTAAATGCTGTCAATTCCCTCCAATAAATTTTTAAGCAAGGCTGTTGTTAGTTTCACTTCTTGTCTCTCCATCTTTGTTTAAACTAAGATGGCATCACAATTTATGGTGAGATTAAACAAACATCAAGTAATATGAAAAGGAAAGAAAATGAGGTCTATAATATATTCAAACTATACACATGCCAAAAAATTACTCCTTTGGAAACCATGGTTGGCATGATTGGTCCTCACCCATATGTGGATCTCCTTCCCTTTCTTGAGCACATGGGGACAACAGGAAGGGCCACATCACTAGTGTTGGCCAATGACACGAACAAGGACTGAGGAAAAAGCACAGCTAAGATTCTCCAGTCTCCCTTCTTCTGTTGTGGTGGTTTTGGAAGAGCATGCATGACCAGGTGGTGGATCACACCTGGATCGATGTGACATTCAATACAGCCTGGATCGATGAATGACTGCCTGAGGTACACCTGCCCTGGAGAGTCTCCTGGACTCAGGGTGACCTTTGAATGAACAAGAAATAACTCGGATGCCTCTGAGATACTAGAGTTGTTTGCTACCACAGCATGAACTAGTCTATCTTGACTTATGTTCTTATATCTTCCAACAACTTTCAAGCAAGTTTCGGTGAAATGACTGTGAGCTCTACAGATGACCTGTGCACAGTGCAGGGGCCGTGCTTTGGGCAGTTCTGAAAGGTGGTGGAGAACGTGGGCTGTGGAGGCTGACTGCCTGCCTTACAATCCTGGCTTGACCACTTCCTGGCTCTATGACCTTGAACAGCAGTGACACAGTTTCCTCATTTGTAAAATGTGGATAATAATAGGGTCTAAGACATTGTGTTGTTAGGAGGGAAAAATGGCACATACAAAACACATAGAAGAAGGACACAATGCAAGCCCTTGATAAGTGTTAGATATCACATATTGTCAACATCAACTCTAACCTACCCAAGGGCACACATTGTTTTATTTAGCTGGTCCAAAATTCCCTTTGGTGGTGAGGAGAATTGACAACTACATTATCGAATAGTGGAAAAATCATATCTATAGTCTAATAACAAAAGGATGGAAATGCTTTTATTAGAGCTCTAATGCACTGGTTCTTTAGTGGTTCCACAGAGTGGATCTATTGCTATTTTTAGCTGTAGGGGTCAACGTTAGACACCTGAAACTCACAAATGAAATACCAGTAATACAAATGACACAGTTAGTTTCAAATGGCATTAATACTATGAAATCAGAACTTCTTAGGGGAAAAAATCCAAAATAATAGACAGCCTTTGAACTTAAGAGAAAAAACTGGAAAGGTAGAGCCTCTGGTATAATACATGACAAAATGAGGCTTGCATTATTCAATAGCTCATTCATTTTTGACGGTAGTGAAATTGCCTGAAATCCCTCTCCCATTCTGCAAAGATCAAACATATTAAGAATGTCAAAATAACATTATGTAAGCCCTTTTGAGTGTCAGAATAACTCCTCAGAACAGAGGGGAAAAAATTGCAAAGTTCAGAGCTATGAAGAACACAATTAAATGGTGATGTTGTGGGGAAAAAAAGTATGGGAAGTCCTGCTGGCACTAAAATGCCAGCCACTTATTAAGAGGTCAGTTTTGGCAAAACACTGAAACTGAGGTCCTGGATTTCTTCACTTGTAAATCAGGATAATAATATCTATTTTATACATTCATATGAGACTTAGAAAAAAATAATGTACGTAAAGTTTCAGAAAGCAGTTAACATATTAGTTTACCTATCGTTGATCAGTCTAGAAGTCATAAATCATAAGCAATATTTCCTATGTATTTTCGCTTGACCTTCACATAATTCTATACCCCATGTTGATTTAACTACATTTTAAAGAGAGGGTTATTTGCAGACCTTCTTTAGGTTTTTCCAAAAAGACCAGATGGATAAATCCAAGGGCTTTCAATGAAATGACACCCTACATAACTGATGTTCCACTAAAGTACGGCTAATGCAGTTTTATGTTCAACACTGCTGCCTGCCCTAATGGTAGTCTCACATCTGTCATTATTTCAGAATCAGGTAATTTACACAATTCTAAAATTCAAAAATGTTTAGTCTAAAAATCTGAATACACTGTCACAGTTCCTAGAAAATGTCATGTGACTTTGTAATCTAGTAATTGTCAGATTCTGTGCACTTTACTTAAATATGTGATACAGAATTTCATTGTTCATAAATCATTTCCTCACTTAGAAATCATCAGTATGTACCAATGCACAACAATGCAATATTTTGCTACAAATTTGAGTGTACATTACAGCAAAATGTGCTACCAACAGAGAAACTGCGGAAAGAAACTGAATCAGGACAATCACAAAAACATTGCATTATTGCATATATTCCACTGGAAAAAATTCAGTCAAGGCAGTGATTCATGGCTTGATTACACCATTCGCAGTGCAATTACATGTGGAACTACTCAGCCTTTTCTTCACAGAACATCCAAAAAGAGCTATAATTAGAACCTGTAGATAAAAGGTCTTGCATAGTTTCAGAGACTGTGTGTAGCTGCTGTTCTTGGTCATGTTAAAAGCAACTAGTGATCTGCCCAAAGAAAGCCATATAATACAGTGCCTTATTCCTTTATTCATTAAATAGTTAGATGTGGGCATAATTCAAACACAAAATATTTTAGGTTCATTAAACCACTTTGGTTAATAGCAGACATTTTTTCATAGACTACTATTAAACTAATGAGAGGAGGCATGAATATATTATCAAATTGAAGAGTGGGGAATTTCTCTTCTCACATGCCCTGTATTTTTGAGCAGATATTTTATATTTAGCTTAAGCATGGCCTAAAAAATATATCAGTTTTATTTCCCTTTATGACTCCTAAAACCACTGAGAGATGGAAGAGAACTCTGGTCAATTTTATTTTCTTTTTGCCTTTCATCAGTGGAGATACAATAACCTCCCATCACAAAAATGGGAAGCAACCTAAGTGTTCATCAACAGATGAATGGATAAAGAAGATGTGGCACATATATACAATGGAATATTACTCAGCCATAAAAAGAAACAAAATTGAGTTATTTGTAGTGAGGTGGATGGACCTAGAGTCTGTCATACAGAGTGAAGTAAGTCAGAAAGAGAAAAACAAATACCGTATGCTAACACATATATATGGAACCTAAAAAAAAAAAAAAAAAAAGGTCATGAAGAACCTAGGGACAAGACGGGAATAAAGATACAGACCTACTAGAGAATGGACTTGAGGACAGGGGGAGGGGGAAGGGTAAGCTGGGACAAAGTGAGAGAGTGGCATGGACATATATATACTACCAAACACAAAATAGATAGTTAGTGGGAAGCAGCCGCATAGCACAGGGAGATCAGCTCTGTGCTTTGTGACCACCTAGAGGGGTGGGATAGGGAGGGTGGGAGGGAGGGAGATGCAAAAGGGAAGCGATATAGGGACATGTGTATATGTATAACTGATTCACTTTGTTATAAAGCAGAAACTAACACACCATTGTAAAACAATTATACTCCAATAAAGATGTTTAAAAAAAATAAAAAATAAAAACAATAAAAAAAATAAACTAACAAGACAAAATTTTTCTTATTCCAATTTCATTAATGGATACAGTTTTTTGAACCATATGTTCTACCTTTCACTAGGAATAGATGTTTTCATAGCAGTACTACCATTTTACATTTTGTAGAAACATCACCTTCAAAGGAGTTTTGAGGCCAGCTTTTTGGTACACTACTGTATGTGTGAATAAAAGAGTTAAAGCCATGTTGTGAAAAAAGAACCTGCCCTTAAAGATTTGAAAAAAGCATTTCTGCTTTGGTATCTTCATGAAGAGAAAATATAGACCATGTTTTATGATGATTTAATGCATGATGTGCAGAGCTTGCATTTCAGAATTTAAATTTTGAAAGCAATGTTGGCTGATTACAAAAACCACACTGCCACTTATGACACTTTAATTACAAGTTTCCAGGCAAATATTATGACACTCTATGTTAATTGCTTTCCATGTTTTACAAGTTTATATATATTTAGAGACATGACTAAGTGCCAATGAATGTTGCAGAATTATTGGGCAAAAAAACCTATTGGCCCAATATATTCTATACATTAGTGAAAAAAAAAAGGGAACATATGGAGCAAATAAACTAAAAGGAATGTCCCAACACTGCTGTAATCTAACATTTAATGTTGACTATGTAATAAATAAATTGTAATAAGAGAAGAAGGTCAATAACTATAACTTTTTTATGTTGAGATTTAACTCAGCTTTATAGGCCAACAGTTACTTATAAATGTGTTAAATAAAAACAGGTGTTGTGGTTTTGGCATATGTCACTAATCAAACATAAAAAGATGGTTTTTCACGGGGTAGCTCCATCTATAATTTGAGGAAGAGAAATGGATTTGAACCTCAGTGGTTGTGTGTAGGCATCTGGCTCAAATATCCTTAATCAACAAGCTTAAATCATCCAACTTATTCAACTTGCTTTATTGCAAATGAGTTATCTGCTCAGTGGATGATATGTAGCTGTTAGTAAGCTCTACTTTGAGGTCCATTTTGGTTCCCAGACATCAACAAGGGTCAAAGTCTCAAACTATAAAGTAATTATGAGGTCACAGTAATTGGCTGTGAAAGAAAGATGGGCTGAAGGGAAAAAACTTCATGTCTTCAAAGACTTTATAATATCAAAAGGCCTCACACTGGATGGACATTTGAAAGGATGTAAATATTTAAATCTAGAAAGGTGATAAAATCCTGGGTTTATTTATATCAAGCCTAAATGAACATATTACAATATTAAGAATATATGTGTTATTTTGGTATTCAATGTCAATTATTTATTTACCTGACTCACATCTATTAAACCTACTGATCATATAGTTAATAAAATTTAGATTCTGGCCTTTGATTATTGGTCTTGCCTTTTGTAACTTTCTGAAAAGTTGGATTTATTCTGCTTGCATTATCTTCATGTCCAACACACACAGAACAAAAATCATGCTGAGCAAATTTTCAACGTGACGTCTCTATTTTTTACTCATTTGATTGTTCCTTTAAAAAATAAATCTATTTTCTTTAGGGAATTATGCCTAAAATATATTATCATTTTAAATAGGAAGTTGTTCAGAAACAGTATTCCAAATTATGATGATATAGCATGAAAAAGGCAACAAAGAAATATGATTGAAGACTACTTTCCTGTAGTAGCAAAAGTTCAAGCTTTACAATCAAAAGCCTAATATTCAGAAGTATTACAGTATTCTTTAAGTTGCATAATAATCAAATCTCCACCAAAGATGACTCCTTCTACTCCTGCCACTTAATGACCACGTTTTGCTCAGGCATTTACCTGTCATCATGATTCTAAGGGAGTAAACTCATTTCTAACTCCAGGGCAAATCATAGGATCAGTCCAAATCATGATAGTTAGGAAATGAACTTCTGTCCATGGGTAAGTGGGACTTTAGTTGGCAAATTAGACTAAAGAGAAGCACATTTATTGGATGTTAGGAGGAAAGGATTTCCTCTCTTCCTTCTATAGAATAACAAAGAACCCTGGCATATTTCAGTTCTGAGGGAGAATCAGCTTAAGGCGAATGCTAAAAATATCCTGTTCCAGAAACATCTTTATTTTCCTCTAGGATTCTCCTATAAATGGGGGAATCCCTCAGGAAGGCAGAGAGCCTGCTGATGCAGGAGCAAAGTCATCCTACAGCTTCAATGAGCTGGTTTATGCAGTGACCTGGAGGCATGCTGAGAGTGGGGAGGATCTAAAGGGGTTGGCCTGCAACAGATCATCCCTGAGGTACCAAAATGGAGGCAAATCATATGAAAATGTGTACAGTTCTATTGAGAATCTGGATTATGATACTTAATTTGAAAAATTCTGACATATACTCACTGTGATCTCCAAATTCTGTCAGAGCTGCTATCCATTTTGATGTACACTAACGTGGGATTAAATGAACCACTGCTTCATTTTACTTCTGAGGAACATTTGGTTTTGCCATTATTTACCATTGTTTATTGACATATGATATTTCCACAGACCAAAATCTTTCATTACATATATAGGTGAACATATAGTCATAATTGTATAGTATAGAAAATAAACGTTCTGGTATTATCCTCAGCATTTAATAATGCAAAACTAGTGACAAACATCTTTAGAAAAAATAATAAAATAGTCTTTCAGTATTAAAATTTCTTATTAAAAAGCATTAGGTCAGAGTACGGCATGTTCTTAATGCATAGATGAGTTAGGTATGAATAAAATGAATCTAATCCCATCTCTTATGGTAAATCAAAATATTTGAAATCTACATGTCACAGTTTGTCACAGGTCAATTGAAAAAACAATATATTCAGCTTTTCCGTTATTCTGTGGTTTCATGATGTAACTTAAACAGTGTATAGCCAGGACATAAACAACATACTGCATACTTACCCGGTGATTTTTATGCCACTCTGCTGAATGCAGGATAAATATATTTGGGCTTTTTATTGCTTGAGTAGAAAGTGCTCATTACGTATTATTTTATGTTTATAATATAAGAATTAAAAAAAAACAAAAAAGTTTTTTAAATGGCATACATCACACTGTTGTAGTGGTTGATTTCCTCAAGATCGTCTTCTGTGGTTTTGGTGCAGTGGGAGGAGGCACAGGTGCAGGTCTGAGTGGGGGGAAGCTGTTACTGTGGCTTATTCCCAGCCCCCCATTTTCTAGTGGAAAAGGAGGGAGATGAGGGGGAGGAGGCTGGGCAGGGCCATGGGGAGGAAGCTTTCCTGGCGGGTGGACAGGTTCGCTGTGTGAGTGGACCTCCCTATTTTTTATGTGATGCCGGGTGTCACAGTCAGGACAATAGCCATGGTACTGGACTTTTTCATTAAACCGGACTCGTTCCCGAGGCCCTGCTTGGGGGCACCTGTCTTTCTCAGGTCTATGCATCAGAGGCTGCACTGGAGCCTTGTCCAAGTTACTGCTGGCTTTGCAGCAAATGTCTCCGTTTGGAATTTTGTTTGGTGCCCCTGGGAAGCCTCTGCTTCGCAGAAGGGTGCCATTGGTCTTTACCGGATTGCCAGTGGGCACCACTCTTTGGGGGTCTTCACACTTCACAGGTGTCAACCGTGGAGGAGGAGGTGGAGGGTTTGGCTTTCTCAGGACGGTGAGGATAGCAGATGGGTGGGCTGGGGGTTTAATGAGGGGGGCGTTGGCCTGCACTTTGATCTTCTCTGTGCTGGAGGCTGTTGTCCCACTTGAGCTACTATTCAGGGTGTCCGTTTTGGAGCTGTCGGTCATCTCATCCTCCAGCTGTAGGTCAGAAGTCAGGGTATCAATCTGGTCAACCACCTGGTGGAAAGGACAAGGTAATTGTGTTGAAGAACGACCCGAAGCAAAATATATTACAAACGATATCTTCCTGTCTCGCTATAATCTGTTATGGGAACCTTGACTAATACTGAGTGGTGTATTCCATTGTTCTTAATGTTTTCCTTCAATAAATTTACGGAATACCTATCAAAAGAGTGCCAAGTGTTTGATAACATAATGATTTCACATGCCTAGAATATAATATACTATTTATGTATACGTTCTATCCCTGACTCTGCTACACCCACGAGGGATAAAACCTAATACAGAAACATAACTGTTTTTGTTTAATTGAAGTATAGTTGATTTATAATCTTATATTAGTTTCAGGTGTACAATATAATGGTTCAATATTTTTATAGATTACCCTCCATTTAAATGTATTAGAAAATATTGGCTATATTCCCTGTGCTGTACAATATATCCTTGTAGCTTATTTATTTTATTTGTAGTAGTTGGTGCCTCTTAATCCCCTACTCCTATTTTGTCCCTCCCCCCATCCTTCTCCCCACTGGTTCATAACTGATTTTTAAAAACAAAGGAGAGGGCGGTACCTCTGCCTTAGCATGTAGCAATCATGGAGAACATTAATCTCACACTAAAATGAAAAAAAAAAAAAAAGCCAGATAATCTGCAAAAATCGTAACTTTTCTTGAGACCATCAGGGAACTGAGATCACAAGGTAGCCAAATCAGCTGAACTGCAAAGAGCTCCAAGCCCCGTGAGGACAGGACACACTCACAGTTCCACCTTTGGCAAATCACAGGGAAAAAGACTCAGTGCACACCAAACTGAGTAAAGAAAATAGCTAAGACTTTAAAGAATAGTTAAAGGCAGAGTGTGTGCTATCATGACAATTTATAATCCCGAGGAGCCCCGACACAATGCAGCCTGTCCTCACTCATTGCCCCTTTTCCATGGGCCTCTCATGTGGGAGACTGAGAGCAGGCAGAGACAGAAGCCTTCAGAATTAGGGGGATGGCAAGAAACCCTCTAACCTCTAAGGCATAGGCAATGATCTCCTGTTCCTAGGGTAGAAATAAAAGCTGTCTGACCTTTGGGAAGGAAGTGAAAAGTTCTCTTGGACCCAGGAACCTACACTGCATATGTCTGCTATCACTTAGGGGAAGGATCCGAGTCACAACCACTCCAGATGTGCCAAAGACACAAGGCAGAGTCAGGGAACCAAATAAGACCGGCAGGGCCATCACACCACGATGTAGGTTCAACCTCAAGTGTAGGAGAGTGATTGTGAAGACAGGAAAACTGGGTGGAAGCATTTTAGGCAATGCCTCTCTAAGGAAAGTTGGGCAAGGTCGTTGAGGCGTCATGGAGTTAAGGAATCTGGCACCTCTTATAACAGGGTTGCCTAGTGTCTCTGCCCTGTTAAGTCATTGTCTGGGGCAACTCGTGGGAAGCATGGTCTCAGGTCAAATGCTCAATTTCACAACCCAGAAGTTGACCCTCTATCATTTACACTCCCTGCAGTCAGAGATCTTAGAGGCCGTTCTCATGGCTACCATACATGTACTAGTATGTCTATAGGAGGAAAGAAAAGTTATGCATTACTTTAAAAAGAATTTATTTTTAAATGGAATGAGTCCCCTCATCTCACGTTTCCATATGTAGACTTTTCCCTCCTCTCTTATTCAGGCCTAAGTTTGTTCAACTGTGAAGTTGGCTCTTTGACACATGGTGGCACAATTGGGCTCAAAATGAAAATATCATAACCAACCAGAAGTTAGAGAGGACTCAGAGATTTTACTTCTTCCACATGAGTGTCTTATGTGAGTGGTTCACGCTAGTACCATGAGAGCTAGGTCTTCAGTTTTAGCTCCTAAATCCATTTACTTCTCTCCGTCTTCCTTTCTTTGATCCTAGTCTGAGCCACTATTACTTACCATGGGAGCCACCCAGAGTCACCCTGCCTCGCTTTTCACTTCTGTAATCTCAGTGGTCTTTCTAAAAACAGAATTGTGCTCTTGTCATTCCTTGCTTAAAACCTTTCAAGGCCTGCTCATTTCTCCTGTGATATATATCAATTCTTAACATGGTCTCTAAGGTCCTGTACAGTCTCACTCAGTGTTGTTCTGATAAGTGTTTAATAACGGGTTCTTAGAGGTGTGAGTGAGTCCTGATTTGAAGAGTTTGCCAGTTTCCATGGTGTAAACTCCTGTCATGGTTGACTTCAAGTGAGTAAAGGCAACATCACTAAATGTGAAATTGGGAAGAAACCTGCAGGAGTGCATCATTATAAAGTGTTTCCACCATACCAGTAGAATAGGCATAAACTCAGGAGTACAGATAAATATTAAAACGTAGTAAAATAGTTAGGAATGACTAGGAATAATTAGAAAAAAATCTTTCTTTTTAATGTAATCTACTTAATTTGGTTTATATACTTTTGTTTTCAATAATAGTTATTTCACAACTGGCTCACAAGATTTCTGAAAATAAAACAATTGGCCCTTTTTAGCCAGTACAAGACAGCACTCCTAAGTGACCCTCCATACTCAAATCTATTAAGATCCCCTTTTCCTTTCTGTTCTCAAACTTCTCTGGTTTTCTTTCAGATCTTCATAATTGCCAGTCAGCTTCCTGCCCCAGGACATTTGCACATACTAATTTTTCATGTAAAGGTCACTGAATTTGTGTGTGTGTGTGTGTGTGTGTGTGTGTGTAAGGAATCATATAATATCTATCTGACACTGGTTAGCTTTAGGCTTCATCAAGTTAAGAATGCATGGGAGGGCTTCCCTGGTGGCGCAGTGGTTGAGAATCTGCCTGCCAATGCAGGGGACACGGGTTCAAGCCCTGGTCTGGGAAGATCCCACATGCCACCGAGCAACTAGGCCCGTGAGCCACAACTACTGAGCCTGCGCGTCTGGAGCCTGTGCTCCGCAACAAGAGAGGCCACGATAGTGAGAGGCCCACGCACCGCGATGAAGAGTGGCCCCCGCTTGCCGCAACTAGAGAAAGTCCTCGCACAGAAACGAAGACCCAACACAGCCAAAAATAATAAATAAATAAATAAATAAATAAAATATTAAAAAAATAAAAAGAATGCATGGGAAAAATTGTACGGCAACTACTGAAGTAATAGACAAACTTACAACTTTCGAAATAAGGATTAAAAAGTGAGTAAGGGAATTTTGGCAAATCTAAAAGTGGCAGAAAATAAGAAAACAAACCAAAAAGCATACTAAATAGAAACAAACCCATAAGATAGTTTTAAAAAAAACTTTAAAAATATTAATAATATTAATAATCTAACAAGTATAAATAGATTAAAATAATTTATTCAAGAAAAGACACAGAAGGATTGAATACAGAGTGAAAGAAATAAGATACAGCAGGCAAATAGCCAAATGAAACCTGATGCAGCTATACTAATACTGAGCAAAAAAACCTGAAATCTTTTTTAATCAAATAGTATTGTATCAATACAAACAGGTGAAATAAAAATGAATGAAACAAAATTGAAAGTTCATGTACACACATACACACATGCTCAAACAATGGGATAAAAGTTATAAAGAAGTAATTCACATAGGGATGCTCCAAATTTCCAAAAATCATATACTCAATCTCACTAGTAATCAAGGTAGTGCAAACTGAAGAAAAATGAGAAAGTATTTCATTCTGAGTAGTTTAGGAAAAACAAACCAGCCTGATAGTTCTACTTGTTGGTGATGAGGTGGGTAAATGGGAACTCTGTACATTGCCAGTGCAAATGTAAATTCAGTGTGCTGGGAAATTTTTTGACAATGTCTTATAAATTGTATAAGGTGCTTACCCTATCCTACCGCACAGGTATTTTAGGAACAAAGCCTAGACTGTTCTGGAGAAATTCTAGGAGATGTGCACAGGGTTGAAAAAGCACAAGGATGTTTCTTTTAGGGGTTTTTTTGGTGGTGTTTGTTTTGCCATAGCAAAAAACTGGAAACAACCTAAATATCTATTAGTAAGTGATGTATGTAAATACAAACTAGTTCAAATGAAGTAACTACAGCTATATGTATCAACAGGGATAAATCTCAAAAACCTTCAGTTGAACATAAAAATTTAAAAATATATATCTCTATATGTATCCAATATGTATATATTGTTTATATGTAGAAGCACAGATGTTTTAGTTTATACAACATGAAAATAAATGATACACATTAAGTTTAGGTGAGGAGGAAGGGGAAAGACTGTCAGGAGGCATCAGCTATATAGATGAAATATTTTATTTCTTTTAAAACTTGATATAAAGTAATTATGATAAAGTGTTAACATTTGTTAAGTTCGGGTTATATTTGATACAGTATTTATTTTATGTCATGTGTAAAATCTTTTATAATTTGAAAATAAAATAAATATTTATCACTACTTATATAAAGTTAGAAAGAAATAAAAGGAGAATTTCTTAACAGCTGCCATGTGGAGAACACATTGAACGGCTGCTGCAGTTTATTTACTTGGTGAGTTAGAGGATATTGCAGCCAAGTGAGAGATGAGTAAATTAACCAGACAAGGAATACACTGTATCCTTATAATTACACATCTATGTTTTGCGGAAACGATTTCAAAGTATCAAATTGCAACTAAAGGAATTATAACCACAGGCATGATGGAATTAAGGGGAAAGCAAAATGAAAGAAAGTAGGACTAGAGGGACACATTGTTTGCACATATTTGGAGGTGAGAGGACAGCATGACATCAATCAAAAGTCTAAGAACATCCACACCTAACATCAGGAGCAAAGGAGAAACGTGTATCTCAAACTTGAAATTGCGTTCAGTGATTCCTGGAGGTTTTCCTTAGCCTCACATACAAGAAAGCTATGGTTAGATTGTGGAATAATTAGGAATACTGATAATTGTGGCTCAGGGATCACATGAGCTTAAGGTTTTCATACTGGGAAATATCCCTAAATATTTTCATAAAAAGGAAGCAGATTTGGAAGAAATTAACTGGCTAAATGATCTAAGTTATTCGTGGGAATACAAAATTCAGCTTATACTACTTCTGTAAATGTTAAACTGCAAACAATAAAAATAAAGATACTTCAAGGTTTCAGGGTTGGCATTAGAGTGAAATTCAGGATGAACAGATTTACGTGAATTTAAAAAAATAAATAAAAACAACATTAGGAGCTCCTTTTCTTATGCTCTCACTGGACTTTGCCATTTTATTATTACAGTTGCCTCTATATATCAGAATTGTCTATACCTGTGTGTTTCCCTCAGACCATGTAAGCACGTATTTCCATCTTTGTACTCCTGGCAGAGAGCACAGTGATTGTACACAGTGGATATTCAATATTAAAACGCTGAGTAAAGAAACTGGATAAAGGTAGAACCTCTGAGAAAAGTCATTTCTTGCCCTCACTTCCATCTCTCCCCAGCTTTCCTATCTTGGGTCTGATTTTCAAGGTCTTCAATGTCACCAATTCTGGGTTGTCCAGAAAGGCACACAGGAAAGGATGAAGTAGACAAAAAGGAAGGCAGCCATAAAGAGTTGGTGAGGCTTAGTGAACTCTCTGCCTATGTTATCTGACTCTGAAAGCCTAGCTCCACAGCTTGGCACAGGGAACATTTCAGTCACTCTCCAAAACAACTAAGATGGTTGAATTACACATTTATCTTTAAATATTCATCAGTATAGCCCTAAATGTATTGAAATCTTTCCTAAATCCTACATATTTCAATTAAAAACCACATACTATATAGTTCAATGGACTTAAAAACAAAACCCTTTTTCAATTTGAGTGACTCTTTCTCCAGGGTCTCCTCAATTACAAATCACAACTTCAAGAATTTCATTAGGAATTACAAACTTAATGAAAGGAAAGGAGGAATTTAACCCCAACTCAAATATGTACCAAATTATGAGTTCTTGTATATTTAATATGTATTCATAAAAAAAGCCACAATTTAAATGTGTGGCATCAGCAGTAAAGAGAAAGGGAAATGAATGAGAGCAATGGGTGAACTAGCTGTCAGACCACGGTCCATGGCTGAATGCAGGCTGACCCAAGAGCTTCACTTCTACTTTTTTTTTTTTTAATAAATTTATTTATTTGTTTGTTTTTATTTTTGGCTGTGTTGGTTCTTCGTTGCTGTGTGCGGGCTTTCTCTAGTTGTGGTGAGCGGGGGCTACTCTTCGTTGCGGTGCACGGGCTTCTCATTGTCGTGGCTTCTCTTGTTGCAGAGCAAGGGCTCTAGGTGTGTGGGTTTCAGTAGTTATAGCACGCAGGCTCAGTAGTTGTGGCTCGAGGGTGCTAGAGCTCAGGCTCAGTAGTTGTGGCACACGGGCTTAGTTGCTCCGTGGCATGTGGGATCTTCCCGGACCAGGGATCGAACCCATGTCCCCTGCATTGGCAGGCGGATTCTTAACCACTGCGCCACCAGGGAAGTCCTCCATTTTTGACATAATATAAAAATTTAAAAATCTATACTTGTATTTATCTATATATGTTTTATCTATCACCTGATTGATCTATTGACAGGAAATAAGTTGTTCATTATGTACTATACAACTCTGTATTCCGCTGCTAGACCACAGTACTAGTGATATACTAAATATGAATTAATAGGTATAAATAACTCCTGTAATTATTTTGTGAATGGGAGAATTATATTTAATTATACTTGTGCTAGAAACAATTTAATAAGTGGAAAACATTAAAATTATTCCACAATTTGGTTAATTCTGCTTTGACATTTATTTGTTTTAAAAAAAATTTTTTTTTTTTTGAAAAGGTCCAGTGACCAGTATGAAAGAGTTGCTCAGGTGGTGAGCATTAAATGCTTGCTTTCCAAGGAATGACTAGAATTGTCTTGAGTTCCCAAAGTTGTCTTTGGATTTCTACAGCAACTGCCAGCCACTTCCTTAACAACATTTTGTTTCCTAGAGACCTGACCAATCACAATATCCCAGACATGATAATAATAGAGTTGTATTATCTAATGTTTATTTATTCTCCTTGTCCTTGGTGTATTTGATAGAGTATATAACATAGATAGTGGAAGTAATCCAGGATAAATAAGGCACTATCTTGAAGTTGCCAGAGACCCAGGCTCTATCCAACTTTCTGTTCTGCTATCCCTAGGGTTTGGTGTCCATTTTCAAGTCCAAGTTCATAGCTGGAGGGCCGGCCTTCGCAAATGTATTTCAAGGGGAAGGATGAAGAATGGTGGGGAAGGCACACCTACTCCTTTTTAAAGAGATGTTTCAGGAGTAATACATTTTATTTGCTTACGTTTGACCAGACAATAGTAAGTTGCTTAAGTGGAGGAGACTGGGAAATGTACACTTTTATCTGGGGTCCAATGTGCTCAGTGAAAAGCTATGGTTATTCCTCAAAATAAGAAAGGAGAAAGGACATTCCAAGGCAATTAGCATCCTCTGAAATAGAGACTAAAACACACATACAGAACACACACACACACACAAACACACTGGTATACCTTTAATCATCCTTGTTGGGAAATAAATATGCAGGTTATAAACTTGCTTAAAAATTCTTACTAAAAAATTATTTGAAACATTTTTTGAAACAGAATACAGTATATGTTTTGAAGGTGTTTTGTTGTTTGCTTTTGTAATATTCATTTAAGTGGCAATTTATACCCTGTTCTCTGAAAGTAAACTATATTTAAAAATAAACAATAATCATAATTCATAGCCAAGCCTGATCAGTAGAAAATAAGGTAAAACTACAATGTAATTTTTCTGTGTGTTCAATTGGGTTTGACAAATATTTATTGTGCAAATATTATTAATCTGTTATTGTATGAGACACTGAGGATTAAAAAAATAAGGCTTCCAGTTTAATAGAGACTGATCATGCGTATTTAGTGCCTTCCTCCCCAAATCATATCTAAATGAGAGTAAAGAAATAAAAACAGTAATAAATTCAGAATATCTTCTAAGAGTGTGGTATAAGCTGACCAGAGATTTTTATAAGTACATGGGTGAATTAATAAAAAGGTGGTCAAAGCACTGATGGAGTACCAGAAGGATTCCAAACTTGAAAGTGGAATAGAGAGAGAGTGGAAGTGAGAAGTAATGCAAAATTAGGGTGTGAAGTTGTTGAGTGACTATGTTTCACAATGGAAAAAAATTGTGTCAAATGGTGCAACAAGACTGGCAACATGCTAAGAGCTCACACCCTTAAGGTAAACTGAAATTCTTGCTGTAAAGAATCTGAACATGTCTCTGGATAAGAAGAAGGCACTGAGTGTGGTTGGTAGGATCTCAAAACAAAGCTCTCCTCCCTCATTATTATTACTTTTTTCCATTGGGAAGGTGGTAGAAATGGGGCAAGAGCAGCTAGCTGGTCTTCTAAAGTACTTCATGCCCATCTGACACATTCAGAATTTTCAATCAGCATCCTCCTTTTCCCTATATGTAGGAGAGGCTGTTAAAACATCTTTATAATATGAATATGTCTGAAGATCAAGAGATATTTGAGGGTAAACAACATCACAAAATAGAAGGACCAAGATGAATGAACAGATCAATATTGAAGGCAAAGCTGTCATTATTAGTAAAGTAAGAGAACTTTGTAGTAATTCTAATTAATGTACTTGGAGAGGTTTCAGAATGTATTGCAGCTATAAAATAACGCACTGTTATAAAAGAACAGACATCAAGTAAGAAAAATATTTGAAGTATAAAACATAAATACTAAATTTAAAAAGATTATTTTTAAAGAAAATCTAAAAGAAAAAAAATCTAAGAAATATTCCTAATCATAAAGCAAAAATATTTTCTTTAAGAAGGAAAATAGGGACTTCCCTGGTGGCGCAGTGGTTAAGACTCCTCCTGCCAATGCAGGGGACATGGGCTCAAGCCCTGGTCCGGGAAGATCCCACATGCCGTGGAGCAACTAAGCCTGTGCGCCACAACTACTGAGTCCACGTGCCACAACTACTGAAGCCCACCCGCCTAGAGCCCGTGTTCCACAACAAGAGAAACCACTACAATGAGTTGCCTGCATACCACAACAAAGAGTAGCCCCCGCTCAGCACAACTAGAGGAAGCCCGCATGCAGCAACGAAGACCCAACGCAGCCAAAAATAAATAAATAAAATAATTAAAAAATAATAAAATAAAAAGTAAAATACAAGAAAAAATTTAAAGGCAGGGAAAGCAAGAAAATCAATCCTGGAGCTTCAATGACTGACTGAGAAGTTCCAGAAAAAATGGGGAAAAAAGAAAAAAATGTGGGATTCCAATAATCAAAAAAAAAAAATAAAGAGAAAATTCCACAGTTGACAATACAAATGGAGCTTCAGAGGGAAAGAGTCATTTGAGTGCTAATCAGGATGAATGAAAATGAAAACAAAGTCAATCATTTACCAAACAAACACAGAAAACTCAGAAAGAAGTGAAAATTAAATAATCATCACAGCACCTTATGTATGTGCTGAATGGATGATGAAAGTCATTTTACCAGTAACTTCAAAAGTTCTGTGGCAAAATAATTTTAACCGCAATTCTATACCTGACTAATTTAACAATTTATTGTAATGAAAAATTAAAATATTTTTAGATATTAAGGACAAAGATAATTTACTTCTCCTGTATCTGTTCTTTAAAAGTTAAGGATATTCTGTAGCTCAGTAAAATGGAATCCAAGAAAGGAGGAAGGCACATGAAGCAAAAAACACTGTAATTAACACAGAAGTATGAAAACAAATAAAAGAATTTAAGAATGACAACTTACTTGAGTCCCCAAAGCAATTATTCTAAGCTAAAACAGTAAATCAGAAGTCTCCAAGAAAAAATAATGAATTACATTCAATAGATCATATAACCGGAAAGTTGTCACACACTAGGGATAGGGAAAAGAAGTGAACTACTGAACTGTGGGTGATGAGTATAATGTGTGTAAAAAGAGAAGCCATTTGAATCTTGAATTCTCTTTTGAAAGGTTCAAGTTTAGAAATATAGGTTTAAATTTATTTCTTTATGAGATCATTGACAGTGTTTCATTCTACTTTTACTATTAAGATGCTGGTTACTGATTTTTCTTCTCAACATATGGCAAAAGCAAAAAAGACTCATCTTCCATAAAGATGAGTCAAATGACATGGTTTGCAGTTTAAAAAAAAATGTTTGAGCATATTGTTTAGACAGCTGACTACCTGAAAAACAAAAGCAAATGTTAAAAGGGGTTATCGCCAGGGAATAGGCCTAGACATAGGATGGAGATGATATAGAAGGTGAATTTTATACATCCTTATTTAGAATTTAATTTGGAGATGGAGATGAATGTGCAAATACCTGCCTGATAATAGTTGAAATTATATTCCCCCAAAAAATCAAAGAAAAAAAAAATGAACTAGACACAGTCCTTCCCCATGCAAACTAATAATTACCACACAGTGTACCATGTGTAGTGGTACAAGGATTGACAAGTATAGGAGAGCAGAGAAAGGGGTGATTTATTCTTTCCAAGCAGGTCAGTTGGTAGCATTGGCCAGAGATAGTTTCAAATCAGGTGAAAAATGAGGGATGTCTTGAATGATAAAATGAAACTTGGAGGAAAAGGCATTTCTTGGCAGAAGGAATAGCACGTGCAGTGGCATAAAGGTATGAAATATAATTTTTTATATGTTGGTAAAGGATAAAGTAGCATAAGGCACATGAATAAGAGACAAGGCTGAAAAGGCAGACAGAGGCCAGGTTGTGGGGAGCCCTGCAGGCCACGTTGAGGAGTTTCTACACCATTTGCACTTTTTTTGAAGATCGGTTCCCGAAAGGTTTGGATTTGTGACACCATCCAAAAAAATGCATAAAGTTAGTGCCTTGATAGATAATGAAGATGGACATACATGCTTTACTAGGTAATTTCTTCTTAAGTTAAATTGTTTTATAGCCATGGAATGAATAGTATTTAGAAAGACCAGGTCTAAATATAAAATTCTAGATATGATTTGCCCAAAAAGGTTCATGGGCCTTGGCAAACTTGGAAAATTATACAAGTATCAACAGTTTATGTTATTTACAGCACTAAACGATCCAAAATTTGTAACTCTACAATTTGCAAAATCAAGGTGTTTAATTGTTTTTAACTTATAAAACAAAAGTACCTGGTTTCATTTAAATCAGTTCCTCATCGAACTGTAAGCATTTTTGAGGTACTCTTGGAGGAAGTAGAAATCCCCCAAATTTTCACACACAGTTTCTAATGTCACATGCCCAAATGCTTACTGTATAAAATAAACATAAGACAATTGAGTACTAAGGGATAAAGTGCTATTGCACAACTCAGCTCCATAGAGTTAAAATGTATCAATATTACATGTGATGATCACTTCATGTAAGTCCCGTGTTTACTCGCATGTCAGTTTTAGTACGTGAGTACTTACGACTTTTCTTTCCCCTGTAACAAACATTATTCACACATTATAGTGGTTGAAATGCCATTGCTAACTTTAATTTCTGTCTTCATAAGAAACATGCTTATACTAAGGCTTCCTGTAAAGTGTGGAAAAGGAAACCTCCCTCATCACAATTGCTATAAGCGGCTTAACAGATTTAAAAGACTCATCCACTTGCAATTTGTGAGTACACACATCAAAATGATTCCGTTATGTTAATAATGTCCAGGAGGAGACAGACCGTAACTCACAATAATGGACCTGTAAACTTTAACACAAGCTTATAGCTCTCAATCTCTAGTATCTTTCTGCATTTTAAAAAATGTAGATGGGGCTTCCCTGGTGGCGCGGTGGTTGGGAATCTGCCTGCTAATGCAGGAGACACGGGTTCGGGCCCTGGTCTGGGAGGATCCCACATGCCGCGGAGCGGCTGGGTCCGTGAGCCACAGCTGCTGGGCCTGCGCGTCTGGAGCCTGTGCCCCGCGACGGGAGGGGCCGCGATAGTGAGGGGCCCGCGCACCGCGATGAAGAGCGGTCCCCGCACCGCGATGGGGAGTGGCCCCCACTTGCCGCAGCTAGAGAGAGCCCTCGCGCGAACCGAAGACCCAGCACAGCCAAGAATGAATGAATGAATGAATGAATGAATAAATAAATAAATAAATAAAAGAAAGAAAAGCCAGAAGTCTGGGGAGAAAGAGGACTCAAGTCCTGAGATCAACTCTAAAGATTCTGCTCAGCCATAGACAGTTAAAAAAAAAAAAAAATGTAGATGAATAAACCTCAGGTTGGGTATTACCTTCCCTACTGATGGTAAACTAGCTCAATAAAAAATATTCTGTAAGCATCATGAGTAAGGTTGTAAGAACAACGTCCCTATTCAATCCACTCTCTCTTCCATTTAATCCAGTCTTTGCATTGCAGCCAGACAGAGCTTTCCTTAAATCTGTACATATAACATAAATTATTAAACTTTAAGTGGTTTCCTATTGCTCTTAAGATAAAGACCAAATATTTAATAAAATCACAATCCTCCTAAGATCCGGGTCCTGCTTTGTACATCAGCTTGCCCTTGTGCCACTTCTCCTCACTCTGCTCTTTTCATTTCTTCCCGTGCTTAGAAGATGCTAAGCTCCAGTCTCTGGGTCTTTGTATAAGTCATCCTCTACCTAGTCCTGGTTACTCCTCACTGTTCCCACAAAACACACACACACACACACACACACACATTGACCTATTCTTCAAAAATTAACCCACATTTCTCCTCTTCAAGGAAAGCTTCCAGATTGCCCTGAAGTCCTGCAACACAGCCCTAGAGCTCCTGCACCTGTGCTTCACAGCTTGAACCGCACTAGTGACGGATCGTGTATTTAGCTCTTTAATGTCAGACTCCCCGGTGAAAATGTAAGTGCTCAGAGGGCAGGGTATCCTGTGCCATTACATCTGAAACAGAAATATATATTAAATGAATGAATCATAAACATAAATAAATAAAACGAAAAATACTATAACAAAATATTTTTACATTAGGTCCCTATTGCATATGGTTTGGTTCTTGTTTGTGAACTTCTGAGGTGATGAATTTCGGTTGTAAATAAACTATGTTCATGAGATTTCTAATCTGTGTGTGTGTGTATATATATATATATATGTATATATATATATATATATACACATATCTTAAAAATATAAGATATTTTCTGTTAGAGGGAAGTCATTGAAATGATATATTAAAATATAATTGCAAGATTACTAAAGCATTTCATTTATCAATATCACTAATGAAATATTTAAATATTTAAACATTAAAATGACATTTCGACATATGTTTTTACTTTTTCTCAGGTAGTGAGTTAAATGTTTATTATATAACGTAAAGGAAGAGGAATTTAGTAAATTAGACTATTATTTGTCTAAATTATCTTAGAATCTATGTGAACATTAAATTACTTGTCAAAAACATCAGAAAAACTCTATTACTCCTTTCTTGATATCTCAAACATATAATTGTAGAAATAATAGCATTTATAAAACCTTCAAAATAATATTACCAGAAATGCTGATATTGATAACACAACTGAATATGAAGGTATGGCGTTTGGATGTAATTATAATTTGGGCTCTCATTAGTTGTGTGTTGGTGAAACTGGGTCTTCCTTCCTGGTATTAGTTCCCCACATTGTTAATTAAAAAAAAAAAAAAAAAGAGGAAAGAGAGAGTAATTGTCTGTAGTATCTGTGATACGTGCTAGAGTATGACTATATATAAAATGTTTTGAGAGGAGAGAGGAAAGAACAATTAATTCTGCCAGGGAGGGAGGGATAATGTCAGAAATAGAAAGTATTTAAAATGGACTTTGGAAGGATCAGGTAGAAAAAACTGGAAGATAATTCCAGGCACAATAAAATACAAAGGAAAGGAAAGGAGGTTTGAAAGATCAATTGAGATTTCCAGCAGAAAGCCATCCAATGTGGCAGACTGAAAGGGGTATGGTTTGTGTATGTGTGCTGTGTGTGTGTGTGTGTGCGTGTGTGTGTGTGTGTGTATGCATGCACATCTGAGGGGATGTTTAGTAGATGAAGGGGCAAGCTAGGAAAAGAAGAAAGTGTATAGAGACAGAAAGAAAAAGAGATGCAGGTGAGGAAGTGCTAAAACACCGAAGGGTCTTCAATACCATGCTAAATGCAAAAAGTTTGGCCTTTACCTGAAAGTAATAGGCAAAGTTCAAACAGAAAAGTGATGTGAGCATCTATGATTTTATAGAGACTTGAGGGAGTGGAAAGACATTGACATAAACCAAGTCATTAAAAAAGATTATTCTTGTCATAAGCAAACATAGGGAAAATTATGGAAAATGATGCAAATGAGAAGGTTACATTACATTATTTTTGCATTAGTGGAAATATTTGAAATCTCTAAAGCTCATCTTTGGAATATCTTTCCTAACTTGAAAATACCTAGTCTAACTCAATTATGGTGGAAGTGTGCTTATTGCAACTGCATGTGGGACATTATTCTTGGTTTAATAAAGGTATGCAAGCATTATAACATTCCCCATTGTGCCTGAGTTCTACTCCATTTTTAATGGAGTAAAGGGAGTTGCATTTTAAAAGATAAGACCTTCATGTCTGATTTAATGATCCAGAATATATGAGATGAAAGAGAGAGGGGAGATTTAAAATTTGGTATTCTTTTAAAATAGGCTTCTCAAGCATCTGTCTTCATTGTCATAAGGTTCCAGAGATATTTTATAAAAGATAATTTACACATAATTTGAAAAACAATGAAAATCTTCACCACAGAGAGCCAACAGCCATTTAAATTTGCTAGTACTTGAAAACTGATCTTTCACAGCTGTCATTTTGTCGAAAAGTCCCTGAAAGACTTCAGCATGAATTTTTTTTAACAAGAATGGAGTATTCATAACAAAAGCTAGTCCAACTGTTTAGTTCTAACAAAAAGATATGCAAAGGTACTATAGATACACATGTTCTATATATGGTATTAAAAGAAGCAAAATGTAGGATATTCTTCTAACACTTTTAAAATGTTAAGGCAATGAACATATGAAAACTTATCCCTTCTGTGAGTTTGTACTATTGACTACTTTTCACTTATTAAATTATGAAACAGTGCTTCACGGATATACAATGTCAAAAATTATATATTTTATGTATAGTCAGGATAAGATTCTTGCATACTTTATATATTATAACCACATTTAAAACTTTGGCACTAACCAGTTAATCTTTGGTTGACATATAAACTTCACTGTTTATCTTCACAATTATGCTTGCACTGGTAAAAAAAAAAAAAAAAAAAAATCAAAGCCTTCTAGTGGCCACAATTGTATCTAATTCTATTGTACTTGGCCAAATTCTCTATTATTATTTTAAAAATAACTAGCATATTACATTGTTAATATAAAACCCAGGAATAGTGTTTCTTCTTTCAAAATGACACTTTCTTTTTTACTGAGGTCTAATTTAATGAAAAGGTGGAAAAATTGTGCTATTTAACATCATTAAGAAAATAATTTTTAAAAATATGCCATATAATACAAAATTATGAGATAGTGTGAACAAAATGTGCTGAAATTTCAAAATTTAATTTGTGGAGAATTATGCATATAGATTTAAAACACATGATTTTCACATGTATAATCCAAGAATTAGAGGATGATGACTAAATAATCTGGGTAATTTGTAATATCTAGCCATTTAGACTTTTTTCCAGAAGGCTAGTGTTAACCATTTACATATAACTATATGAGGAATGTTTATAAAGTAATACAGCATTTTCAGATATACCATAGAAACAGAGTCGTCAAATCTAACTGGGGAAGGTATGTGAGTACACGACAATAAAGAAGGGACTTAACGGTGGACAGTAGAAGACATGATTGTCTAAAGGGAACACAAAGAGGGCACCGTCTTGCTCCTTTCAAAAGATTTCAAGAGAGGAGAGAAAGACTGATTTTTATTTGAAATTTACAGATTTTTCAAACTCACACACAAAAAAGATCACGCAGGTCTAACCGAATCTGTACACAGGTGTTATCCAGCTCACATCTCACCATCTTGAGATCCCTGGCATAACAGACTCTATGCCATTACATGAGTCCAACATAGAATTAGTCTCTTTTTGCACCTTTGAAAAAAAATTTGGACAAACCGTTCTCAAAATTAAAATACTTGAATTAGTCTTAAGCAATAAATTAGGGCCTCTTACTTGCTGCAGGGTCATTTTAACTCTTAAAACATTTTCTCTCAACCTTTTCATTGCCCCATTACGTGTAGAAAGATGTGCACATAGAGTCATTCTTCCCAGGCCTGCGCCATGAGGATCTTATGGCAGAGGAGGATTTGCCTAGTTCTTGATACATTTGTTATTTTAACAGATATACCACTGATTAGAGTTAGTTTTTAAAAAGTAAATCAAGTCCCCAACTTCAATGTTTATTATTAGTAAACAAAATTTAATTTCAGTCCACCTCAGAATAGATTGCAACATGAGGGTATCATAGCATGTTACTGAAGGGCTTTTTATTACAAGCGGTTTCAAAGAATTGCTCAGCAAATAGTGCCAATATGCAGATAGTTCATTTATATTCAACTGTCAAAAGCAACAGAGTAATAATCTAATTCTCCAAAATATAAGGGGAGTACTCTACAGGGATGTTAATGTGTTATCAGATAAGAGTTTTTTAGGTAGGAGAAAAGTGAAGTTTTTTTTTTTTTTTTTTTAAAGGATTTTCTTTATTTCTTTATTTATTTATTTATTTATTTATTTATTTTTGGCTGTGTTGGGTCTTCGGTTCGTGCGAGGGCTTTCTCCAGTTGCGGCAAGCGGGGGCCACTCTTCATCGCGGTGCGCGGGCCTTTCTCTATCGCAGCCCCTCCCGTTGCGGGGCACAGGCTCCAGACGCGCAGGCTCAGCAATTGTGGCTCACGGGCCCAGCTGCTCCGCGGCATGTGGGATCTTCCCAGACCAGGGCTCGAACCCGTGTCCCCTGCATTAGCAGGCAGACTCCCAACCACTGCGCCACCAGGGAAGCCCAAAAGTGAAGTTTTAACATTGAAAAGTCATAATAAATGATTTTCTAATTAATGCTTTTCTTTCTAGGCTCATTTTCCTTAACTTCAAGTGTTTTGGCATGAGCTAGTTAAAGAACAAAACCTCCTTCCTTGAGACATCATGATAAGGAATAGAATCTCTAGGAAACAATGACAAAGGAAAAGTTCCTGGGTAATAAGAGCAAACAATGGTAGGAGGTGTGCACTGAATAAAAATGAAAATGAAATGACTTTTTATTTTATAATTTTACTTTTTGTACTCTGTCTAATATCTTCAACCTTTTCAGCAGCAGGCATGCATCACTTTTACTTACAGAAAGTGAGGTCATAGTAAAAAGGTTAGTAAAGTAGAATCTCCCCCTCAGTAACAAATAAAATTTAAAAATAGCAAAAACACTTCATCGCAGAAACCAAAAAACTAAAGAGGCACAACTCACTGTCTGAAATACCATCAGCAAAAGAAAAAGAGATATAGTTTTAACTTGATTCAGTACAGATCTTTAAACTGGTCTTAGTGCCTCAGGATGGTACCAATGAAATAACAAAAGTCATCCAGTTTTCACAAATAGTGTCAAATATGAAAAAAAGATGTGGACTTTGGGCAGGCCTGCAGAAGAGAGGACAGTGAAACAATTAAAAGTGAGCAAGGGGCTGAAGTGTAGGAATAATATGACACAAAATGGGCCAATGGAAAACCCTTGAATGCAGTAGTAGAATGAACTAGAGCACAACATTTACCTATTCTACAAAGGGAGAACATGAAATAAGTTTGCCATCACACTGGGGCTTGCCTGGGAGGATAAGTCATACTTAGACATGCTAGGGACATGGTTAGGAAAAGTCATCTACACTACTTGAGGCCCAATGGAAGTTCGAAGCAGAGCTGTTCAAGTTAAGCAAGACAAAAAGAACTGGCATGGGGGCTTCCCTGGTGCTGCAGTGGTTGAGAATCTGCCTGCCAATGCAGGGGACACGGGTTCGAGCCCTGGTCTGGGAAGATCCCACATGCTGCGGAGCGACTAGGCCCGTGAGCCACAATTGCTGAGCCTGCGCGTCTGGAGCCAGTGCTCAGCAACAAGAGAGGCCGCGATAGTGAGAGGCCCACACACCACGGTGAAGAGTGGCCCCCGCTCGCCGCAACTGGAGAAAGCCCTCGCACAGAAACGAAGACCCAACACAGCCAAAAATAAATAAATAAATAAAATAAATTAAATCTAAAAATAAATAAATAAATAAATAAATAAATAAATAAAGCAAATAATTTAAAAAAAAAAGAACTGGCATGGTGACTCTGTAAACACTATTGCGGCAAGAAAAGAAAAGAAGCAAAGGAGCACATTATGCCAAAGACAGACTCATTTTGGAAGAAATGGAAGAAAATTTGCCCTTGAGTGCTTTTTGTGCTATAGAAACAAATAAAAGAAACAAACAAACAGCAAAAAAAGAATAAAATAGAAGAGGAATTGAAGACCCAAAGAAACACCTGAGTTTTAAAACACGACCATTACCAAACTCACAAAATGCAAACAGCAAGCTAGAGAACAGACATGATTGCAATGCAATTACTGACAGAGGGAAAGCTTGACATATTCACTGTGACTGCAGAAAGGAAAATATGGAGATTTCAGACAGGCCTGTTTGAAATATTTTCAGGGTCTGAGGTAAGAGGAAAATACCATACATTGAAATTAAATAATGGTAATTTCAAGCTAATAAACTATTTAAAAACATTTACAGAATTTTTGGACAACTCCTCAGCATTCCACGTCAGAGAGTGGCAGTGAAGATGGACAAGTTCCAGCCCCCAAGCCCTGCCCTTGGCCCATCACCCTCCTTTTCCCACCCTAGTCTTCCTTACACCATGAGGCACCTCAAATGCATATGTGTAGATACCCCGGCCCATACATACAAGCTCTGTTCACAGCCTCTACAAATAGTCAACCTTTGATCAATAAATCTAAAGATAAATAAGTCTAAAGATAAATATACCAGTGGTTTGGTCTACACTCAGAAAGCTCATGACAGGAAGCTGCTACACATCCTTGAAATGTGTTTGGAGCCGATGGTAGAGGAATTCCAGTATCTAGGGTACTGGAGGATGGTGTACACAGAAAATACAGACTCTGACTGGACATGGCTGCCTGGTCTCCCGCAGCAGCTAGAGGAGGGTGGCGGTGGGGCACTCTAATGCCCAGTGTTCCTGGCAAGGGTCTCTCTTGCTTAGATCTAAAGGCAGTGTTGATTGCAGAGAGAGAAAATAATAGTTGTGGAGGAAATACGAAGTTGATATACAGCATAGAGAACATTGGTTTTCCCAGTAAATAAACTTCATCATAATGGAACGGAAAGAATAACACATTCAAAAGGCTTAATTTCTCTGAAGGGAAGAAATTACTGAATTTGGCTGTTAAACTGTGCAATGTGCTCCAGTAAAATCTGTTGGTGAACAACTGCCACTAAGAAATATCCAGCACTTCAAGGATAGACATCCAAGCAGAAGTTGCAAGTTAAAATCAAGGAAGAAAAATCAAGCTGGTATCAGACTTTCCCAGTGCAACGTCAAATGACAGAGGAGGGAACAGCAATATGTACAAAGTTCTGAGGGAAAGAAAGTGTGAGCCAAGAATGTCATTCCCAGCCAAGTTGCTATGCAAGTATAAAGACAACAGATCTAACAATCTCAAACCTCAAGTACCCGTGAAAGATACCAAACACCAAAATTCACCATTCCAAAAGATGGCACGGAAGGCTGTGATGAAAGGCTTAGATCGATATTCCATGGCCAGGTCTACATACTTTGAAGGGCAAAGTACATTACCAGAACATTTAAACAATTGTCCTTTAATATAGAGACAACTGACAGAAATTCTCAAGCATATAAGAACACACAGAATACAAGATCTCTTGAATACATCATTAAAAACAAATACACAGGGACTTCCCTGGTGGCACAGTGGATGAGAATCCTCCTGCCAATGCAGGGGACATGGGTTCGAGCCCTGGTCTGGGAAGATCCCACATGCCACAGAGCAACTAAGCCCGTGCACCACAACTGCTGAGCCTGAGCTCTAGATCCTGCGAGCCACAACTACTGAGCCTGCGTGCCACAACTACTGAAGTCCACACACCTAGAGCCCATGCTCTGCAACAAGAGAAGCCACCGCAATGAGAAGCCTGCGTACCACAACGAAGAGTAGCCCCCACTTGCCGCAACTAGAGAAAGCCCACGTGCAGCAACGGGCCAAATGCAGCCGAAAATAAATAAAATTAAATCTTAAAAAAAATAAAATAAAACAAATAAAAACAAACACACAAATAAAAAAACAAAAAATTACTTGACTCTATACTTGACAGCATGGGGTCATATCAAACATGGAAAAGGATTTCATGTCCAGTTTTGCTTTTTATATTTCATAGTCATTAAACACTAAAATTATAATTTCAAATAAATTCATAAATTATACCATTTATGCAAATTCTAAAAACACACATTTAGACTACGTATTGTCATGAGTACCTATGTAGTAAAAGTTCAAAAGCATGCATAGGGAGGATGAGCAACAACTTCTAGGGGAAGGAGGAGATTGGATTGGGAGCAAAGGACTCAGAAGTTTTGCTGCATCTGTGTGGTTTAAACAGGAAAAAAAAGCTCCTAGGCAAATGTGACAAACAAGAATAAATCTGAATCATTGGTACCATGTGCTTATTGTTTTATTTTCTGTACTTTTTTATATGCTTAAAATGTTAATAATTTGGGGCTTCCCTGGTGGCGCAGTGGTTGAGAATCTGCCTGCCAATGCAGGGGACATGGGGTCGAGCCCTGGTCTGGGAAGATCCCACATGCCGCAGAGCAACTGGGCCCGTGAGCCACAACTACTGAGCCTGCGTGTCTGGAGCCTGTGCTCCGCAACGGGAGAGGCCGCGATAGTTAGAGGCCCGCGCACCGCGATGAAGAGTGGCCCCCACTTGCCACAGCTAGAGAAAGCCCTCGCATGGAGGCGAAGACCCAACACAGCCAAAAGTAAAATAAAATTAATTAAAAAAAAAAAAAGTTAATAATTAAAAATATTTAAAACTGCAAAGCCTACAAAATGTATTAGCTTGTTTACCATGCAGAAGTTTTGAGAATTTTAATTATATTTCATGTGATGTTATCAAAATGCAGATTCTCTATTAAGAAAACAAACAGGAGGAGCCCTATGGCAAGCTTCCTTTGCAGTGATGTCTCTCAATGAAAAGAAATTAGTCACAAAATATGTTTCCACTAATATCAGATGACTTAAAATATGTTGATAACAACAAAAATTGTTCATAAGAAATATGATCTCAAATTTAAAAATAACTATAATACATTGGGCTGGCCAAAAATTTTGCTCGTGTTTTTCTGCAACATCTTACCAAAAAACCTGAATGAAATTTTTGGCCAAGCCAATATATATTTGGGGAACAGGTGATAGAAAGCTCATAAGTTTACTATAAAATTCTTGTCTTGCCTGCAAGGATGAATGTATTTACACTGTCCTTATGCTAGCTTCATTACATCAGGATGAGTTTAGTAATGAAGCACTCATGTATACTTAAGTCCTTCTTTTCCCTTCTTCTCATGGGTGAGCTATCTCCAGAGTTCACTCATGTTCCACTCTAGGTGCAACAAAGGTATCTTCCAGCCTCCACTGTGTGGGGCTAAATCAGAAACCCTAGGATGCCGTATTTGGACTAATCCATGCTTTCAGACAGTAGTACGCCATTAAATGTTTAACAAGCAGCTCTCTGTGGGGGAAAGCCCCTGATTTGTGTCATTTACCAATTTCAGTGGTGTAAATACTCCCAACAAGACTGATTTCACTGAACAGGGAAGGCGTGTGACCAGCGGGGCTCTCATAGCCCTGTGAGCTGACTCCACACACACTGCACAGTGTCATTCTGCAAGCTGCCTTTTATCAGTAACGTAGGTCATATTTTCCCTTCAATCTGATTATGGTGAAGTTTAATTTCTCAATTGGTTTAGAACTGGGGTTGGCAAGAGGAGTGCTAATTATTTGTTCCCCTCAAACACCAAAATATATAGAGGTCCAATATATGGGCCATTTACAATTTACCTTTATAGCTCTATAAGCAATATAGTAAGTCAACCATACTAGGCACTTAGCAAATACAAACAAATACATAAATTTGATTTTGTAATGTTATAGGGATATTTCCATATATATATATATATATATATATATATATATATATATAAAATAGCATGATGTGCAACCTTCATTCAAACAATGTAGGCTTTTCTGTTAAAAAATCATTTCGCTATACTAAGATAAATTAAGACATTTCTCATGCTAAAGCCCTGGGAAATAAAAATAGTAAGGTCTTTTATTATTAACCTCAAGTATTTCTACTGAAAGCATTTGGATCTGTTTTCTTCACAGACATATGGGAAACTCATAATATATGTAGATTGAATGAAATACATTTCCAAACTGTTTAATACTGAAACATTAAGCACAAAATATTGCATATGTATGATATAAAGTCCCTTCTTCTTGTAAGTAAGCAAGGTATCTACGGAGTACGCACTTGTTCAGCTTGAGGTGCAAGGAAGGCATCACAACTGAGTGACTATTTAAATTGCTTACACTTGTTTTAACAGACAAAAATATTACATAAGTGGCTATGTTAAAAATTGGTAAAAAGCTACTTTGGCAAGTTGTATATAAATGTCAGCTTAAATATGTCCCTTTTAGAGTTTATTTGTAGTTACAATTACACTGAATTTTAGATGTTGACATTTATATTCACAGCTATTTTTCCCTATTCTGATATGTTTGATAAGTAATTAAACTTTTTTTTTCAAAGAGGAATTACTACCATGAGAAAAACTTTCTATTTTCTTTGGAGTTTAATGTGACGAGATTATGAAAAAAAATATTTTTTCCACATAATAGCTACCAACCACCCTCCAACCTCGCATCTATTAAGAAAAGAGGTGGCATAAGAGATGAACAGACAACTGAGCCAAAGACAAGCAGATATATAACTTTAAGTCAGCCACACAGTTTAACTACTCAGTTGACTTCTTCCTCCATGATGCCCAATGAGAGCATAATTACAGATTTTCAGTCAGCAGAAATTAAAGTACAACAAAACTCTGTCATAATGTGGTAAGTAGGGTCCGAGAGAATTACTCATGTAAAAGGTGGTGATGATATTATAAGGATAATGAAAAGAACTAGACAAGTCTAAACAACCAGAGGGTTTGTAATTCTATGGGTCTGGCTGTGTGTTCCAAATCTATCAATCTCAAGCTGGAATTTGGCACCACTACCCTGTCTTAAATGTAGAAGGGGGAAAAATACTTAGTTCCAAGATTATTTTGGATTTCCTGTATAGTGACAGTAATTCAGGCATCTCCTGATTAGCTGTCATCTGCCTCATCTCCCCTATGGAGAGCTCTGGGAAGGATGAATACCAAGAATATGAGAATGTTCCTCAATTTGCCTGGCTCCTCCAGAAGTGGTCTCACTCTTCTCTCTGTATCCAGCCTCCTCATTAGACCACCTTCCTTTAAAAATGTGGGCTGGGTTGAGAATGAAAACCAATCTTCAATCACTATCATGCAAATTTTCATTATCATGGGACGCATAATGCATGGTTTTATCGTATTATGTTCTTCAACACTAGAGGATTTTAACAGACAATCCAACACACCATATCCCTGAGTTTATAGATTATAAATTAAATAAAGAAATGTTAGAGGAAAAAATAAACACTAAATTGGTTCCTCAATTATTACTAATCTACCACTTCTCCTGCTCTTTCCTCTCTTTTTCTAAATTTATTTATACAAAAGCTTCTATATATATCTGGAATAAATAGCTTCACCCCCTTCTATTCTTTCCTTTACACACTAAACTATTAAGTACCATAAAAATCTCTTTTGTAAAAAGTCAATTATTGAATTGAAGAAAACCTATCCACTGAAAATGCCTGTCAACATTATATATGTCTATCCCTTTGATTATTTGTACAGGTAAATTTGATAGACAATGGCAACAAGCCAATATACACAATCACCAACAGAAACTGAGCATTTATGTTATTAAGTATCACATTATTAAGTATTCATCATTACCACAGGCCAGAGTTAACAGAAACAGTAAATGAGCAAAGTTATGGGGGAAGGCTGGAGTGCTATCGGTGGAAAATTAGGGGAGATGTGAACAGTGAGAAGCATATCCCTTTTGCCTTATAAAGTTTCTGAAATTTTCTGTTCTTCTACCAGCTTTTTATCTACACTCAGGCTCCACTGATGGCTCATTAGAGCCATCTTGGTTTTTTTTCCCAATGCTTTTCTTTTTTCTAGCATTGGCCCTTCAATACCTATTCCCTTATCATGTTCACTGTCATAACTCACAAAGGAAATGGAAGAGTTCACAGATAAAGAAAGGCATATTTCTTATAAATAAAAAATACCACTCAACCTTATTACTAAAATACCATTTTCCAATCAGAATAGCAAAAGTGAAAACGTTTATAATAATTATCTTGGCAAGCATGTAACCCAAAGGGGGTATTTTATTTAGATAGTTTGGTAGCCAATGTTTGAAAAGAGAATACAAAAAGGTTGCTTGGTCTCAGCACAAGCAGCTGAACCTTACATTTATGTCACCAACCTGGAGCACTATGAAATCTTTGTGTGGAAGCACGTGGCATAACAATTTTGGTGGGTAATTTTAAGTGAATTAAAATGAAAAATAAACATACCATTTGGCCCTCAGTTCTACCTCTAGGAATTCATTCTATCTGTGTATGCATGTATTTATACATATACGTTCACTAAAGTACTATTTGTTATATATGTATATATGTGTAACTATAGATATACTCTCATCATGTATATAAGCATGCTAATTTAAGTATCATTTGTTAAAGCACTGCTTGTAAGAAATAAGAAAAGGAACAAAAACGAATTCTCACAAACTAAAAGAAACAAAGCAAAACAAAAATACAAAACAAAATGAAATGTCCGTCAATGGGGAATTGAAGTATACACAGTGCAGCTCTGAAAAAACTGATGTAGAAAGGTCTGCAGGTACTGCTATGGCTGACTAAGAAAGATTAAGAAGCTGTATTTTTAAACAACACCAAAAATACAGAACAGTGCATATGGTGGGATCAAGCTTACAATGAAAATCCCTTAGGAAGATTCTAAGTTGGAGATTAATATATCCTTTTTCCATAATCCTAACACAGTAAGTTTTATAATTCGAACATCTTTTTCCCTCCAGCCTAGGAAAAGATTCACTATTTGATTAAGCACTAGATGAAGTAATTAACTTGCTTTGAAAGTCCATGTTGTATGTATAGTGAAAATAATAATGTAAGTATGCACATATATAAATAATAGAATCACATTCAATTTTAAGTGGTGCTAATATTATAGAATGCTGGGGGGAGTAGAGATCACTGAGACTAGATTTAGACACAGAATATTTATGTGCTCACTCTTGAGCATATGGACACTGAACAGATTACATATTTAAACCTACTTCCCAATAACTTTTGCTATGCTGAGTTAGCATACCTAGCTAAACTCCATAAGCCAAAGGGCTTATGTTGGAAATCCTCTGAAAATAATACACTTTTGAAAAAAAATAAGGTGTGTGTGTGTATGAAGGTTTTATACAAGGATAAACCATATGTGTTGAGACAGTAGGACTGCTAATGTTCTGGAATTTTGGAATGTAAAGAAAAATATACTTGGAACGTAAAGAAAGATATATTTTTTGATATATCTTTGCATTTAAGTTTTTGCCATGTGTATGTGTCATTTAAAAAAATCACAACACACATCCTTAGAGAAACAAAGGTATCTAGCAATAGGGGCAAAAAAAAAAAATTTAGGAAGGGGCATCTGTAGTCAAGAGCACTGATCACCATCTATTTGACTTAGGCCTAGGTTTATGGTGAATGTACTTCTATAAATAATTATAAATCAAATGTACAACCCTACAGATAAAAAGCCAAAAATCAACGCAGTCTGTTAATGTCACCAGCACCGATGCTCTTTCTCCTGCCCCTTACTGACAGCCATAACAAGTTATATTTCTCATACATAGGTGTATCTCATGGTTGTCTGACTGCTCAGACCACCTCTAATCTCACATCACTTTATCCTTCAGGTCACAGCCATGTGACATTTTTCTAAAGTGAAAGATTCCTTGGCCTAAACCTCTTCAGTGTCCCCTCCTCACTGACTAGGTAGATTCCAAACTTTTAAACAAGCCTGTGAATTGTCCCCTAACAAACTCCCCTTCCTCCTAGTAAAAGAATACTTGAATGTTAACTGGGCACATAGCCACCCTCTTCCAAAAGTCTACATTTCCCAGATTCTTGTGTGACTAGCAGGTGTGACACACAGTGGACACCTAGCCAATGGAAGATAAGTGGCGTGTTCAACTTCCAGAAAATATCTTTAAGAGAGGAGTTTTTGATCCACTGCCCTTTCCTCCTTTCTGCTGCTTGAAATGTTGACACAGTGATTGAAGTGGCCATCCTGGACCACAAAGTAGGAGATGAACACTGAAGATGCACAGGACTACCTACCTTATATGGGAGAAAAGTTGATTCCCCACTCATTTAAACCCCACTTAGATTGAGAATTAGCCCTTCAGGGTTAAGTCTGATCAGAAAGAATACAAAACATCCTCTGTGACCTGATCTCTACCTACCTTTCTAACTTCATCTTTCATCACTCCTACAATTGCACTCTACATTGCAACTATATCTAACTACCACTTCCCATCTCATTTCTTATTTCTATATATTAGTATAAGTTGGTCCCTGTTTCTGAAATGTTCTACTCCTACCTCTACTCAGCCTCTGCTCCTTTGCATGGGAAGCTAGACAAGGTACTCATCAGAAGACAAAAATAGTCTCTCCCCTGGACCCACAGTACATAACATGTTTGACAGATAATAGTTGCCTCCGAAAAGTTCAGAAAAATCTTAGAGCTAAAGAAAATCTTCTCAACCTATTGCCCACTCTCACTGGTCTAGGAGGGGAGAAACAGGCAGAAAGAATTTAGAAGAAATACTATGGAGATAAAAAGTAAACCTCAAATATCATTATGAATATCTTTACAGAAAGAGAGAACAATATTCCTTTTTAGTGGATGCAGTATATTCTACGAAAATATGTAATGAAAAATAAGAAAGGGCTCTCATATATTAAACATTTTATTACCACATTTAAAACTCCAGTAAAAAGATAAGAAGGTAAAGTCCCAGAAAGTAGGATAAAATGACTGAAATGGAAAATAGGAAAGAAAAGATAAAAACATTGTAGGGTCAACCTGGGACATCCTATAATCAACTCTTAGGAATTATCAGAAGGAGAGAAGAAAGCTTGAGGAGAGAGAAGTATCAAAAACACTATGTGAACACATCTCAAAACAGTAACTTATACTAAGTACTCATTGAACTATGCATATAGTCATTCTTTATCTCATGTAAGCCAATCATAATCACTGACCACATACTACTTGTCAGAACATAATGTTAGGCACTGGAGAGAAAAGATGAGTAAGATAATGTTTCTGCTCTTCATGATCTTATTTATGAAAGAAGATAGACATACAAAATCGTAATTACAATATGATGACATTAAGTATAACCATAAACGTTTGTAAGAGGTCTGTAGGAGAGTACAGGAGGAATACATAATCCATCCTAGAGTTAAGCTGGAATTTCACAACGTAACATTTATGTGTTATATTTATGAGTTAATACAGTATTGTTCCTTACTTTTTATTTTCTTTTAAATATTTCCCATAAAATGCATTTTGGTGTTTAATTTAGTGATATAAGACCTTTATAATCTATGTAATCTAAATGCCATTGAGCAAAACCAAATAATCCCATTGCTTTTCTTAATTGTGTAAGTGTAACATATACAGACAGATATAAAAATCCTAGTACAGCTCAATGAGTTTTTTCAAAGTGAACATAGCCTTGTGACTAACAGAGACCAAGAATCTGAATATTACCAGCACCCCAAAAGATCATTTGTGCCCCTTATAGCCACTGCCTTCTCCAGAGGGAAACCACTTTCCTGACATCTAGTAGTATGGATTAGTTTTACCTATCCTTGAACTTTATAAAAAATGGAATCATATTCCATATGCACTCCTGTACCTAGTTTCTTTGGCTGAATATTATGTGATAAGATATTTCTACATTGTTGGATATATAGTTTTATTTTAAATAAACCTTTTTTTATAAGGAATGTTTTCAGATTCACTGTATTTTTGTGAAAATAGTACAGAGAGTTTCAGCCTGATTTTCCCTATTAACAGAATCTTACATTAATATGGTACATTTGTCACAATTAACAAATCAATATTGATACACTGTTGTTAACTAAAGCTTATATTTACTGAAGTTTCCTCAGTCTTTCCCTAATGTCCTTTTTCTGTTCCAGGGTCCCATCTAAGACACCACATCACATACAGTCATGATGTCCCTTTAGGCTTTCTTGGTTGTTATAGTTACTCAGACTTTTCTTGTTTTTCATGACCTTGACAGTTTTAAGGATTATTGGTCAAGTATTTTGTGGAATGTTACTCAATTGGGATTTATCTGGTGTTTTTCTCATGGTTAGACTGAGGAAATGTGTTTTCGGAAAGAAGACTGCAGAGGTAAAGTGCCATTGTCATCACGTCATATAGAGGGTATTTACTATCAATATGACTTATCACTGTTGACGTTCATCTGAATCACTTGGCTTCAGATAGTGTTTGTCAGGTTTCCCCACTGTAAAGTTACTCTCTTTTTCTCCCTTTTCATATTACAAAGAAAGTAATATATACGAGAAAATAACAAGCTTACATAACTCCAGAGCATAGCATCTTAACTGCTGTACTACATAGAAACCTACATGACAAGGACATTTACCACAGATCCAATGTATGATATCTATGTAGAATATAAGTCCAGAAAACACAGACACCATTGTAAATGTGTTTTTCTCACAGAATCATCTAAATTGATTGTCAAAATAGTTAATTAACTTGATCTTTAGATCAGTGTGCATCTATAGAAATAGTCTTAGACTGCATTTACACAAAGCCAAGTGAAAGAACTAGAAAGTAGTCATATAATTCATATAAAAGTCATCTGAAGATCTGGGTTAGTCAAATTTTGGATGACTTTTTAAATATTTTTTTATTATTTTTGCATGTGTAGACCTAGTTACAGAGTTTCTAAAGAAGATTTCTAAAATACATACAACTTACTATTAAGAGTTGATATTACAAACACAGAAGAATGCTGAGGGAATTTATTCATAGAAGATTATAATAGATTACATTATTTAATGTATTAAGGAATACCTTATTGAGAACATAATTAACAAATAAGTTGTTGCTATTATTTTATCTGATAAGAAGACAAAATTTATAAGTCCAGTGGGACATATGCCCGAAGAATACGTTGTGTTAACTCTTTCTCTAGTTTAGTGTGTAAAATATTCTATTACCCTAACAACCCAGAAAACAACATACCATATTTTCTATGTATTATACTGTAAATTATATAATATACCCTCAAGTCTTAAATGGCATTCGGTAATTTACTTTCCAAATGGCCAGTGGCTGAAGTTACATCTTTTCATTTTATGTTTAAACCCAGTTTTCATGCTCCTTTTTGAACTGAAGTAAAAGTAAGACACTGGATAACTCATATCTCCTGTACACTCAGTAATAACAGAAATGGCAGCGATCTTCAAAAAAGATTCTGCTGTCTTCATCCAACCCCGAGGCAAAACAACTCTTGATCTTCATGCTAGCTTTGAATTATGTGGGCTGCCCTGACTGTCATACACCATAAATCTGAATGATCAATCTAAATCAGCAAGCAATACATTGAAACCTTCTTAGAAAAACTTATGCCATTAAAGTTCAATCACCTTAAAACTGATATTCATACTGAACTTCAAAAGAATAGGAGAAAACTATATTGAGCTAGAGCTAAAATGTTCCCAAGTTTATTTTCTACATGACTTAAATTAGATCTTCTCCTAATCCAGGGGTGTCCTGGAGCCAGTTCATACTGGCTTGCAAGAACCATTTGTTAATTTTTTTGGAATTTGTGAGCGTATTGTTAAACACAGACATTATTAAAAATTAAATTATATAAAATTACAATTAATCATATTAAAAACAAAGGTAATAAATATTCAAAACTCTTCAATCCTAACTGTACTATTATATATATCCTTGAGGTCATTTACATCTATTGTGTGTGGTAGAAATTCTACATATGGTGTGCTACTCTGCATCTCTTCTCAATTCCACATTCAGTGACATCAGGTTACTAGTTTGAAATAAGTCATATAAGTCATGGTGGGAACATTTACACCATGAAAATAAGAAAAGAAGCAAATGTTATAAACCAGGGTTTTGCCTCCCCATCTCAGAGAACTAGTGGTTCAACATTTATCAGCACACCATCAACCAAGCCCATATTTAACCCTCCCCCTTGCTGACTCGATCTGCACCCCTCTTCCTCAAATTTCTTAGTGTTGATTCTCTTTAGAGATATTTGTTTTGGGTAAACTTTCAGCTTTGCACATCACACTGATTCATTTAAAAATAATAGATATTTTTTTCTTTTGAGAGAAAAGTAGAAAAGCAATGCCATTCCAAAAAATCATTTCTCAGGGAGAGAGCTTCTATGTGAGTTTACCAAATTGTTAATGTAAAGAAAGGTAGGAGAGCTTACTGATGGTAGACAGAAATGGGTTTAATCCATTTTACTACCTACTACACTGGTAGCATATTTAATCTAAGGCTTGAATCCTTGTTTCCTAAAAACAAACAAACAAAAAATGTGGCGATACCCTATATTATAGAGTTTTTGTGATGACTACTGTGAGATAATAAACATGAAGTTGCCACAGATGCTCAGTAAACATCACTTATTTTTTTTATAGTGCACACCTAGGTTTGGCAACATATCACCATTGTGAAAATAGAAGCTATGGTTCAAAAATATCTAATGAGTGCAATGTAGATTAACCTTTTCTAAATTCTGCTTGCATATTTATACGGAATATATATATGTATACATATATACATTTAGCAGTGTTCCTAAAAACTTCTCATATTTTTCTTCATTATCCAATTTCAGTAAATTGCTAACCCATTCCTCTCCAAAGTGCTGTATCTAATAGTGTAATGAGACCTCTCAGTTCTACCTCTGTAATGTGACTAAATATGCATTTATTGCTGTTTCATTTCTCTGGTAGTACCTAAGTCAGGATCTCAATACTTCTCCTCTACAAACAAACAAAATTATGTAACCTGGTAATTTCCTCATAGTACCTGTATATACCAGTTGTTTGTAAAGTACTTTAGGAAATGATATTAAGATGAAGCATGACACTCAGATACTTTTACAAAGGCCTGCAACATCTTCTAGGCTGTATAGAATTAAAAAGAATTATAAGTTTTTAAAGAGGGTTCAGAAGTCAGCCAAAAGCAATTACAGATTATACAGTTATCTATGGATAACTCTTTTAGAGACTTGAATTATTAAAGAAATAACTTGAAGGGTGACATTACAATGGATGTCAATAAGTTAAGGCCTAGTAGTCAAAGGAATCAGTCAAATGCAGTCTATCAAGCCACACACCAAAAATAAATGAGCTTACATTTTGGTAAGTGATTAATTATATCAAAGTGTAATTATACACAGAAAAATTTCTTGGCAGAGACTGATATTTATCACCCAAATATAAAGTGACTCTTTTTATGAACTCTTTTTTAAAAAATCTCTTTGAAAACTAAGTAGATTTTCATATATCTGGAATCTTTTAACTGTCATCTACTTGAAGATTGGAAGACATCACAAAGCTCTTTTGCATCCTACAAATATACGATTGATGCCATGACACATATGGGACAGCAGTTGAATACGTAGGGGCAAAACTTGTCCATGTAGTCAATATTTCCTTCTTAAAACTTCTCATCCTATGCTTTTTCTGTCAGGGCCTTATTCTAATTCTTTCCTTAATCTTAACTTCATTTTGAGGTTCATACAAAAGTTTCAGGCAGTTGTCTGAGCTTTCTTGACTTATTTGCTAATGATGTCTCTTTTACCTGCATCGTCCCCCTCTTGCAAGCTAAAAATTCTACAAATTCTCCGAGGCTATGCATTCATTCTTTCATCCGTTTAGCAAAGAGACACGCACTGATGAATAAGATGGTCATTTTTCCTATCCTTATGAAGTTCCAGTATGGAGGTAACAAAAGAAAATTTAAAAATAATTTAAAAATAAATGGCTGCAATTGTGATAGGTGCCAAGATGGAAAAGTTAGAGGTAATATTTTCTAAAAATCTATAAACAACATGACTGAAACGTTTTTGACTCTTTATCCCTCACAACCACAAAGATATCGTGGTCATTTTTTCCTCCTGTCTCTAAACCCCACATCATTCTTTTATTTCAATAATATTTTAATAATCGTTCTATATTTATCACACTCTGGTCTGTATTACACTTATTTGCAATCTGAACTTATCCTCCTCTTTGGGGGATTGTGAGCAACCCCTGAAACATCTATTCCTCTCAGATAATCAGTCTAAATCAATCATGGTCCCCACAGTAGACAATAAGACATAAAGGGGGGACTGCTGGGCTGCCTCCAGGAAAAAATGTCCTCTGTCTTAACAAAGATAACCGCAAGATTACATGGTATGTTTTTTCTTCTTCTGGTCATTGATATTCAAGATGCAATGCCTGGAAGTACTGCAGATAATTAGTCATCAGAGTGAGCATGATACCAAAACCAAGGATGACACAATGGCACAATAAAGGAAGCTTGCCTCTTGATGATATCATTGGGCTGCTGAATGAACCAATCCTGGGGTACCCACAGACATACCTATCCCAGAACCTGTTATTAAGTGACTTTCAAATTCCTCTTTCTGTTTAAGCCAGTAATTTGCAGCAAATAGTGGTATATTACATTACTAGACTGTAAACATGCTCAGGATGGAGACTCTGTCTTTTTCATCTCCATTATTTTAGTATCTGGTGTAACTTTTGCTCATAATAGCTGGTCAAAAATAGTACCTGGGAAAATTAAAGTTGGATTTCAACTAAAATACTTTTCATTTATAGTGTCTCATTTCTGTGTGTTTGTGTGTGTGTGTGTGTGTGTGTGTGTGTGTGTCCAGGTTGTTAAGCACTACACAGTACGAGCTTTAAAGTGTCAGCTCAATTAGAATGTGTTTCCTATGATGCTATAACACATGGGTTGAACACTTATGATGCTATAAAAAAGACAAAGAGAAAAAGTACTCAATTTTGTTCATCTTTCCTTCACTAAATAAAGGATTCATGTCTTGTTTCCATAACAGGCCATAAACACAGCCAGGTTATCTGCAATTTTTAAAGAAAATAGAAAAGGTCTAAGTGTTAGAGAAGTTGAAAATATTGAACACTCTCCAGAGATGACAAGACATACAAATGTTGGTAAGGCACCTTAGTAAGAAGACAGCCATGGGGATACATATTTGATTTTAGTCAACAGCTGGCTTTAGATGAATAGATTATTGAGATGAATCTTTTTATGATAAATGAAAGTCAGGGAAGAAGGCTTTCCATCAAAGGTCTCGTTTCAAGTAATTTAAATTACCATAAGGTTTATAAACTCAAAGTATAAACCAACAGATGTACACAAACAGGTAACATTATTTTACTATATGAAATATCCTTAATGGCAATGTTCTATCTGAGAAATAGATAGGCATCATCCATTACTCAAAAAAAGGAACAGGAATGACTTTTCAAATGGCAGATCAAGTGAAGAATATGACTATGCATCATAAAAAATGAGGTAGGCCTGGTCCTCAGCTCAAAAGTTTATGAAATATTTGACCCAAGTGACAACATTAAATGAAAATATAAATGCGATTCAGTTTTTCTGTTGACTCAGGTGTAAATGCAAGGGCTGGCTGTCAGATATTCTGGAAAGCCCTGCTTGCACTCCCTGGGCGTGTTAATCTGCACTATCTATCTGCCTTATACATCTTTAACTCCCATCAGGCTCTTTTATTAAGAACATGAACAAAATTAAACATCATTTGTTATAATACCAGCGTTTGACATTTCCCAAGCTTCTTATTCTTAGAATATTTGAACATTGCCTTTTGCCTCTTTTCCACAGCAGCCCTGCTAAAAAATCAGAGCTCTTCAGAGGACCAATATTCCATACACTGGAGTCAAATAAAAATAATAGCCAGCATTTATTAAATGCTTTCCCTGTGCCCAGAATTAAGCCAAGCACTTTATATACATTATCTCAATGAATATTCATTAGACAGTTATTACTATCCCTATTCCCCAAAAGTGGAAATTGGAGATTAGAGAATAGTTAACACACACAGATAGTAAGAGAACGTACAGGTCTGGAACCCAGGTCTCTGAGTTCTACGGCCTCAGCTGAGATGCTTTAGCCCCAAAGCCACCCCCACCCCCTACTTCATCCAGATTTACTGAAGCCTTACCTGGAAAAGAGATCACCTGCTGAGCTTACATTGAAGGTTCATGGGTCCATTTTACACTTTGGGGACATATTCTGTAATATTCATCAGGTTCTTAGTATAGATATTTAAAATACACTTTAATAATTTTAAGGTAAAAAAAAAAGAGAAATCACTACTGTATACTTTACAATTTACTAAAGATTTGTAATACTTTGACCAAATCAAAAGAGTGAGTGAATCTTTTTTTTTTTTTTTCAACCATGATTCCATTTTCCAGCATTACTAAGTCTAAACAGTTACCTGAATGTAACTTGAACATAACACAATCAGAGGTGGTGGTTTTGACTATCCGTGCTCACAGTACAATCACGTAGAGAAGAGAAAGTTTAAATGGGCTGGAGACTGGGCAAGCTCTTTTCAAATGCCTTAAACTTACAGGTAATAAACTAAAGAAGCTGAAGGAGAAAGTTTCATATCCAATATATGTCAATTTAAGTTTTTTTTCTTGTTTTGTTTTCTTACCTAAATGTCTCTTCTTGCTTTCAATCATATTCTTATCAACAAACTTACATTTAAATTCTTACTCTATTTTAAAAATGAAGGAACATATCACTATATCAAATATTTAACATTACATTTCTCCTTGAAATTAATTTAACTCTAATTATAATAATTCAAAAAATAAGTTACTTGTTCATTCAGGTTTCAAATATTTATCAGTGATCCACTATAGGCCACTCTAGTCTTATGCTAGGTACTGAAAAATCAAAAATGAAGACCTAGTTACTGACCTCAAGTATCTTAGAGAAACAGATGTGAAGACAGAAGTCACAAAGTGATATGCTATAGAGGTGAAGGTAAAATGTAGTGGGAACATATATATAGAAAAGGAAACGTTCAGTGTGTCTAGAGGTGAGAGGTGGGAGCATGACAAGGCACAGGTGATGCTCACTGAGCATCAGATGATGAGTACCCAGTTGCTTGGGGTTCTTGTCAGAGGGTCACATTCTGGACAGACGGACCAGCGCTCAAAGTGAGAGGCATGATAGAACTCAGCATAATAGTGAAGTAGCAACAGTTCAATGTGGTTGCAGCAGGATGTGTGATGATGCAGACTGCAGGAAATGAGCTTAGACAGTTGGATAATTAAGGGTTTATGGGTAACCCAAGGGAGCTTATAATTTTTTCAATAATCAATGGTTTTCAAGCTGCACTCTGTTCTGCACTGGAGCTACACCGCGGTACCTTATGTCACCCAGCAACGCATGAAGGGAAGAACCTCTCTGTGGTCACTGCTCTCTTACGTTCCCGTCCCATACATTGAACCTCACATCTAATCAACTGTAGGTAATTGAGATTACGCAAAATATCATTTGAAAGAGGAAAATATCATTTGAAAGTGTCCATTAAAATCAGGTATGAAAGTCACTGTTACGGGAAATAGGCAGCTGTTGAGGAATTTTTAACGGGGAAATGACAGGTTCAGATTTGCAGGTGAAAAGATCAAGAGGACCAGTTGGTGGCTGACAGGACTAAGACTGATTAGTGAAGGTGCTGTCCCAAGTGTCCAGGTGAGAAATGGCGACAGCCTGAAGGGACAAAAGAACAAAGGAAGGGATAAATAGTAGAGAAGCTTGGGAGGTAGCACAGACAAGACTTGCTGAACTATGACATATGGAGGGTGAGGAGGAAAGGAAAGTTAGGGAAGGCAGCAGCACTTCTGTCTGGGGAAATGGGTAGACAATATGAGGCTTACCTAAGAGGGAAGGATTGAGGTGGCCGGGGGCAGGAAGCGTGGAGAACCATATGGACTCAGTATTTCACATCCTGGCTTTGAGGTTCTGGGCACAACCCTATAAATATGATCAACATGCAAAAGGATGTCAGCCCTGAGGTCAGGATTGAAAACTACCCTGTGGGTTCACGTTAATGCTCTCCTCAGCTCCATGACGGAGAGTGAAGCTGCATATGGATGATCTGTCCCTGGCATGTTTTCCAGAGAGAACAGTGACACCTTCTTATACTTGCTGTTTGCATCTGAAGGGATGAAAAAGTCAACTAAAACAGAAGTAAGCCTAAAGTGTTCCTACATGGCCAGAGGCAGATGGAAGGATGTTGTTTTCCACTCTAGAGGCATGCATAGTGTTCTCATGCAGAAACACTGCATGAGGGTCGTTCCTCACATCATGCAGGACGGTGTGACACTGTGACAGTGCCACCTCGAAGTGGGGTGCTCCTCTTCCAACCATAGAAAAGCTGGAGAACTTAAAGGAGGAGAAAAAACATTTCTTTCCCTTTCCCATACAGTTTTTAAGAGCTACATAGTACTTACATATTTCTGTTGCTGCTTATCTAACTGCATTATAGTTATTAGTTCTGTTTGCCTCAGCCGTTAATCTGTTAGCTCCACCAGACCAGGTACTGTAACTTTTTAATGGTTGAGTCTCTGGCCATTACACACTACCTGGCACACAGTTCTCAATAAACATTTGCTGAATGAATGAATTTAGAATATATATATATATATATTTTTTTGCATACAGAGAAGACAGGTCATATTCTGCTCAGCCTCAGCATAATTTTAAACTAGAGGAAAGTTTTGTTTAGCTCCTCGCTCTCACTGACTGTCTTTGTTTGCTTGTTTGTTGCTACCATCTTGCTCCCTTCCTACCTCCACCCCTACTCTGTTCCTCCGGTTGCCAAGACATTGGCCTTACAATGGCCTCTTTTTTAAAATTTTAGGCAATGGCTATTTCTCTTACTTGTTGCCTCTAGGCTCTGCAGGATGTCAGCCAAATCACTGAGAGCCAATTCATAGACAGCCAATTCCCAGAACGGCAAAGTGAAAAGTGCTTATCCAGCAAGCTAGCTCCACCTAAAGGGTTAAAGCCTAGTAGTGGTTTTATTGGTGAAAGATTCAGGCAGAGGAGCAGAGGAGATGAGTCGTGTTTTGTTCTGTTTTGTCTTGTTTGCTTTTTTTGAGATTAGTGAGGTCATTTGACAATACCCGTTGTCTACTTTTTAATAAAGATGAGAGTTGGCCAAAAGTTATCCTGTGAAGAAAACAGCAGGACAATTCATGTTCTACCTTTGGCCTCACCTAGCACTCCATTCCTAGGTACATGCTGTCATTCTAGATGTAATTCCTGTTCTCTATCCACATATAAATGACTAGTGCATAAATAAAATGCAATCTTTCCTAAGGTCATACTGCCTTCAAAACTGCTACTGCACTGATGGTGAATTTACAAAGTCACTACACAGCATTAGAAGGACTACCTTCAGGAAACCTTTACGTGTGCCTGTCTCATGTTTTTCTTTCCATATGGAATCAGATACATTAATGTCATCGACGTAAACATCCTTGGAGTATCTACAGGTCACAGGTTTAATTCAGTCACATTGATTTAAAATGATAATGAGAATATTTTAAGGTAAGAAATGCTACCATCATTTCGGGGCTTTGGATTTTGAGCATATGAAAGCTTTTCTATATAATTTTTCACTCATCTTAGTCTAGTCAGTTAACCTACAGAAGAAAATAGAATATTATATACTTCGATACGTTATAATAGGAAGCAAAATGTTCTTCCTATTCATTAGAAGTTTATTTCCATTTTTATAATCTTCTTAATATAAAACTGATTATAATTAAGGTTTGTTTCTTTCCTAACAATGTTATGATTGAAACAAAGTACTATAACTATATAACTATAGTAACCAAAAAATTTAAGTAATATGAAAATAATAAAAATAAATTAATTGAATCCAAAATCATAATTAATTATCTTACATTGGTTAATAGGTAATCATTATGTATAAAATGGCTAAGCACCAAAAAATAAGTTACTTACTCATGGTAAATGTCATTTGTTTGCTTGTTCTGAGTTAGTGGAAGGCACAAATGCTGAATTAACTCACTAGATACTGAAGTTTGAAATAAAATCTGTTATTTTCCAATAATAACAAAGTAAGAGGTATAATGATTTCAGAGCTCCTTGAATTTAACTGCATTGATAAGATCTTGGCTTCAATGCTATGAAACACGTGCCTCAGCTCCTCTGAAACAACATCTTCCATTAGGATTGAAGCATTTGCCACTGATCAAATAGTCCATTATATGGGGGTCTTTATTATAAACTGAATAGCAAGAGAGTTGCCCCATTTCTTCCTAATCAGATAGAGAGATAGAAAGGTAGACAGATAGAGGTAGAGATATTTCTAAGATAACTATTACACCATAGGCTCTGTATATTTTGGGGTTTATGGGTTGGGATGTGTGTATTAGAATGTGTGTGTCTGTTGGTGTGTGCGTATACTAGGTTGCATGTGTGTGTGTGTGTGTGTGTATGGGAAGCAAGAGACAGTTCAGAGTAGTAGTTCACAGCTAGATTGTGGAGTCAGACTGCAGATGACCTGGTTGCTAATCCCAGCTTCACTACCTCCTAGGTACATAACTTTGAGAAGGAGCTTAACCTCTCAGCCAGCCTTGCCTTTAAATGGCATCTTAAGAGAATTTCATGGACTTGTTAGAATTAAATGAGTAAATAAATGGGAAGTCTTGGAACAGTGCCTGGTTCACAGTGTTATTACTTATTGATTATCATTATTGAAATTCTTCTAACCTCTATGTGTCATGAATTTTCCTACAAAATATTGGGTCAAATACATTGTTTAGACAGCTTTTGCATACACATATGTTTGAAAATATCACATTGCTAATAACTTCATGAATGACTTTGGTAAAATAACCTGTCTGTGATGCCATTCCTATATTTTATTTATTTATTTTTTTTTTAATTTTTATTTATTTATTTATTTATTTATTTATTTATGGCTGTGTTGGGTCTTCGTTTCTGTGCGAGGGCCTTCTCTAGTTGCGCCAAGCGGGGGCCACTCTTCATCGCAGTGCGCGGGGCCTCTCACTGTCGCGGCCTCTCTTGTTGCGGAGCACAGGCTCCAGACGCGCAGGCTCAGTAATTGTGGCTCACGGGCCTAGCTGCTCTGCGGCATGTGGGATCTTCCCAGACCAGGGTTCGAACCTGTGTTCCCTGCATTGGCAGGCAGATTCTCAACCACTGCGCCACCAGGGAAGCCCCATTCCTATATTTTAAAAAGGGTTACTGTGATGCCTGCCAACATCAGAGGAGGAGTTCAAGAAGAATTAATGAATCAGGCTAAAATTTCTAACAAAGAGGATGACATAATATTGATGACAAAGAGGACGACATATTACGGAATCTCAGTTTTTTTTGTTTTTTTGTTTTTTGCCTTTATGTGTTACTTTACATGCATTTCAAAGCAAACCAACAAAACTGCTAAATCAGGGTTCCTTTTGAGAGAGATCTTTTTAAAAACTGTGTGGGAGAGAGTTGAAAGCAGTAAAAAATATAGGATGACATAAAGACAGAGGAAATAGATTCATCTAATAAGAAAAAAAAAAGCCAGAAAAAAGCAATACTCAAATGGTAAATTACTTTCCTTTCAATCTATTTCTTTTCATGCTCTGTAGAAAAGGAGTATTCCAGACTTCTATTATGTATATACATATAAAATTAGGGCTCTTAAATTTGCCCCAGAATCATCCATTTTAAAATATCAGCTCTTATTTTACTATGGTGATATATAAAGATGAGGTTGTGTCTATTTGGAGTCCAGTAAATTCCCTCTGAAAGTTTATATTTTAAATAAATCTTCACCATCCCTTATTCTATTATCATTTGCTCCTTTATGATGAGTCAAGCCCCAACATTAAAAAGCTGTTTATTTGTGGGTGAACACTTAACATTACAGAAAACATAGTTAAACAACTGAGGGATATGGGAGACTTCTCTTTCTCACAATATACCAGACTAGATGGATTAGAAAACCTGAAACTTCTCATGTGGTACATATATATAATGGAATATTACTCAGCCATAAAAAGGAACAAAATTGGGTCATTTGTAGAGATGTGGATGGACCTAGAGATTGTCATACAGAGTGAAGTAAGTCAGAAAAAGAAAAACAAATATCATATATTAACGCATGCATGTGGAATCTAGAAAAATGGTACAGATGAACCGGTTTGCAAGGCAGAAATAGAGACACAGATGTAGAGAACAAATGTATGGACACCAAGGGGAGAAGGTGGGGGGGGGGGGCGGGGGTGGTGGTGGGATGAATTGGGAGATTGGGATTGACATGTACACACTAATATGTATAAACTGGATGACTAATAAGGACCTGCTGTATAAAAAAATAAAATTAAGTTTAAAAAAAAAAGAGAAAGAAAACCTGAAACTTCTCTAAAACGCATATTTAGACTTGCTCAAAAAGAAAAGGAACAGCCAGGTGCCAGAAACAGAAATGTAAGCCAATGAGCTGGTACAGAAACAAACCTTGTGCAAGGTGACTGTCTGCATTACCAAGGGGTTTGGGGCTTGGCACTCTCACGGACCACAGATAATGGGGTAGCAACACCTGCATCAAAGAAGGATGCTAGAAGAGCTGTATCTCTGTGAAGGGGCAGGCAAGAAAAAACAAACATACCTACTGAAACTAGAAGACAAGGACATTTTTCCAAACCACTGGTGATGGGAAACAAAGTGGTTTTCTTTGATAACTTTTTAAAAAACTTTACCTGGGTTTGGGATTCAAATTTATAGAATCTGCACAAAATGACTGTCCCAAGCCAGGGAATTATAAACGCCTATCTAGCAGTGAGCTAGTCATAGCACAGAAGCATCTGGAAAAAATAGAGGCCAGAAGATCTTAGGAGGTTTTAAAGATTTAGATGAACTTATAATCAAATATGACAAAATGTATAAGGAAACAAACCACTATAACTGAGAGTTACACAGAGAACAGACAGCAGGATTAGAAACGCAAGCACTTAATATAATAACAAAAGATAAACTGTGAAATAAGCATGTCTAAAGTGACTAAAAGCATAAAAAATAAACATAGAATAAGATACTGTATACAAATGTAAATAAGCTTACAGGCAAATTAAACATCAAATTAAACAGTTAATGAGGAAAACGAGAAAAAAATACATGAGGAAATAAAACAGAGAAATGTAAAGATTGTTAAAATATTAAAAAGTTAAGAGATGTAGATGACAGAATAAGAAGGAACATTTAATAAAAGTTCTGAGACAGAGAGGGAGGGAGGGAAGGAGACAGGAAGAATGAAAATAAGGAAAATGAGAATAAGTTAATATTTAAAGAAAGAATGGCTGAGAATTTTCCAGAATTGATGAAAAACATGAATCCTCTGATAGAAGGGAAAAATGAGATGTGAGTGTGATTTGAAAATAAAATGCAAGTCTGCGGTCATCATAATGAAATGGCCAGTGACCAAAGAACATAGAAGATCTTGAAAGCAAACAGAGAGAAAAAATAGATTAACTGCTAAGAAGTTATGCTAAGTTATGCTGACAGCTGATTTCAGACTTTTCAACTGCAACAGTAGAAACCAGAAGATAATGGATTAATATTATTAAACGACTGAGTGGAAATAACTATTTTCCTAGAATCCTATGCCCAGTAAATGATCTAACATGAAGGAAAAAACAAATATTTTTCAAAATGAAAATAATCAGCGTCTTCTACTAGTTGTTCTTAACTAAAGAACTAAAGGACATGTTTTAGGACTATGGATACTGACCCAGAAAGGACTGAGAAGAAATGGTAAGCAAAGATATTGGGAAGCATCAGAAAATCTAAGTAAGCATTGCCAGTATAACAGAATAACTATACTAATGACCTCTTTAGGGCATATAAACCAAGATGAATGTAAAATATTGAACCATAAAGTAGTGAGCAGAATTAAAACATTCTAAGACACTTTTGTTGGTCAAGAAGCTTATAGAAACACTTCTAGGTATGTTAAATTTGCATTTTAGAAATGCGTACTTGTAGAAATCAAGAATGCATGTTAAAAAGTAAATGCAGTCTCTAAAGAGCAAGAAAAATAGTGTGTATTTCAAACAAGTTGAGGGAATTCAACAATGAAAATCAGACGTTCCTGCCTTTAAGATGCTTACTGTTGGTTGGAAAGACACAGATACCATTTCACACAAGAAAGGATAAAAATCTGTTTTATTCTAGAGAAAAACAATCTCTTTTGCCTGTATTTTAAGTCCTTTCCCCTTTACAGCCTTAGGCGGGTAAAGAGTTCCAATAAACTTACACGTTTCCTAAACTTTAAAAGGCACAAGTGCTGGGCTTTGCCAAAAACACATAACAGAAACAGAATCCATTATTCAACGTATGTGCAGAGAGTCTTAACAAGTGTCTGCAAACTTGCCAATACATGTGCTTTACATTAAGTCCACCACACTCAGTCTCACTTATATCTAAAAAACAACCGTCTTAAAAGCAAAATAAAGGTAACCAGAGAAATGTTTACATGGTTCCCATGCATACTGTTTTCTGAAAAAGATACCCATCTTTGTTCCCTTGGTGTCAGCACATCAGTTTCTGAAGGCGAAAAAACATGAAGTGAAAACAGGAGGACTGCAAATAAAAAACAAATCATCCAGGCTTGATGTTCAGCCTTCCAGGGAACAATCCATCTTCATGTGTAAGGAACATAAACTCACAAGAAGATAACAGAACAACTGAAGAAATGATTATAAGTCACATTGCTGTTAAAAGAGGACATATACCCAGCAGAATCAGGACAACAGAAAGGTGATATAATTAAGAAATATAATTGTACTAAGAATAGATCAAGAGATATTGTTTCAAATAACAAAAACCACTAACAGTTTTTTTTATTTCTTTTAAGAGAGGGACTAAAAAGGAAGAGAATGGATTTTTGAGCTTCTGACAAATCTGTGTTTAACAATAAGTTGTTGAGTCCATAAGAAATGGACTGAGATCTAAGGCTTTTAAGCAACAGGAAATGTTCCAGTCAGAATATTCCTGGGGAGGAATAACTTGGAGGTACATCAGAGTCCAATTCTACGTTTTGTAAAAGCAGCAGTGTCTCTCTTCTTTTGTTTCGATGTATGACTAGCCAGCACAGCAGTTAAATAATCTTTAACACTTCCCTAATTTTTCCACAAAGCTTGAAGTCTGGGAATGAAAAATGATGCTCTCAGGAACATTATTTTTAAATGGGTATCGTGATGGGTGATCATACTTTCTCCATCTGCTCATTATAAGATGCCTGATAATGCACATCAAAGACTATTATAATGTATTAGTTACAAGTCATATTTTAAACCTGTTATTACTTGCAGTCCCAACTTACTACATGATGTTAAGAGAATCTTACAAGATGATAGTAAGGAAACTGCTTAGGAACCCAGCTATGATATCTACTATGGATCTACAAAATTCATCAATCAGCACTTATTAAATATCTATTTCAAACAAGGAGTGCAGAGTATTAGAATCACATATGGATCATGTGTTCAGGAAAACTGAGTACTAGGCCCATATCAGACACATAAAAGTTACCTGACTTGGGCTTAATCCCTTTATGTCTCTGTTGCCTTATTTGCAAAATGGGGGAAATAATAAGTGAATGTATTCCTCATAAAGTAGAAATAAGTAAAAATCTAAGGATAGAACATAATGAAATTGGGCTGTTGACTATAAAGCAGTATATTAATTACCTATCCAGGATGCAGGTAGCAGGTTTCCTCTACCTGTGCTGATATTCTTCTATGCATGAATCTAATACCATGATGAAAATTGCATTTAAACATTTTCATTTGAAGAGACAAGCTTTAAATGAAGTATAGAAACCTTATTTATTTCCAAAGTCAGCCACTTGGTTTATCACATCAAAGGGAAATTATGTCTGTACAGAATTCTAAACACTTCCTATTTTATTGCCAATTTATTTTTATGCTAAAGGTAAAAAATGACTTTTTATCTTTTATTCATTAAATTATGGAGGGAGAGCACATAAATGTAAAAATTACAATGGAGTATAAACTTTTGAACTTGATTTTCAGTCTGCTTTACCTTCATCACTAAACTACGGTCCAAGACACTAAATCCCTGGGCCATGATCCAGTTTGTTTGTCTCTTATTAACAGCTTTATTAAGGAATAGTTCACCCATTTAAGTGTAGAATTCTTTTTTTAGTAAATGATTTTTAGTAAATTTACAGATTTGTACAATCATCGCCGTAATCCAGCTTTAACATTTCCATCACCCCAAAAAGACCTCTCATGCTCCTTTGCAGTCAACCCCTATTATAACCCTTAGTCACAGGACCCCAACACTCTACTTTCCAGCTCTGTCAAGTTGCTTTTTTTTTTTTTTCAATTAATTTTTATTGGAGTATAGTTGATTTACAGTGTTGTGTTAGTTTGTCAATTTGCTTTTTATGGACATTTCATATAAATAAAATCATACACTATGTGGTCTTTTCTATCTGCCTTCTTTTATTTAGCATACTGTTTTTGAGGTTCATGCTTGTTGTAGTATGTATCAGTAGTTGGTTACTTTTTATTGCTGAATAATATTCTATGACATGAATAGTTTATGTTTGATCTAATAATCGGTTGATGAACATTTGAATTGTTTCCAGTTTTTGGCTATTATGAGTAATGCTGCAGTGGACATCATAGTTCAGTATGTAGTGCTTACTCAGCCTTGGGGAAATTGGTACTCATATACACAAACTTTAAATTTAGACTTTCCAGGTGCTCCGTTGTTCTGAAGTTTCCACGTGAAGAGAGAACAGAATTGTAAAGTGTTTCAGAGCACAGATTCTGGAGTTCTGGAGTTGGGTTCCTTGGGTTTGTAAACCAATTTGAAATCGTACATTCTAAGTAAGGCAAGTCATTCATTAACTTCCTTGGTTTCCTTCACTGTAGAATGGGGATAATGACAATGGCTCCTTTATAAGTTTAAAGTGAGGGTAAGATGATGCAAAACACACTTAGCAAAGTGCTTACTAGATGTTAACTATGCACCAAATCATCATTAAATAATTTTTAAGAGATTAGTAATGCTATTAAAATAAACTATTTAGAAGATTTCTGAATCTATTTTCTAACTAAGAGATACAAGTCTTATTCTTGCTTCATATAGTTTAATTATCAAGCACAAACACCATGAGTCTTTATATGGAGGGTAGCAAAATACCTCTTTTTCTGTCCTGCCATTATCACATAGTCATTGACTGAGGAATAGTCTCTAATAACCTCTTGCTTCTAGATAGAGAACATTACTGGATTCAAAGTAGCAGAATTAGATTTTTACCATAGAAAAACCATTCTTCCTGCTATCACATCCTCTTGAATGTGACACATGATAGACACATGAGAAGAAAGGGAATAAAAAATAGATAGAAAAGCAATGAAATGGCTTCTATAGCTTAATTTAATTATTTAACAATATACAGTGCATATTATGGACCAGGAAGAGTTCTGAATTATTTAAAAATAGTAATGAATTTAATCTTCATAACAACCCTATGAAACAATCTATTAATTATCCTCAATTTCAGTTGAGATAACAAGGCACAGAGAAGTTCAGTAATTTGACCAAGGTCACACAGCTAGAAAGTACAAAGCTGAGCTTCAAACCAGGCAACCTAGCTCCAGCGTTTAGTTCATGCCACTATGCTTTGTTACCTCTCTTAGTAGAAGACAGAACATCTGACTAAAGTGGACAGATTCCCAGAAAAGACAACTAGAAGCACAATCAGTTTTGTTCTACACACAGACCCATTTCCTTTAATCATATTATTTGATTTACTTTAAGTCACAGGGAAACACTTCTTTCAAAGATGTGTAAAACAAGGAAGGTATAAATTATATCTCACTTTCAGTTTCATCTTAAACTCCCTTGCCCATTTTATGTAAATGTAATACTAAAAAGTCAAGCTTTTCAAGTTCATACATGAGGTTCTTTAAATGCCTGAAAGGATCCCTAAGCTAACCATATGAACATACTCTGTAATCAATCACTCTATCTGTGAATTGATAGAGTAGTAGACCCTCTGGAAAACACTCTCAATTTTTAAAAAATCTTGTGCAATTTATATTGTTCTTGGAAGATCTTAGTCCATATCAATATTTTCAACTTTTTAATTATTCAAACATTAGGTACATACTTGTAAAAGATAAAAGCTTCATATAAGTGAAATGCAGCTCTACATTAATATTTTAAAGGCTTTGAAAAGTTCTGATGTATATAAACCTGACTAAATTTGTTTAATGTGGCACTCAAACTATTAAAATAATGGAGTCTACTTTTCCCCTATGTAACACCATTTTACGTATATTGGAAAATAGGTAAAAAGTGCTCTAGACATCTAAGCAATCCATAACCTATTAATGTAATTATTTCTTATTCTTCTGATGAAACCTTATTCTAATACAGTCTTTGAGGTCTGAGTCATGAGAAAGATGACAATAATATATGATAGCATGAGTAAGTGTAAAGATGATAATAAATAGAGTAACATTCATTAACATTATTAGGGGCTTATCACACTGCAGACATTGTGTTCTACATGTTTCATCTCACCTAATGCTCAAAACAATTCCAAAAGGTGAGTATTTATTCATTAATTCTCATTTTACAAAAGAAGAACTTAGTAACATGCCAGAGCACACACTTATTAAGGGGTGAAGCTGGGCTTCAAATTCAGGCATTCCAAACTCAGAATTCATACTCCAACAATTACACACTTAACTGCCTTCCACTGTGTCCCAGGCAACCATTTCACTTACACGTGTAGAATCCTTATTACTAGGAATAAACTAGGAAATAAACATTACATAAAACTACCAAGGAAAATCTAGGAAACAGCAGGTATGGTTTATTCATCACAATGTGTTTATGTTGACTCTTGACACTTTTGTTATTATAAAACCTTTCCACATTTGTATGTCTCTTCTTCTCTTTAGTAAGGAGTCTGATGAGTAGAACTTTTTTCCTTCTTCCCTATCCTAAAACAACTGCAGTGACAGCATATTTTCAAATGGTGATATATTCTGTAAATAGTTGAAAATAATAAAATGTCTCTGCAGTCAAAGCACTATTTTATGTTACCTTTCATTTTTCTTTGTAAGGATCATTCATACATTAATACCTAATTCCAAGATATAAAATATGTTGTGTTTGTGAGTGAACAGTATGTGTTTTTTGTTTGTTTGTTTGTTTTCTCCCTACTGCATACTTTTCAAAGTGTTAACATTAAGTTTCTATAAATCAAATTCTATTTTGACATATGGCCTTTTAAATGGCAAAAAGAAAATCATGAAAAAAGCACTAGATTTAAAGACTGCAAAAAGTTGCTAAAATATGGAATGCCAGCTTCTAAGAAATGCACATTTTTCATGCTTTGTTCTCAGAAGACAGTATCAAAGTAATGAGTAAGACATTTCTTCAGCTTGCTGTAGCTTTTTTATTTCTTGGTAACCTCTTTAAAGCATCTGAGGATGTAAAAAGAAGAACAAATGGATCTGCAGAGAGAAATTTTTTTTCTTTCACTACATATCAATACTTATTGTGCCATGACTTTTCTAGATGTTGAGGACCCAGTAATGAAAAGGGCAGATGAGGCCACTGCCCTTAAGGAAGTTACATTTGACAGGCAGGAACAGTCAACAAATAAGGAAGCAAATACATAACAAGATATCACAGAGTGGTGAGTGCTGTGAAGAAAACTACAGACAGCACTATGAAAGATAGTGGTGTGTCAGGAGGGTTAAGTGCATGAGAGGGATTTAGAAGCACACATAGGGACAGCCAGAGCCCAGACTGGGTGGTCAGTAAAAGTACTTCTGAAAAAGGTAACACAGGAACTGACACTAAAAAGAAGAGAAAGAGCCAGCTATGTGCATGCTAATTGCAAAGGCCCAGAAGAAGAAATGAGTTTGGGAAGCCCAAGGAACCCAAAGGATAGCTTGCATGGGAGAGTGCCAGGCAGGGGCACTGGAGACCAGTAGGAGATGAGTTCTGGGGTTAGAAGAGATTACAGTGGATGGATCACAAGGTAAAGAGACTGAAGCAGCTCTAGTAGCAATGAGGAGCAGCTAAAGTTTTCCATGTGAGATGACACTGAACCTTTCACATTTCAAAAATCTGACTTTTGCTGCTCTGAGGAAAACAGATTATAGGAGGGCAAGGGAAGAAGCAGAATCTGGTTAGAAATTTGTGTAAAGGCAGTCTAATTAACCTAAATATCCATCGATGGATGAATGGATAAACAAGATGTAGATATACACAATGGAATATTACTCAGCCATAAAAAAAATAATACCATTTGTAGCAACATGGATGGACCTAGAGATTGTCATACTGAGTGAAGTTAAGTCAGACAGAGAAAGACAAATATCATATGATATCGCTTATATGTGGAATCTAAAAAAATGGTACAAATGAACTTATTTACAAAACAGAAATAGAGTCACGGATGTAGAAAACAAACTTATGGTTACCAAGGGGGAGGGGAGGAGGGGTAAATTAGGAGATTGGGATTGATATATATACATTACTATATATAAAATAGATAACTAATAAGGACCTACTGTATAGCACAGGGAACTCTACTCCATACTCTGTAATGGCCTATATGGGAACAGAATCTAAAAAAGAGCAGATATATGTATATGTATAAGTGATTCACTGCACTGTACAGCAGAAACTAACACAACACTGTAAATCAACTCTATTCCAATAAAAATTGATTTAAAAAAAAAACGATGAGGATAGCTTAGATGGGCACAGTGGAGATGGTGAAAAGAAGGATTTTAAATGTATTTTGGAGGCCTATTTGACAAAACTTTCTGAAAGACTGGACGTGAGGGGTGAATGAAAGGGAGGAAGCAAAAATGATGCCAAGAGTTTTAGCCCAGGCAACTGGTTAGATGATGGAGGAAGTAATGACATAGAAGAAACTAAACAAGAAATTTCTGGGTCTGAGTATTGATTCTTAAGTTTTGCTTTCGATATCTGAAATGGCAATTAAACATCCAATGAAGATGTTGAGTGGGTTCAGGGAAAAGTTTAGGGCAGGAGATAAAAACTTGGGAGTCACTCACATATACTTGGTGTTTAAAGCTATGGGACTAGATGAAATCACCATGGGAGTCAGGAGTGGGGAGGGAGAGGACAAGGAAGGGAGGGTGGGAGGGAGACAGAGAGAGAGAGAGACCAAGTGAGCATGGGTGTATGCACAAGTACTCAGACTAAATATCTGGGCTACTTTTAGATGCTGAGGAAGCAAGAAGGATTCAGCAAAAAACACTAAGGAGAGGTAGTCAATGAGGTAGAGGGGAAATGTAAATTCACCTGTTGCATGAACAGAACCTTCACAGATAACATTCTAACAACCATAACCAAAAAGTGCTCTCCGGCAGTTTCCACCTACAACATTGCTATTGTAGCAAGTTCGCTGACCTATATCATAGGACTACTTGTTTGCCGGTTGAGGTTGGATGTAAACAATACTTCCCTAGAACAATTTCCACAGTGTTTTGATTTAACAACGAAATCAAGCAACTCCATCTCACAAGCACACTTCCCCACAGGTTATCAATCACTGTACTTATCTGGGGGAGAACTGCAACAGAACCATGAACCTGACCTTCCTGTTTCACCATCGCACCCGCTGGCCTTGCTGTCACTGTGCTCCATAATTCTTCGTGGTTATCACATTCAAGGTCATTTTTGGGACAAATAAATTTAAGATAAATTTCATTCCGTGTTTTCTTCTGGATTCGCACAATCTTGCAAAAGTTCTTATCGGTATTTCTCCTATTCTTTTCATTTCACTAACTAAATCAGTAGACTTTGCCATGGCTTGCCAATTCACTGTGCATTCCTTCTAGAGAAATTCCAATGACTGTTAGTATTTATTTCAGTTTCTGAGCCACATTAAGTTTAGCTTCTTTCTACTGTCACTATTCATCCTTATTTCATAAACTCAGTTTATTACTTTGTATGCTCTCTCTGATTTACCTCCAACTCACTTGTCTTATCTTGTTTATTTTTCTAACTTTTCTGCTACATTCTGAACATATAAAGGCAGAACTGTGTCCTATTAAACTTCACATCTCTTATTTCTAGCATGGTGCTCAGTACAAAATGCATGTGCAATAAGTGCTGAATGAATGAATTAATTAAATAATCTAGATTAGTTCAAATTTTTCTTTTTTTAGTTTGACAAAAATGATAAAGATATAAAAAGACCGCTTTATTATATTTTAAATTAGACCCTTAGGAGAAATTTTCCTATTGCTGAGATTCACCAGTCCCCCAAATTATCCTACCTCCCTTTTATTTGGATATGTAATTTTCATTAGTATGCTAGCATAATAACAAGTTATTTTGAGTGACAACTGTTATTCAATTGACCTATGATTTTTTTTTTTTTTTTTTAATTCTCAGGAACTACGAGTGTGGTTAAACTCAACAGCAACATTAAATGTTGGATTTTCTCTTTTGCTCAACGTAGCAAAAATTCTTATATTTTAAAATCTGAAGCACCTACAGTTATTATGGAAAGACACTGCAAATCTTATACTACTATTTTTACTAGTCAACTGTCAACTTTGTAATTACTTCAACAGTGAATTAACCATTTTTAATCAACTAAACTCTGCTGAAGAAGTTAAATATTATAACTGAATATTTTTTCTAGAAACATTATGAATTTGAGAGGTTCTATCACAGTTTGACAAGTACACCAGAAGTATAAAGGCTGCAAATGCTTCACTGGAAAGAGACAGATAATGTTTGGATGTAGATAATCGAGATTTTATTTCAATGAAAAAATGCTGAGCCTACAGTGCTCTGTTTTTTCTGCACAACTCATGTCAACAGAATACATGAAACTAAATCCTTAATTCTATGGTCCATTTAGCCAGCTGAAGGTCTTGGGAACTCAGATTAAATAAATGACTTGCAAAATATTAACGAGCAAATTAATATTAGAGATAGAATTTGAATTTGAGAAATCTTCATTTCTGGTCTTACATTATTTTCACCACATAATCTGATCTTAGATAAGTCATATAGCTAAATGGTGAATTCATATTACTTATAGAGAAGGAAAGGAAAATGAAAAAGAAATTATAAGTATTTCTCCATGGATCAGGCCTATCAATATAGACATAGACAGATTTTTTTAATCTCTTTATCCTGATTTAGTCAACAACTTATCCTTACTTTCCTTACAGTATATTTTTACATTTACATAATGCTTTATACTTTCTAATTTACTTACGTCTAAAGTAGAATTTGATTAAAAAGACAAGTGTAGCTTAATTCCAAATAACATTTCCTCTTATTTTCCAATTAGGGCATGTAAAATAAAGACTTAATTCACGGCACAGCTCCTAACTGTTAAAAACAGTATGATTACTACAATTCCACAAATGAAAATAGTTTACTAGGCACATTATTGAATTCACCGTACACTAATATAGCAAGTTTATTTAATAAGCTCTCAAGTACAAAATCAATACTACTCAGAGGAATTCACTTCAAATAGAGTATTCCCAAATGAATGAGAAAAGCATGTAACTGTTTAAAGAAAAACAGTGATTGTAAACATGTCAATATAGCCCCAATATTTGACAGTGTCTAGACACCTTTTATTTTTGGTTTTAGATAGAATAAATTCGCTCTTCGAATTAAATAGTTGACTGATCACAGCATCTCTCAGATTCATCTAGATGTGGAAAAATTTAGTTTCATATTAACACAAATGATAAATAGAAATATGGAAATAAATCTACCCTATATAGATAGAATCAATGAAATTAAACTATTGCTTCAGAAGCATCAGGGGGTTAATGAGCAATAAACCCATACTCTTTCATACATAGAAAAACACTGAGACCAATGAAACCTTTACTGGCAGCCTTTTATGGTGGGAAAACAAAACTGCAACAAAAGAATGCCTTGATTTTACATGTTTTTACTTTAGGAATACACATCTGTTAAAAGTAATGGTCCTTCTTATGGTCACATATGGTGTAGGCAAGACTATCCTTAAATTATGAATGAGTCTTATGTACCACAAATCAACTTTTCAGAAAAAAATGAGCATTAACTCAATATTTGATTCTTAATAATCATATCATTTATATAATTTTGTTGTTTTTTTAGTGGTGAAACATTACTTTCCTATAGTTAATAAATATAACTTATCAAAATGTAAACTAGTTTTGTTCATAGAAACCACGGATATTTTAACACAAACTCGTTAATTCTGACACCTTGGAAGTTAAATTTTGCGATTTAAAAACACCATAAATGTTCCTTAGAATATTTTTAAAGCCTTACAAACAAAGAAAACATTGCTGAATTTCATGATATTATTATACGTATTTCCCTTTATGGAATTTAAACATACAACACAGACTGAAATATGACAATTTATATGGTGATAACTAGTATGTGATTGTTAATCATCTTATTTATGGTCATTATTTAATAATTTTAATATTCAAAGAGATCTAATTATCAATTGTAACTTTTGTGTATATTCCAAATAACAAATTATATAATGGACTTGCATGTGTCTTAGAAATGCAATTACGTGTTGTCTAAATTCCTGTAAACATCATGTCAAAGTAGAGCTGACCTTCTCGGGCATTTCCTGGTGTCCTGTTGTCACTGTCTGCCTGCAGCACTGTTTCCCTGTTTCATCATGTGGGGAGGTGGGAGTAGGTTATGGAGCTTCTGTTAAAAAAATTAGAGAACTTTTAAAAATAGTGTATTTACTTTAGACTTTCTAAAACACACTGAACTGAACAGGTGCAGGATATGATGAAGAGGGGGGTGGGGCATTAGTCAGTATGAAGGAATAGGCTGTACTGATGGAGATGTACACATGAATGGAAGAGAGGAGGAGTTAACATGTAAAGCATGTATATGGAGGAAACGCACGTGAAGGACTACATAACGTGAATGAAAACATAAGAATTGCAGGATAGATAAGTCAATCAATCAAGTCTTCAAGAACGGTCCCTGAGCATCTATTCTTCCTGAGTACAGAATACTAGGGCAAGTCAGTGGGAACTTTCCTGAGATTAACACTTATTCATTAATAAATACTGCTTTAGTATTGCTGCCCAGTGTATCATTAACACAGACAAATAAGGACCACCTCTGGGAACAGTAATCAGGAAGAGAAGGGGCAGTCAACCGTGTCACAAAAACTGATACAAATATCCCCTAGTAGTGTGGTGGTATACAGTAGGCTCTGGAAATGAGAGAGCTATCCTCAAATATGTGAAGGGATGCCTTGTCTCAGGAAACCTAGGCTTGTTGGATGAGGTGTCAGTGGGCTGAACCAACCGCAGAGAAACTACAGTAGGTCACGGGAACCAAAGACTACACTAAATCTGAGTCACAGAGTTGGTTTCAGCAGAGGCAAAGTGATCTCTTGGCAGTGACATTGTCAGGACTCTAAGTAGAGAGCCGTGAGTACAGAGCCCTGGGCCTGTGAGGTCTAAGTACTGAGCCCATGTCCATGAGTCACACTCAGTCTCCAAGTGTGCAGTCCCTCATTCCTGCCTTAAGCCTTTGGTAATATGTTCCCCAAACACTGCAGTTGCTGTACTTGAGACATGTTCAAACTAGGTATAATTAAAAGGACAGGAGTTTCAGTCATTCAGTTGGCACAGTCATTCACTCATTCTCTCACTACTTATAGAGCCCTATGCTTGGTCAGTACTAGGAATGCTGAGATGAGGGCACACATTTCTCAGCTTCCTCCTGCTTCCTGTGCTATTACTGATTTTCTTCATCAGTAAGAACCTTGATAATGTAGTAGAGAAAAAGCAAAATTATACATACGAATAAGCTGAAGGCGTTTAACATCATCATTCATCCATTCATAATGAATGTCAATTCATGAAATACTCACTGAGTACCAATTATATGCCAGGAGTACTTCTAGTTGCTGGGGAAAAAAAACACCCAGAATCCCTACCCACATTTTTATTACATACACACAGATTATAGGAAACATTTTGGTTAATAATGAATTATAAAGTTGGGAAGCAAAACACTAATTTAAAAAACCTAATGAATAGTATTACGCAAGTACTTTTTGTTACTTAATATTGAAAAATTTTACGGTTCAAACACTTAACAAAGTTAACAGTCAAAAATAAGGAGAACAATCAAATGTTCCAACCACATTTCACATTAAATCTACATGAATACTCCTAATGATGTTGTCAAAAATCAGATTCATAAAGTTATAATGCAGCAGAGGAAAAGCAAAGAAGTGATAAAAATTAGCCTCTCTATATTAACACTTCTGATGGAAATTATGCACCTCTGTTCTCCCCTCCTCGTCTCAAAATGTTTACCCCAAAGAAACACTAAAAAAAAAAAAGAGCCTTAAGGACCTACAGAAAGGAATAGAGATTTTTCCGTTAAACACTACTGTTTCATTCTTCACACCAGGACACTGGAGAATGGTGGTAGAAGTATGGTGGCCCCAGGCAAGGTACTTAACTCCCCTACTTTCTCTTTTTTCTCATCCCTGAAAGGGAGGTAAAAAAAGTACAGTTGATCCTTGAACAACTGGGAGGTTCCGGGCATCCATCCCCTTGTAGTCTAAAATCCATATAACCTTACAGTCTTCACTCTGTTTGCTCAGTTCTGAATCTGTGGATTCAACCAACCACAGGTCATGTAGTACTGTAGTACATTTTTATTGAAAAAAAATCTGCATATAAGTGGATCCACACAGTTCAAACCCATGTTGTTCATGGACCAACTTGATTCATAGGGTCAATGTTAAAATTAAATGAGCTAACACCTGAAAAGGATTTAAGACTTTTTAAAGCACATAATAAGTGTTTGCTGTCATTTCCATTATTAAATTGGAAGAGCATTGCAGCAACAATGCATGTCAAAATCTTTATTGATAGAGGTTCTCAGAACACTTTGAATGAAGAAAAAAAAAGGGGTAAAAATGAACTTATTTACAAAACAGTAGAGTCACGGATGTTGAAAACAAACTTATGGCTACCAGGGGATAAGGGGAGGGAGGGATAAATTGGGAGATTGGGATTGACGTATACACACTACTATATATAAAATAGATAACTACTAAAAACCTGCTGTATAGCACAGGGAACTCTACTCAATACTCTGTAGTGGCCTATATGGGAAAAGAATCTAAAAAAAGAGTGGATATATGTATATGTATAACTGATTCACTTTGCTGTACACCTGAAACTAATACATCATTGCAAATCAACTTTACTCCAATAAAAATTTAAAAAAAAAAGAAGAAGAATTCTGAACCAAGCACCTAAGCTTTGTCATTAATCTGGGTCAAATATTCTCCAGGCAATACAGCAGCAGACCAGGCTGCAATAGTTGGTGCCCATACGCTCTTCCTCACAGCGAAGTACAAGTGCCAAATTCTAAGTGTGCTGCCAGAATTCCCCAGCTTCATAATTGCTACCACTTTTCCCATTTTGACAGTATAGATTCCGTTTTGCTGTTTGGCAGAGACTGTCTGGCTTTGCACACTGGAAAAAACTATTACCAAACCATTCCAGCCATAACTTGTGGCCTTATTCAGCAACAAAACTCTTCTGCCAAATACAAACTGAACAAGTCCTTCCTTCATTCCCCTCATGTATTTCAGATACAGTCTCAGACTAGGCTAAGAGCAAAATGGAAAAGGTTTGAAAATTATCTGGTAAATATTGGAGTAAATCATCAAGTTGTATTTCAATTATCCAGAGTATCATTACCCATTCTAGAAGGAAAATGTCTAAACTTTATACTTGGATCCAGCTATTGGGAAATAACAGAAGATGATATGAATTTGTTAGAGTAAACAGTACCAAACCTGAATTCTTGACAAATGTGCATTTACATTTTTGGCCTTCGCAGAATTAATCAATATCCACAATCTGTTTTGATAAGTCTGCCTGGAGTATTTGCTTATCCTTCCAGAAAGATGCAAAAATGCCCACAGTATAAGAACTGTATGTTGAATAAGTTTTTCACGAATCATTATGGGTTTTACACTGAGCTTGTCACATTATCTTGTCTCCCTTATGATCAACATCATACATTTGTATAATGTGTCACATGTACAGGGTCACAGTCTGGTCATAGAAGAAAAAGATGTCTCTGTATGAAACCATCAGATTTATCTAGGAATCAAACATACACCCATAATCCACTATCTACAAATATCCATCAATTGAATCCCTGTGTGAGAGTACTTTGCTAAGGAAAGCTCCATTCAAATTCTAATCAGTATGCAACTGGCTGCACTAAAAGTTCCTCCAGGGAAGTGATAAACTCTTACTCATCTTCCTAGCACCAGAATCTAAGAATCAAAGGAGATTTGTTTATTTGCTGAACAAACTTAATTAAATCTCACCTCTGAGGCTAAGTGGCAGAGGGCTATTGACTCTCAGTCCAGATTTCTTAAATGAATCATTTGTCTGGATATAAAGACTTAAAATGCAGGGTTCAGTCTCATTTTTAATAGCCATCACCTAAATGATGTATTACTGCCTAAAAGAAAAACTATTTATCAAGGACAGCATATCACTACGCTGTTGGAATTGCACAAAGAACCTAATGGAATTGCACAGAAAAGCCTACAATATAAATATATTTTAAAAGCTGAATTTAATTAAATAATAGATCACATATAAAGCAATCATATGAATTGAATAAAATATTCAAATTTTGGATTATGTTTGTTTATTTTGTCCTAAATGGAAGGTAAAATGCATGGTATAAATAGCTTTCACGTAAATAATTTGGAAATATCTTTGGGGGATTTAAATCATGAAGTTTAGCAGTATGCTTACAGAATAATTGAAAAAAAAAGCATGAATTTTCGTAAGACAATTTAAGACTGATATTCTAAGATTTAAGAGAAAGAAGAAAATAGAAAAAAAATTAATTTATAAACTTTCAAGTTTAAACCAATTCCAGCTTAAGTGCTACCAAAAAGACAATGATAAAATCCAACCATATGATCTAATATTTCTCATTTAGAAAATACCAATACTAACTTTAATTGTGCATTTTATGATTATTCAGAAAAGCAGCAATTAAACAACAAAATAAGATCTTTGTTTTAAAATTCATGCTTAATTACTCATTTCCTTCACTGTATTTAGACATGGGCAAGATGTATTATATCCATGCCACATGTGTAAACTCATGGGTAAATAACAGCATTATATGCCCTTCAATCTCTGCTGACATGCTAACTGGATGCCTTCCCCATAATCTTCACAAAGTATACACAATGCTTATATATTTTTCTTCAATAAGAATTTAGTTTCAGAAAACAGTACAGAGGGATCTTTTAACTAATCTGTCACTTCGATAAAATGAAAATGTGAGCTTTCAGGTTCAAAATATGATCATGCCACCTCAGTGTTCAATTAAAAAAATACATGCATTCATACTCATACTAAAAAGAATTTAAGATTGTGTGGAAGTAATGGTACATGCATATTTCACTGAATAATGCAATAGAAGAATTGCATTTACTATAAGCATTTTACAACACAAAATGGCATATTTTTTAAAAGAATCAAATCAAATAATATGCATGTATTGAAACTTTTTTGTTCACTTTAAGGTATGTATAAACTGTAGTTAACATCACCACAAAACTAAAGACTCGTGTTGCCACATCAAACATTCAGTGTTTAAAGAAAGGGAGAGTACAGCTTTGAAACAGAATATTTCAAGGCAGTTTAATTTCGAACCAGTGACCTTTGTAGCACAAGGGAGTTTATTCAACTGGCACTAGCAAACAGATGGACAGCAATGGAGGAAACCTACTCCCCTACAAATCTGTACATTAAATGGGAAGGAACTGCTTTTCCACCTATCTTTGCAGCATAGCCATTCAAGGTGCTAAAATGGGCTTGTGATACATGCCATGCACATCTGGGATTAGACTGTAGAAGTATTATCTGAGGCTAAACATCCTTATTTATGGAATTTGGGCAAAGCAGAGGACAGGCCTCAATATCAAAGTGACTAGCTCTTCGTGGGGCCTGAGATTTGGAAAGCTAAGTACAGTGCAAAAATGTAACTCTGAGACCACAGTAACAGAATTGAAACTGTGGAAGCTTCCTCCAGTTTGAACCATTATTCTAGAAATAGCCCAGGGAAACAGGAAAGAAAATGGAGTAAAGATTTTCAGATAATAAAAATGAATATTTGTACTACTCTGTATTTTAATCATATGGGTAATATAGTATATACACATCTGTTACCTGTATCTAATTCCAAATAAAACATTTTTTTAAAATTTTGAGTAATTCAGATTTCACTTAAAAGAGGAGAATAATTTGATAAGATATGCATTGCTTTGAGCCTTACTATATCTATATCTATATCTAATCTATCTATTTATCTATGTTGATTTCTCAAACATGAAAGGCAAAACTTCAGCAATTTTAGAAAAAAAAAGTAAAATTATGACCTTGAAATATAAATGGATTTCTTACACAAGACTCGAAAAACACAAAGTGTAAAGTAAAATGGTGATAAATTTGACTAAAAATTACAAGAGATACTATAAACAATGTTCCAGACAACCAAAAGAATAGAAATAGATATTTTCAAAACATGTATCTTATAAAGTACTAGTACTCAAATATAGTAAAAAAAATCTTCTATAAATCAATACCAAAAAGATGAATAATCCAGTAAAAAAATGTAAATTATATAAACAGAAATTTTAATAAATGAGAAAACCCAAATGGCAAATGAATATTTGTAATCGAGGAAATAGTGATTAAAATATTAATTAAATACATTTTCATGTCCTTAACAACAAAACTTGAAAAACTATAACTGCTAATCAATGGGTGAGAATAAATAAACTGTGGTATATCTTTATAATGGAATGCCCTTTATATTCTATAATGGAATAATTTCCATCAGTAAAATATATAAACTAAAACCAGAAGTTTCAAGAAACAATCATTATATGAAAAATTATTTGCACAATAAGTGCATATGATGCAAATCAGACAGAATTCAAAAAATTATGCATATTATGTATAAATTTGTACATATGGAGAAAATATAGAAAATATTTACATTATAATAATAAATGCCAAATTCAGGATTTCATTTATATCTAGGTACAGAGAACAAGAAAAAGGAAAGTGGGATTAAGAAGGTTTATCCAGGGGATACAAATGGTATTTGTGATATTTTATTTATAAAACTTTTATAAAATTTTAAATCAAATTTGGCTAAATATCTAGGCTTTTCAGCATAATCAGGCTCTAGTTTAATGAAAATCATGCATCTTCACTTCAAGTGCTTTAACTTCACCCTCAGGCAGGTATACAGAGCTCACACTCTTGTACTACAGTGTCCAGATAAAGTTCAGGTACCATATGTAGGAAGAGAGAAGAAACTTTCCTAAAAGCTTCAGCAGGTTCCTTCTCACATCTCATGAGCATAGATCAAGACTATAGCTTTAAACAGTCACAGTGGCCAATGGATTAAAAAAAAAGACAAGAGATCAAAAAGTGAGATATCTGTTATGTCTATTGTGTGACAGGTAAATAGACAGATAGACAGCTAAAAGTACAAGTCACGAGACTTTTCTATATTTCAATGGCCAGTTCAGCAAAGCCAAGTAATTGCTGACACTTGAGAACAAAGCCATCCTTAACACTGATGAGGAATCTCTTAAATTTTCACAATAGCTGCCAATCTTTGACCTTACTCTGAGTATTTCCACTTAAAAAAAGTACTTAAAAATACTACATTTTGACAGGAAATGCATTTTTAATGATGGAAACATTAAGAGTTAACTTAAGTTGCAAAGCTAAATTCTTTGAATTAGGACTGCTGTCAAGATAAAGCAATATTAGAGACCTAGAACTATTTAAAGTATTTATATGAAAGATAAACACTAATGGTGAAAGAATAAGATTCTTAAAGGGAAATCTCAAATTCACATTAAGACTCTTTGAGAATAAAATGATTTCTTAAGTTAGTAATTTTAAAAGGAAATCATAAAGTAGATATCTTAGGTTTTTGTAACTGTTCAAGAGGTTACCTTTAATTATCTCATGCTATTCCAGAAAACAGAGTAATGTATCTTTAGAAATTAATATTTTTCATTGAGATTGTGGAATATTACATGGGAAACATATTAATAAAATATTAATAACATAACAAAATATATCCACATGCCCTATAAAATAATAACCATTATCATGAAAATCCAAAGTTAATTATTAGCTAAGATGTAGAGATATATTATATCATTTAAACAATAAATTATGGTCCTCCTAAGAGTGAATTACTGAGAGAGTGGGCAGCAAAGAAAAAAAAAAGGATACATAATGTGTAGACCAGTAGTATATCAAATTACTTTTGAAATAAACCTCTGCAAAAGATTATGGTTCCATCATTTACCAAAATCCTGTCTTCCTAAAGTTACGATATAAAAAAATTATTATTTACTATGATTCAAACACTTCAACACTTCATATAAATATATTGGTTGATGCAATATATGTCAAAACAAAACAAAACAAAAACAAACTGGCTGTTCCTGAATATAGCATTTTACAATTTGGTCGTATCAACCGTCAATTTAGTCAAGAACATTTACTAAGCATCCACTGTGCTCCAAGAGTTATTCTGCATTTCATTCCCCAGACATACAAGCATATTTTTCATGTTAATAAGTAGAGTATTTTGATCTGAAATTTATGTTTGAAAGAGAGTGTTTTGGAAGCAGCATATAGATGTCAACCGAGGTAAGTTTGTTATCAAAATTTATAGAAGAGTAGTATGACATATTCATCATTATGTATGCTAAAACTGTAACATAGTTTTATGGTTATGGTTATGCTAGTTTATCTTCTCAGACATTTTGATGATGAAAGTGATAGACGTCCAGAATACCATATAAAGATTCAAGCTGTTGTACTGCATAAGAAATAAGACTATGACAGCAATCCTAGGATTTTCCTCTTAAACACGTCAAATGAAAGCATAAGCTACTCTTGCAAAGATGTTTTAACATGTCTCTTGAAGAAGATACCATTCTAAAACTTTTACTTTATTTTGTCCTTTTAAAGAATCCAGATAATTATTTAAACCCTTTTTATGCAATTTTATTTGCAACATTATTAATCTCTATGAGTTTACTATTTTAAAATTACTCTTACTCTAATATTATATAGCAATTTCTATAATCATGAAAGTTGGAAGCAACCAACATTAGTTATATACCCAAGACACTTAGACTATGCATGTGATTATGGCACAAAAGGAAGTAATTATACACATAATTCAGAAAACAAACAAAAAATGAACACATAAACTATTTGATTTTACCCCAAACCCCCCAAAAACCAATTACTGCATTTGTTAAATTAACTGAATAAAAATCAATTTACACTTCACTTTATAATGTGTAGATAATTTACAATGCATAGAGAGTTCTGAAAACACTGTGAAACAGAGATATATTATCCATTTGTTAAAAACAGATCTAGGGTTATATCCATTTATAAAAATATTTATACAGTCTTTAATACAATGAATGTAACAGGTGAAGGAAGAGAAATATATGGATACACATATATATTCTCTGCTAATCAAGGACTTACTATAAAAAGGAAACATACAATACTATTATTAGATTGGTATTAGAATAGTTTGGAATACTATTAGATTAAATCTAAAGAATACAAAATATATACAACAGATGAGGATCAGAGAAGCTTTCTTCATGGTGCACTACTATATATCAGAACTGTGATGAATAATTATGAACATACATATATATACTTATTTTTATTCATAGTAATAATACCTAATTTTTTTTTTAGATTTTTTTTTGATGTGGACCATTTTTAAAGTCTTTATTGAATTTGTTACAATATTGCTTCAACTCTCCCCAAAACAGTTCAAGCATCAATTTTAACTGCTAAGAATTCTAGGTATACTGGCTACCTCTCAAAAGTCTGAAGTTTTCTGAAAAAAGTAAAACTTTCTAAAACTTGAACACTGAATCAGTCACTATAGAATGAACATAAAAGTATTATCAATAATTACAGAATAAGTATAAAATAAAATATTTATTTAAAAACTCCTACTGACAAGATACTTGTGATAAACAGGAAGATGAGGCAAACCCCTCTCTAGCTACTCACTATTTCTTAGTGAGACAAGTCAAGTGTACGAATAAGTTCAGGACACAAAAAGACCAGATGAGTATAGTAACACAGGCACAAACTGCCATGAGCATTTAGAGGCAAGAGAAGAATGTGAAGGGGAGGAATCAAGAACCTGTGCTGGCTCTCAAAAGATACAGCTGGGGAGAGGTTGGGAAACAAGGCCTTGTTAAGGTAATAGAATATTTGATATTGAGACTTATCATTTGCTTATATTCTATTGAGAGGAAAACATTCTTACAGTCAAGTGTTTTCTGAAAATCATGTCTTAGATATGGAACAAAAACACTAGCTGAAATGAACATGAGAGTAAAGGTATCTCTTAAAAATGAGCTGAAAGTGTAGATATTAAGTGTTCTAATCACACACAAAATAATAATAAATAAAAAGGGCAGGAGGAAAATTTTGGAGGTGATGGATATGTTTATGGCATTGATTGTGGTGACAGTTTCACAAATATACACATATCTCCAAAATCATCAAGTTGTATACATTAAATATGTACATGTCAATCATATTTCAATAAAGTGTTTACAGAAGAACTAGCTGATGATCCTAGATAAGAAATCAAATAAATCAACTATGAATCACAGAAATGCTTCTGAGTAGAGAAAGAGGACATAATTATTATCATATGGATAAGGGAAAACTATTATCAGTTTTAAGGTACCTTTCAGTAGGCAAATTCAGAACCAGATCCAGTTTTGCTCATTGCCTTTTGGCCATTTAGTCTAAGGATCACCGCTCTAAATCCATAGCCTCAGACTAAGCCTTTGTAGTGACAATAAAGTTTGTATTGTGCTGGACATTCCTATATTTTGAAAATTTGTGGATATTATCCTTAGAATAGGCTATGTTACATCAAATATTAATAGATTCTGATAAGGCAAAAGTAGATAGAGGTATTAAAGAGAGTAGCATCTGCAAAGGTGTGAAAGTTGGAGCTAATAACCAACATTCAGAAAATTAGGCACGTTCCAGGTTAATTGGAGCATACATTTTTAAGGCAGAAGATACATTTCAGAAAGTGTCTTTAAATTAGTAAAAGGCCTTGAATATCAGGCTAAAGAGCTTAATTTTTACTCTTTTTTAAAATACAAAGCTTATCTATTATTATAATAACCCTATAAAGTGGGTTTTACTATTATCCCTATTTTACAGAGGCTAAAACTGAAGCCCAGAGAGGATAAATAATTTAGCTAGGAAATGGTAGAGCCAAGATTCTAATTCAGGATGTTTACTAGGACTTTTCTCTTTAGAAAATAACATTATTAGAACTGGATTTTAGTATAAATAACATAAGGATCCTATGTTAGACATAGAGAGAAGGACTAGATTGTCCAAATATTTTTTAAAAGAACAAAATAAAGGAGAGCGGAAGATAAATATGTTAATACCAGACAGAGTTGTTTTACATACTACATTTCAGAATCAAGATAATTTTGTACAAATCAATTTGAAATATATTTTTGTATTTTGTTTCCTCTTGGAGAGTAAACTTCAGAATGACAGGAATCCCAGAACTGAAGGTAATGTGTTAACAAGTACCTGAAACACTAACCTGAAACACTCAACTTGAAACACTAACCTGAACTGTAGCTGAAATTCTCAATGAAATGTAGATCATCGGGAAGACAAACAAAAATTAAACTTTATTTTTAACCAAAGAGAAACACCCTGTTCTTCATTTCCCTAAATTAGCAAAGTGTTCTTAATTCTGTTGTGTAGTGATGTGTGCTGCTATTCTATTGACTTAAAACCTAAATAGTAAAAACTTAGGCCCCTATCAATAAGAAAATATATTTCCATCAAGCACAGAAGTGAAATCCACTTATCTGTCTTGTTCTCATTTAGCATTGCAGAGTCCATTGATTTTTAAACTGTTTCAACAACTGAACCTTTCATTTTCCATGGCAAAAAGGTAACTACATCATTGTTTTATTTTAGAGCAAACTTTTGAGAGACTGAGGACAACAGTAGACCAACCTGGTGGGATGGAAAGGCCAGGGGCTTGGATTCCAGCAGGACATGTTTCAGCCCCCTCTCTGCCCGGATCATGATGGAAATGACCTCTGCCCCACAGACCTCCCTTTCTTTTACTTTTTATCAGGGCACTACCATCCTGTAGTGAAGACCTATTCGCGTGTCTTTTTCTTTTGGTAGATGCAGTACAGGACAGAGGGGACTCCGTTTCTATACTTTCATCATGGCATACAGTGTGCTTGGTCCATAACAGATATTTAATGCATCCAGTTAGACCAATAACCAAAGTCAGGATAACCTTTGAAACTTCCAGTAAATCCCTGGAATGCCTGGGTTAAATGCCTAAATTGATTACAGCTGCTGTGCCAACGAGTCTGAGAATCCTCCCTAATATTAGGCAACTAGTGGATAGCCTCCGGTGCCCAGCACTTAAGAGGTAGTTTCCATTTGAACAACGAATAACTTCATCCTAAAGCATCCACCAACCTCCAGAGCTGTCTTTCTGCCAGGCAACTAATCTTTAGCCTTGGCAGTTCAACATGCCCAAATCTCATAAGATTTACAGACAACTGTAATGCCATTCTTGACAGTTATTTCATCCTTGACACAGTTATTTTATTTTTAGACTTGATTCCTGTCATGTTCCACAAAGTAAAATCCCATTTTCTCAGAACAAACACTCACCAAAATGTGCAGCCTACAGAAAAACAAAGTCAAGTCTCCCCTTGTGTCAGTTGGCCTAGTCCCTGTCATGCTTAATAAAATATCTTCAGGAGACAAGTGTGACTCCTTGCTTCCTACCTGGTGTGCCAGGCCCTGGCAGTTTTTAGAACCCTCAGATGGAATGGCAGACTGTATTTTCTAAGCATGGTGATACACACACAGACGAACACACATCCCTTCCTGCACACTTCTATTAAAATGTGATGGCAATCCTCCAGTGAAATGTAAGGTCTATGTTTCCCCCTCCTTAAACCTGGGTGGACCTTAGTAAATGCCTCAATCAATAACATGCAGCGGAAGTGGTGCTCAATGACTTCTGAGGCTAGGAAATAAAAAGGAAAATGACCTCAGATGGTCTCACCCTCTAACTTGAGACACTTGCTCTTGGAACCCAGCCACCCTGTCGTAAGGAATCCGGGGCTAAATGAAGAGGCCGCATGTGGGCATACCAACCAATGACTATAGCAGGCTCCCAGCACCAGCTCTGTGAGTGAATGAGACTATAGATAATCCCAACCTCCAACGTGTGAGTCTTCCAGCTGAGACCCATAGAAACCACAAGAGGTAATGGATGAGGATGGCTGTTTTAAGCCATCCAGTTTTAGAAAGATTTGTTATGCAGCAATAGACAATGAAAATTGATTTGGCAGGATGCCTAGCCTTTGGAATGTCAATTTACAATTAGATTTAAGGCAATCTTAGATCTCCCACACTCTTTGGGCATTTTTTTATTGAGAGACTATCTGGAAATAACCATTCTGAACTTCATATTCCCATACCAAATATTACCATTATGGAAGAAATAAGAAAATCATTCAGAATGTACTGTAATGAGTATCTTAACTGTTTGATAAAAGACTCCACATTGTTTTTTAAAGCCCTCCACAATATTTCCCCATCTATGTTTTCAACTATATTTCTCCAACAGGGCTTGAAGAACATAGTTTTGTTCTCATTGTTTATTTTTTTAAATTTCTTTTCATTTTTGATGAAACATGAATATTTTTGGCAGAAAATGCACAACACTGTAAACCCCTGATTCCATCCAAATACTCCTCTGAAGCACATTTTTGTTCACTCAGTTTTCACTCTTAGAATTCCCTCCTCACCACTTCTTAAACCTATGGCCATCTGAAACCTGTGGCTCACTGCCTAGTCGCCCACCAATAAACACATCTACAAATATTCTACAAACTTGTCCTAGAACATGCTAACTGGGAGATCTCACTCTTATCTGCTAAATAGCATACTTCTGAAGTCAAAATAAGTCCATTTCTTTCCTGAATTATTTGCCCTTCCTTATATGATTCAGTTTTCCCTCTATAAAATGGGGATGATAATTATACCTAGTCCCTAAGGTTGCTGTATTAATTAAAAATATAAGCACTTAATAGGTCAGAGTATACCTGTAATTATTATATTTACATCTTTGCTTCACATTTGTATTCAAGCTTTTACTGAGCAGGTTTTTTCCTCACTGAACCATTTTGTCCAACCAATTACTTAATATTCATTATATGTGATTATCTGCAGTTAGAGAAGGCCAGGACATTAAACCATCAAATAATTTATTGACATTAAACATATTCAAATTCAAGGGATGCCTACTATTTAAAACGCAGCCATAAAACTAGAAAAATAAGCCTCTTCCAACATTCCATAGATAATTTATTAATTTTGACAGAATACATGGAAATTTAGGAAGCCAAGTTATGATTGATGGTATAATTAGAACAAGAAACACAATTTTAGAAACTAGAACTTCATTGCTAGGACAGAAGTTCACTGAACAATCTTTTTCCCAGGAAAACTGTAGCCCTTTGTCTCAAATTTAAAGAGGTGAAGAGATGCAAGGCAAAAAAAAAAAAAAAAAAAAAAAAAAAAGTGTGCTTTGGCAATTACTCTGGACTCAAAACTCCATAGATGATTTTGAGAACCAAGTCAGGTTTGGGATTTACATTTGAGTAATATGATAATGGAAGCCTAAGTAATCTGAAGGTGATAAGAAATGGCATAAAATAAAAAGCTTATGAACACAGTGCCTACTCTGTGAAAGAGTAAGTCTCCATTTGAATATTCCTAATCTGTATTGATAAAATACTTACTTGCAAAGGCTAAGGAAGAAGTTTTAAAAAACAGGTATTATAGTTGTAGAAAAGAATCTCATCAGTATTCTACGATTCTAGGAAAAATAACATCGAGGTGCTTTATCTTAAAAATCAATGACACAATTTAACACAAGGAAAATTACTATGTAAGACTGAAATGATTTAGATGTTAATGGTTTTCAAAATTTATTTTCATTTGTAGCAATACTATATATGAGAGGCTAGTTAACATGCCATCCCTAAAATAAAAATTGTCAAGAATCAACCATTTTAGAAGTTTCATATAAAATAGTTATTCAGAGGTAGGAGACTAATCCAAAACTGGGAAGAAGCTGTATGGATACTGGTGTTCATATGTGGAGTGTGCATCACAGAGAACAACTAAATGTTTTCAAATAGAAACATAATTATATTATGGCTCATTTTATGTTGTAATATTATACAACATAAAAGTGTTCACAAAGATTTATAGTAACTCAGAAAATACTGACGGTATAATGTTTAGTGAGGAATAAAATAACTAAAGCACATATACAATAGGAACACAATGAAGCAAATTTATGTACAGCATAGTAACTGAGGGCAAATATAAAAGAGGTTCCTTGGATTGTGGCTGTCCAGCTGACTCTTTTCATATTTTCTGTTATTTTACCAAATATTTGATAATGAAAAATATACCTTTTACAATGAGATATTTTTTATTCAGTTTCTTTTCTTCTTATCCTCTTTCCCCTTTCTCTTCATTCTATCTCTTTTCTTCATTCACAAGTTGGTATACCAATTAAGAGTTTGGTTTCTGAACTCCACAAGAACTGGGTTTAAATTACACCTTAGCCACTTTCTGCCAGTGTGAATTTATGTAAGTGGGTAACTTCCTAGTTTTCCAAATCTATACAAATGAGCATAACAATAGCATCTCCATCTCCAATTGCTGGAAAATTAAGTGAGACAATAGTAATAAAGCTCTTGGCATGGTGTCTACGACATGGCCATCACTCAACAAATGAGATCTCTTACTCTGCAGTTTCTGCCTGTCATTCCTCCTTCTGCATGCTTCTTTACCTCCCTTATGAGAAGTTCAGTATTAAAAGAGGCAGAAGGCATATCAAACATTACTAACCAAAGCAAACATCTGTGTGATCTTTAATGTTTCACTGACTTGTGTAAAAAGATTTGAGAGCGTTCCAGGGAACAGTAATCATGAAATGGTGTTTCCCGAAAATAACAGAGGTCAGTGTTTCGAAATAGAAGAAACCCACACAACTGAAAGTTATCTGGAAGAAAACAGTGTTATTATTTCTTTGTTCCTATTTTATTTTCTCAAAACTGAACTAATATGCTAATCAAGTCACCATCCATGGTGAGGATGGATGGGCCAAGGTCATCCTCTAGACCTCAACACAACAGTTTCTCGAGCTTCGGCATTTTTCAGTTTGCAGCCTTTGCTGACTGAGATTACATATGCTAGTGACTTCTCAATATGAAAACTGCAGGAGTTTAAACAAGGACACTTGAGATGAAAATACAACACCTTTTGGCTTGGATTTCTTTGTTAAAATTTCAAAGCACATCCTTGGAACACACACTGCTTCTGTCTGTACACATAGCTACATATAGTTATATGTGAATCATATTAGTGTGAAACTCACAAGAATATGCCATCATTCACCCATTTTGAACCATTTCCTGGAATTCACCCATGCTTAAAAAAATATCTGTCAGCATAAGTAAACCGAATCTTTTAAAAACAGTGTCTGTATGAAGTCAGAGAAACATAACAAATTGGATGCATACAGAGAGAGAAATAAAGAGAGGGATTATAAGGAATTGGCTTAGGTGATTATGGAAGCCAAGAAGTCCCAAAACCTGCAGCCAGCAAGCTGGAAATGCTGGAAAGCCAAAAGTGTAGTTCCATTGCCAGCCTGAAGGCCTGGGAACCAGGAGAGCCAATAGTGTAGGCTCCATTCCAAAAGCCAACAGACTCAAGATCTAAGTAAAGCCAATGGTTCAGTTCAAATTCAAAGGCAGGAAAAAAGCAATGTCCTAGCTTAAACAGCCACTAATTTTTAAATTTAGTACAATTTTCTGATTTTTCCAGGCAAGAATACAAGAACAAAGTAGCAGCATAATTAAGTAATTATAGCTCAATTTAGGATAATAACTGGAAAAGGATAGTGTATAAGAGTGGGCACTTTCTTACTATCAGAAAAGACGTTTTTATAAAAAATGTTAAGTTTTTTCTCTTGGAGGAATCAATTCTGGGCATTATATTAGCTGCAACACAGTATTAGCAAATCAAACCCAACAACACATAAAAAAGATCATACACCATGACCAAGCTGGATTCATCCCAGGCTTACAAGAATGGTTCAACCTGTGCAAATCAATCAAATGATACACCACATCAACAAAAGAAGAGATAAAAACCACAAGATCATCTCAATAGATACAGAAAAAGCATTTGATAAAATTCAACATCCATTCATGATAAAAAAACTCTTACCAAAGTGGGTATAGAGGGACCAAATCTCAATATAATAAAATCTATTTATGACAAACCCACAATCAACATAATACTCAATGGTAAAAAACTGAAAGCCTTCCTGCTAAAATCTGGAACAAGACAAGGATGCCCACTCTCACCACTTCTATTCAACAAAGTATTAGAAGTCCTAGCTGCAGGAATCAGACAAGAAAAAGAAGTAAAAGGTAGGTATCCAGATTGGATTGGAAGAGAAGAGGTAAAATTGTCATTATATGCAGATGACATGATACTATATATAGAAAACCCTAAAGACTCCAAACAAAACTACTAGAACTGATAAACAAATTCAGCAAGGTAGCAGGATACAAGATTAATATACAGAAATCAGTTGCATTTCTTTACACTAACAATGAAATATCAGAAAGGGAAAGTAAAAAAGCAATCGCTTTTAAAATCTCATCAAAAAAAACAAAATACTTAGGAATAAATCTGACCAAGGAGGTGAAAGACTTACATGCTGAGAACTATATAATACTGATAAAGGAAGTTGAAGGTAATTCAAAGAAATGGAAAGATATACTATGCTCTTAGATTGGAAGGATTAATATCGTTGAAATGGCCATACTACCGAAAGCAATCTACAGATTTAATCCCTATCAAATTACCCATGACATTTTTCACAGAACTAGAATAATCCTAAAATTTATATGGAACCATAAAAGACCCAGAATTGCCAAAGCAATCCTGAGGAAAAAGAACAAAGCAGGAGGCAAAACCCTCCCAGACTTCAGAAATAAACCCACACACCTACAATCAATTAAACTTCAACAAAGGAGGCAAGAATATATCAATACAATGGGGAAAAGACAGTCTCTTCAGCAAGTGGTGTTGGGAAAGCTAGACAGCTGCATGAAAATCAATGAAGTTAGGACACACCCTCACACCATACACAAAAATAAACTCAAAATAGCTTAAAGATTTAAATACAAGACACGACACCATAAAACTCCTAGAAGAGAACATAGGCAAGACATTATCTGATATAAATCATAGCGATGTTTTCTTAGGTCAGTCTCTCAAGGCAATAGAAATAAAAGCAAAAATAAACAAATGGGACCTAATCAAACTTACAAGCTTTTGCACAGCAAAGGAAACCATAAACAAAACAAAAAGACAACCTATGGACTGGGAAGAAATATTTGTAAATGATGTGACCGACAAGGGCTTAATTTCCAAAATATACAAACAGCTCAGACAACTCAATAAAAACAAACAACCCAACCAAAAAATAGACAGAAGACCTAAATAGACATTTCTCCAAAGAAGATATACAGATGACCAGTAGGCACATAAAAAGATGCTCAACATCACTTATTATTAGAGAAATGCAAATCAAAACTACAATGAGGTACCACCTCACACAGGTCAGAATGGCCATCATTAAAAAGTCTACACTACCAAATGTAAAACTGATAGCTAGTGGGAAGCAGCCGCATAGCACAGGGAGATCAGCTCGCTGCTTTGTGACCACCTAGAGGGCTGGGATAGGGAGGATGGGAGGGAGGGAGAGGCAAGCGGGAAGAGATATGGGGATACATGTATAAGTATAGCCGATTCATTTTGTTATAAAGCAGAAACTAACACACCATTGTAAAGCTATTATTCTCCAATAAAGATGTTAAAAAAATAAAAGTCTACAAATAACAAATGCTGGAGAGGGTGTGTAGAAAAGAGAACTCTCCTACACTGTTGGTAGGAATGTAAATTGATGCAGTCACTATGGAAAACAGTATGGACGTTCCTCAAAAAACTAAAAATAGAGTTGCTATATGATCCAGCAATCCCACTCCTGGGCATATATCCGAAGAAAACTCTCATTCGAAATGATATATGCACCACAATGTTCACAGCAGCACTATTTACAATAGTCAAGATCTGGAAGCAATCTAAATGTCCATAGACAGATGAATGAATAAAGATGTGGTATGTACACACACACACACACACACACACACACTGGAATATTACTCAGCCATAAAAAATGAAATAATGCCATTTGCAGCAACACTGATGGACCCAGAGGTTATCATACTAAGTGAAATAAGTCAGAAAGAGAAACACAAATGCCATATGATATCACTTATATGTGGAACTAAAATATAACACAAAGGAAATTATTTATGAAACAGAAACAGACTCACAGACACAGAGAACAGACTTGTGGTTGCCAAGGGGTAAGGGGGTGGGGGAGGAATGGATTTGGAATTTGGGATTAGCAGAGGCAAACTATTATACATAGAATGGATAAATAACAAAGTCCTACAGTATAGCACAGAGAACTATCGTCAGTATCTTATAATAAAGCATAATGGAAAAGAATATGAAAAAGAATACATATATATGTATGACTGAATCACTTCGCTGTACATCAGAAACTAACACAACATTGTAATTCAACTATACTTCAATAAAAAATAAATTTAAAAAAAGTTCTCAGAATTAGAAAAAGTAGTAAAACAAAACAAAAAACTCCTCTCAAATTCATTTCTTACATAAATGCCCTTAATTTTGTGTGACTATAGGCATTTGTCCAGAAAAGTAAATGTATTCCATTAATATTTGTGGTGCCAGTACAACCACAGCACCATTGAGTACACACAGTGATGGAGAGGATCATATGTCATATCCTGCTCTAAAGAACACTGGGACCTTTAACAGCTTTGGAGAGATTTCAGGATAGACTAAATCCTGATTGTAGAACACTTCATGATCACCTAAGTCAAATTCTGTATCATGTTTACACTGTTCTCTAGATTACTAAACAACTGCCTTTAAATTCAAACAGTCCTTTCTAAATTTTTCAAACTAAACAGAACGAACTTGCAATGTTAAGCCTATGTTTATGATGATTTGAAAAAGAAACTAGATCTCATGCTTTGCAGTGTGATTTCACAATACATTTTGATGTATGAATTAGTTTCACAGAATTCATAAACTGGTAGATACAGGGTGTAAATGACCTAAAGTCCTCTTATTTGTACTCCTCTGGGTGAAATAATTTCAGAACAAGAGTAAATTAAATGAAAATTATCTTAGCTAACTTAACACATAAAAGAGAGAGAACCTAAAATTTTATTAAAAATAGTTTTGAGGATTTTTCTCCCCATTATTTGTCTATAAGTTTACCATGCACATAAACATGTTTTGAAAATGAAGTAACACTTTTTAACTCTTGAATCCTGTATATGCTTGTCTACGCTTTACTGTTTTTAGCTTAAAAACCATAGAATACATATGAATTGAGAACAATCACTTCAGAAACTAGACAAGTTGATACTATTTAAATACTGCTATAAAATTTATATTTACTAATCATTAACATGTGACATTTTTATAGAAAAGGGAACATATATATCATTTGACTTCAGGTGTGAAAACTGAAAGGCAAGTCACTTAATTTGGCACTCCATTTTATTGAAATTAGAAATCCAGGAACCTTAAAGACCAAGGTAAAATTGCTAGAAATCAGCAACCTTAAAAAATGGGTCAATCAGAGGGTTAAACTAATATGTTCCAACCTTCATTGTAGAAATTATCTCAAAATTATATGTATTTTATAGTTTTAAAGAGTGTATATATGTGTGTGTGTATATATATATATATATATATATATATAGTGTGTGTGTGTGTATATATATGTTGTTTCTCACAATGAGGAATAAGTATATCAGTTGTTATCCTTACTTCATTAAATAAATTAAAGTTAGCAAAGGGAAGACACCATTCAAGCCTTACAAGCTCTGGATTCTGCCTACTTTCCCAAGTTGACCGCACAGATTAGATATATGACACTAGACACGTTATTTAACCTCATTAGGCCTCTATTTCTCATCTGTAAAATGGCAACAATAGTAATTCCTATTGAGTTATTTGTCCTGGCATTGCGTAATTCCTTCCTCAATTTATAGGAAGGATTCTATGCGATAGTATGTGTAACATAATTAGCATGGCGCCTCTTTTTTTGCTGTCATGTTGCAGAGGTGCTATTACTACCATTAACATCATTGTCATCGATATCAGCCAATGAGTAGCAGTGAGTTCTTCACTCCAGGGAGTTCCAAGTCTGAAACTTGGGTGTCCTACCTGTCAATGTCCTCCACACTCACTGTGCTCCTTCTCAAGTTTTACTAAGTTTAGTGCAAGAGAAAGTTGCAGCCTTGCTACAAGGATATCAACAGCTCAAACACACACAAATGTTTTCATAAACAAGGCAGGAAATATTAATAAGACAGCAGATAATGGTGTGAACTATGACCAGCCGGGAAGTAGAAGCCCAGAGGCTTTCAAATTCAATTTTTTCCTCATGGGTTTGAAATTGGAATTTTTTCCTCTTGCCATTTGACATAATAGTAAGAAAACATTTCCAAACAAGCATTTAAATTCCAAGTGATGAAACCTTCTGTATATTTCACAGAGTCAGAGGGAGACAAATAGAAACATATTCAATGGCCAGAAACAACTCTAGTCGACTTTCTTGAAATCACAGATTTAAAGTCACAGACATTAGCTTCAGCAATTGCCCTTAAGTTGATACAAATGCCCAGGGCCCTCCATTTGCCCCTGTTCAGATATAGAGGCCAGACAGAGAACAGTGTGTTTCTTTCTGGCAGACAAGAGGCATACTAGAAAGGGTATTATGGTTTTGTCCATGCAAGCTTTCTCTTCTTGCTCTCATGTTTTTTTCTTACAGCCACTCACATAGGTTTTTGTTCCTATGACTCAAACAAAATAGCTCCTATAAGGGTCATCAAGAGTCTAGGCTCCAAGACAATATTCAAGTTTCAGTCCTCACTTATGTAATCAGCAGTGTGTAACCAATTTGATTACTCCCTACTCTGTCTAATTATTTCTCTAGGCTTCTTAGACAACATTTTCCCTTGGTACTTCTACTTCATGACCTACTCTTTCTTGGTTTCTTTGCTAGTTTCTCCTCATTTCTAATTCTTGCTAATATCTGAACTTCCCTTAGGCTCAGTAGTTAGATTTCTCCTCTTCTCCACCTACTCTCCTCCTTAAATGAAACTAATCCAGTCCCATTAATTTAAATACCATCTATATACATATAGCCTCTGCCCAGATCTTTCAAGTGAACTCCAGAATCATATATCTGACAGCCTATTTGATATGTCCACAGGCAACTCAAACTTACCATGCACAAAATGGAACTTCTGATTTTCCTTCCCATAGTTTTCCCTGTCTCAGTAAACGACTACTCTGTTTCTCCAGTTGTCTAGATCAAAATTCTTTTTCTCTCAAATGCATATCTAATCCATTGGCCAAACCTAAACATTTAAAGTTATCTAGAATTTAACCTCTTCTCGCAGCCTTTACCTTTTGTACTATGGCAGGTTATATATGGCCACAAATTCTTTGAGAGCCCTCCTATCAAAAGGTAAAGTTTAAATCCCCTACCCTGGAATTTGGGTGGGCTCTGTGACTGCTTTGACAAATAGAATGTGACAGAAGCAATGTTGTGTCATTTTCTAGATCCAGGCTTTAAGACACTGGCAACTACCAGTTTTGGTCTCCTGGGATACTTACTCTTAGAGTTGTAAACTGCTATGTAAGTAGTCTGAATACTACACTGGGAAGACCATGTAGAGAGGCACTGAGACTATATGGAAGAAGAGAGGAACTCAACTAAGCCCAGATTTCTTGATGTCCCTTCCAAGGCACTAGGCAGGTGTGTGAAGCTTTCTGGATCCTTCAAATTAGCTACCCACTGAATACCTCCAAATGATACTTGTTTGGTCTTCATAAAGCAGAACTGCCCAGAGGGGGGCCCTGCCCATATCCTTGATCCACAAAAATGTGGCATATAATAAAATGGTTGTTGTATAAGCCACTAAAGTTGGGTGTACTTTGTTCCAAAGTAATAGATATCCAGAACAATCATCATCTCCTGAGGTACCATCATCCCTCTCTGGAATGACTTTAAACCCTTCTAACTGATCTCTGATCTCCCTGATTCCCTGCTTGACGTTTCCATCCTTTTCTCCACAAACCAGCCAGAATAATCCTCTTAACAATATATCACTTTTTTCCTCAAAGCCTTCCAATGGACTCCTATCTCATGGTGGTTAATTCCTATCTCATGAAGGTTAACAGCCAGGTCCTTACAATGGCTCTGACAGCCCTGCACGATCTGAACCTCCTCTACTGCTCTGAATTTATATCTCACCATTCTTCCTGATACCCACTCCTTCAGCCATACAGTCTTCACTGAAATTCCTGCAACACACCAAGTGCACTCCCACTGCATTTCCTACTGCATTTGCATTTACTGCCCCTTTGCCCAGAACAGATTTCCTCCTTTGCTACCCACTTGGCTCACTCCTTCATTTCCATCAATTCTCTGCTTAGATGACACCTTCTAAGAAAAGACTTCAATGACCATGACATATAAAATAATATCCCACTCCAGCATACTCTATCATCTATTATTGTTTTATTCTTTTTTCATAAACCATGTAACATAGTCATCTATATTACCTATTCACTTTATTTTCTGTCTCATCACTTTTTGTATAATTTTATTGCATTCCTAAAAGCAATATGTTCTTAAAAGCTATATATTTTAAAAACATTTGTTTTTAAATTTACAAAAATACTGCCATGGGCTTCCCTGGTGGCGCAGTGGTTGAGAGTCTGCCTGCTAATGCAGGGGACACGGGTTCGAGCCCTGGTCTGGGAAGATCCCACATGCCGCGGAGCGACTGGGCCCGTGAGCCACAGTTGCTGAGCCTGCGCGTCTGGAGCCTGTGCGCCGCAACAAGAGAGGCCGCGATAGTGAGAGGCCCGCGCACCGCGATGAAGAGTGGCCCCCGCTTGCCGCAACTGGAGAAAGCCCTCACACAGAAACGAAGACCCAACACAGCCAAAAATAAATAAATAAATAAATAATAAAAATAAAGGAATTCCTTAAAAAAAAAAAAAATACTGCCATGTTTACACTCTTTGGGAATCTACTTTTCATTTAATAATTTATTACTAAGATTTATCCATGTCACTACATATTGCTATATATATGTGTGTGTATATATATATATATATATATATATATATATATATATATATATATATTCATTTTGCCTGTGGTATTATTTTGTGAATATACAAATTACTCATCAACTCTCATCTTGACATTTAGATGGTTTTCAGATTTTCTAATATAAAGTGCTACTACGAATATCATTGTACGTGTCTTCCACTGCCTATGTTCAAGAGTTCCACTTGGTAAAATACCTAACAGTATAATTCTTAGGTCATAGGTTATTTAATGTTATGCTTTTGGATTACCCTTTGCATGAGGTCATGTTTCTACTGAAAACCATCTAAGCTTCTTTAGTCCCTACATTATACATCTGGCCCAAGTTATTTTTCTATGCAGGACTTCTGGTGGTTGCCTTTTCACCATCTATGCTCCCTTTTTTCCACCAACAGCACCCTAAATTTCCCTCGGTAAGTTCACTTCTTTCCCATTTTTGGCAGTTCAGGTGGGTGTGTCACAATGCCAGCTCTAGAAATGAAACTGACTGGGAAAAGCCATTCAATACATCCTATCCTCTTGATCTACAGTGATTGGTTCAAGAATAGGCAGAGATGGCATTTGGAGATGTTTGCTGGAGATTCTGGGACAAAATGTTTTACTTCTCTTTTATAGAACTTACCAAAGAGAAGCTCTCATCTCCTTGATAAAGATATAAAGCTTATAACTTGGAAGTGGAGCAAATCCTGGGGATATCTAGTCAAGAAACAATAACAGAGAAACCAGATCTTGGTCACATTTTCAGGTCCTCATAAGTCATATCTAAACTGAATTGTATTCCTGGAATTTTAAGCTGTCATGGTATGATAACCCCTATCATTTAATTTTTTTATTTAACCAGAGCTTCTGTTACTTGTCTCATAAAAGTCATAATATATCCTTAATTTTATCTCCAATTGTTCCTTTACATTAACCCTTTACCCAGCTGTGCCCAACCAGGTCCCTTGTTTCCAAAGACTCCCCTGGCATTTATTATTTTCCACCTTTTTTCTAGCAAATTCTCACCCACATTGTAAAGCCCAACTCATTCCCTTTTCTTTTATGAACTCTTTCCTGATCATGCTGGGAAATATTATGACACCATAGTACTTTTCTGTTACTCATTTGGAGGGTAATGTTCTGTTTTCGTCATCTCTTTTAGAGTCTTATGTTTCAATACTTTGCTGGGCTGTAGTGTGCTTGTCCCCTTGTCCAACTGAGTTCATGGATAACGAGTTTTATTTCACTATCTCTCCCAAGACAGTAAATCCTTATTAAATAAACACATGTCCGTGCTTTCTCCGCTGTCTGGTAGCCATATTCTTACTCCAGTTTCTCAGTTCCCAAAATGCAAGATTCTGTGTTGAACAGAAAACCCCATAACCCCATCACTGTTATAACTAAGACAATGAAGTTGCCTGAACATTTGCCTAACATGGGTCTCTTCTCAGCATATTACTCTGGATGCCCTAAAGGTCTGTGCACCACTCTTGTGAGTTTTTACAGGTATAAGATTTGCAAGTTTACAAGAGAGTTCATTAAAAAAAGCACCTTAATGCTTGTGGAAGATAAAGTAAACAAATGATTGAAAATAGTGTTTTATGAGTATAAAACAGGAAAACTTAGCACATCTTAACTATTTATAAATATTTAAAAACAGAAAGGAAAACAAATAACTCCTAAAAGCAGGAGAGTGATGAGAGAGATATATAGAACGGGGTGTCAAAACAAGAGTAAAATGAATGAATTTTGTATGACCCCGAGTGAGAAATTAAAAATTCACAGAATGAGGCATCAGAAAGGGGACTTAATATCAGAGGTCTGAGAAGTGGCTGGTGACTCTACTGTGTTTGTCAGGAACCAGTGATGACAGGATCCCAAAAACATTTCACAATTTTCCTAAAATTAGCTAAATTTGTTGCAGAAAACTTCTACTCAGATGGTTCTGAGAAGTTAACCTAGTATATCAGACAGTTAACGTATAAATCTTATGTGCCAAAAAAGCATCAAAATCACTTTTAAAAATGTTTATGGTGTTGTACAATCTATCATTACCAAAGAATGTGTAATTCTCACTTTCATAGTACTCTGTTCAATACAAAAATAAAAAGTGCTATAGCCTATACGCTATGCTATACAACAGAGACAATAAATCAACAAATATTGAGCAGTATTTTCTATTTAGAATTGGTTCCCTTGATTAGGTGGTGGAGAAAGTAGGGAGACTGAGGGACAGGAGTTGATCCTTTACATTCTTTTTTTTATGTAGAACACTAAAAGTCATTTTTTCCTCAAATGATTTTATTTGGTTTCAAGAAAGATCTTTCCTGTAAATATTTCATATCCCTGATCATAACCATTGACAGTTCATCTGTGATGACTGCTCATTGGAACAGTAATTTCCCACCAGAATCACAACCTGATCACGTAGGGAGCTTCTAAAAGTACTGATTCTTTGGGCTCCATCCCAGCCCTATTGATCTAGACTCTCCCTGGGCAGCGCCCAGAGACAGATATTTTTCGAAAGCCAGCTTATTAGGGTCATGTATTGGCATCTGCAGTCTGTGCTCTTGCTGCACAGTGCCTGGTTCCATCTGCATCTGTTCTTCTGGATTCTCCAGGTCTCCTAAAAGATGACTGATATGCAAAGAAGCAATTACCTCAAAGCACAAAGCTTGTAATCACTTGTCCCACTGGTGTTGGTGATGCATTAACAACCACAGAAACAATGGAGGGTCCCAGTATATTCATTTAAACTAAAACTTGTATCACATCATATTAGAAGTATACCTTGCAACCATACGAAACTCCTATGATTGTCACACATTCTGCAGCCTCATCCAACAGACATGTGGAACCTGAGTGGAAATGGGTGAAAAGGAGAATGGACCTGCACAAGACAGGGCCTGGTCCAAAGCGACAGATCATTTCTTACACAGGGCTTTCTCCTAGAAGTTAGTAAGTTGTCCTAATGATAACATCCCACCAGGCTCTGTGAACCCTGTCTGTGCCAGGCAAATGTGATGGGAAAATCACAGTGGTAGGAAGGTTAACTGAAAAACCACAGCAAGGTCCAGTCCCTCAGGTAAAAGGCTCTAGGAGGGCTAGACATGTTGTTAGCGGCTGTCTTAGACAGTATGGGCCGCTCTAATAAAATACCATATACCCTGTGACTTAAACAATAAAAAAAACATTTATTTCTCACAGTTCTGGAGGCTGAGAAATCCAAGATCAAGGTGCCAGCAGATTCAGTGTCTGGTGAGGGCTCTCTTCCTGGTTTGCAGATGGCTGGCTACCTTCTTATTACAATCTCACATGAAGAGAAAGAACAAGCTCTCTGGTCCCTTCTTATAAGGGCACTAATCTCATCATAAGAACCACTCACATGACCTCATCTAAACCTAACTGTCTCTCAAAGGCCCCACCTCCTAATACCCTAACATTGAGGGTTAGGGTTTCAGCATAAGAATTGGGGGTATACCTGCTGTATAATAAATAAATAAAATTTAAAAAAATAAAAAAGAATTGGGGGTAGTACACAAACATTTAGCCCATAACAGGGCCCTTGGCAAGTAGATTGTACTTCAGAAAAAAACAAATTAGACCAGAAAGCCAGCAACACAGACTGAGTATAAGTTTTTAGGTTAAGAGCCAATACTGTCAATGTGTAGACACAAGAGTGTCATTACAGGCTTACAAGGCATGCATGAGATATCCAACTTAGGACAACAGATTTATTCTTCTACAGCAATTTACAAGATATGGTGAGCATGAAAGCATAAGACTCACTGATCTGATAAGCATGAAAGACCAAACACAAACTGCTGAAAAGCTGTTTACTTAGAAATTATGCAGGAGTTGAGCATGCCTTAGGAACAGAAAGGAAAAAACAACTGAAAGAACTTTGTGAACCATACAAGAAAATCACATTTTCACCAATTTAAGAATACTATATCTAGGCATGATACTAAGCTAGGGTATAAACTCTTTTCTGACTGAATTCACAGAGAACTGCTTCTAGAATATGTATGGAAAGCAATTCAAGAAACTGGTAGTAATTGCTTCCCAGGAGGGGTGAGAGGTAGGGAGATAGAGACAGAAGAGCCTTACTATAAAGTGAATGCCCTTTTAAAACTTTTTATAGAATTTACATCTATAAACTATTTAAAAATTAATCAATTTCAAAACAAGAGGTGAGTGTTTGAATTTCTCACTTTGTTTTTTATACATGGATATAACTATATTCTGAAGTCAGTGATCAAAAATACTTCCATCAGCCAATAGCATATCTTGCAAAAGACATTGTTCTAAATGGTTGTGAGGTCAAGAAATTCTAGACCGTTGGTGAAAACAAACACCAAAAGAAAATTGTAAAACTCAGCAGGATACAAAAGTACATGTCAGTCAAGCTATTGTTCTGGTAACATCCACTGGAATGGGATAGAAAGTCACACACCTTGGTCAACCACGCTATGTGTATACATTTAACACAGAATATGCCACAATCCATGTGTGAATAGGCTAAATCGGTCCTGTCAAGATTCAGGGGCGGAAGCTATTCAGAATATATTGAAATGTCAAAATACTTTGAAAGAAACCCATGTGTGGTGCAATTGTAAAGTTAATTGCACTTATAAAAAGCCCAGTATTCAAAACAATGAAGAATGATATTTTAGAAGTATTGGGTTTTGAGAAGCTAACTATTAAGGATTGTAATGCACTTTAGAATTAACAAGCCTTTTTCACAGGAAACACTCTTCCTTTCTCCATCCCACAAATCCTTAAGTAGAGGGTATTATTTTATTTTCATTGTATGTACAAGCCTAGAGATTTGCTAGAGGTCTCACTCACAACAAGTAGTAGAGAAAGGAATCAGAGTTCTGCTTTATTTCAAACACCTATGATCTTACCAGATCACATTTTGATGAACTGGAAATCTAATCAAACAGAGCAGAACAATTTCTTTTTGCAATTACTAGTTTTGAAATGAATCTCCACATTTAGGCCAAGTTAATAAGATTAGTCTGAATGGGCTATTTCCACATATGAAACATATGAAGAGTACAGAACCTCAAAATGTCATTTCATCTCAATGACATGTGGAATTACACCAATTTACCACTGTATTTTTCAAGGTTATACCTGGCTTTAATATTTTTTAAAATCCTTCTTTTTTTTCTAGTTAACATCTGTTATATCACACATGAAGAAATTGAAAAGCTCAAGCTCAGTAGGATTTTAGCACAAGTATAAACATAGGCATATAAATGGATCATCAGTACATTAGCTCCCCCCAAACTGTTATAACCCTGTATGCCACTGTATCCGTCTGGACCTAACTTTCAATTATGGATTACTAACACAAGCCACTAAAACTTTTTAAGTTAATTTGTACTGCAGGGTGCTGTTAACCAAAAATAACCCAAACCCGAAATTACCCAAGTATCAAATTAAACCTGTATATTTTGTTGATGTTGTAACTGAGCTTATTTCATTAGTATTAAGCAAGAAGTCAAGTTCCTTATAAAAATTATATAAGAAAAATTGGAAGATATTGACATTTAGTATCATTTGATAAAAGGATTTAGAAAAGGGTTTCAAAAAAATGATTACCCCATTATCTCCCAGAAGGATATGAATAATTTCTACTTAAAATAACAGATATGCAAAATCATATTCAAAGTTACATATGGAACTAACATTAGAGTCTAGTGACAAGACACCTATTTGGTTTCAAAATTTCTACGTCAAAAACACAGAAGTAGAAGGCCTATCCTCTTTCTAATCCTTCCAAATGTTTTTATCTTTCCATAACTACGTATTGTTTATATAAAAAAGAATTTACCTCCAAGTCATTATACCAATTTACTTCCTAATGGTCTTTCAGTCTTTAAGTGGAGATCTCAGTGCCTTTATTCTGTATTGTGGAAGAATGGATTTTTTTATCTTATTATATTTTCAGCTTTATTGAGGTATAATTAACAAACAAAATTGGAATGTATTTAGAGTATACAACACGATGATTTGATAAACGTATACACTGTAAAAAGATTCCCACAATCAAGTTAATTAACAGGGAATGGATTATTTTAAACAATAGTTCTTCAGACTTCTGGTTTTTAAATTATAAAAAAAAAACAAAACATGGAAATGCTTAAATAATCTTAAAGTTTAAAAAAAACTACCTGAATATGGCAATTTTTTTCATTTCTAATGAAAAACTCCTATACTTCATAATAGAAACTCTAATCCTCTAACCAAAAACTATACCCTGCCCCTACTGAATTTGAAACATTCTTTAATATTAACAAGGTTTCAAGTAGCATGAGATCCAAAATGACTCTTCGGAAATACCCATGTACAATACAAGAATTCTAACTTTGAAAAACATGTTATTTCAAGGAATGCTAAATAATTTCTAATTGTCAATAACTTAGTTATCAGATATGGTTCATATTTCTTCTAAGTATTTCATGAATTTAAATGTAATTATATATTACAATCCCTATTTAAGAATGTAAAAGAAACCATAGGAATTGTAATTACATATATTCAAACCCCTTATTTGCATGAGAAAATGAATATCTAGAACTGCCAGAGATTTGCCCAAAGTATTGGTCTTGGCATTGATTTTTTTGGATCTGACTTTTGGATCAAAAGCACAGGCAACAAAATCAAAAATAAACAAGTGGGTTTATATCAAACTAAAATGTTTCTGCATAGCAAAGAAAACAATCAACACAATGTAGAAGGACTACAGAACATGAGAAAATATTCACAAACCATATATCTGACAAGGGGTTAATATCCAAACTATATAAGGAACTAATACAACTCAATAGCAAGAAAATAAATAAATAAATAGATTAACAAATGGGCAAAGGACCTAGATAGACAGCTCTTCAAAGAAGACACATAAATGACCAAAAGGTATATGAAAAGATGTTCAACATCACTAATTATCAGGGAAAAGCAAATCAAAACAATGACAAATCACCTCACACGTTAGGAAGGCTATTATCAAAAAGTCAAAAAATAGCAAGTGTTGGTGAGGATGTGGAGAAAAGGGGGCCCTTGTACACCTTGATAAGGATGTAAATTGGTATAGACATTAGGGAAGACAGTATAGAGGTTCCTCAGAAAAATAAAAATAGAACTGCCATTTGATCCATAAATCCCATTTCTGCGTGTGCATGTGCGTGCGTGTGTGTGTGTATAATTCAGCATTACAAAAGAAGGAAATTCTCTTTTGCCATTCACAGCAACATGGATAAACCTGTAGGACATTATGCTAAGTGAAATAAGCCAGACACAGAAAGACAAACACTGCATGATCTTATGTACATGTAAAACCTAAAAAACAAAACAAAACAAAAAACCAGTCAAACTCACAGTAAAAGAGAGTAGAATGGTTAACAAGAGTTGGGGATTGAGCAAAAGGGGAGATGTTGGTCAGAGAGTACAAAATCCTAGATACAAGATAAAGAAGTTCTGGAGACCTAACGTACAGCATAGTTAATAATAATGTACCGCGTACTTGAAATCTGCTAAGAGAGTAGATCTCAAGTGTTCTCACCACACACAGGCAGGAGTAAATATGTGAGGTGATGGATATGTTAATTAGCTTAATTGTGGTAATCATTTCACAATGTATATATATATCAAAACATCACATTATATACCTTAAATATATATAATTTTTGTTTATCAAAAATACCTCAATAAAGCTGCGGGTAAAACAGCTAACAAATGATAGGGTCAATTATTTGAACCCAAGTCTCCTGAAGCCCATATCTCTTTTCATCATATCAATACATGTTCGATTAATTGCATTAATAATGATATCGGAAGCAATTTATAAAAAGAGCACAGATACAATCAAATCAAATAGCATGTAAGCAGAATAAAAATATAAAGAGGAAGTAAAAGTATTTATGTATTATATAGATATAAGCATTATATATCTAGATCCAGAACTACAAGGACTCTTAAGAGCTGTTTACTGAAGTTTCTTTTTGGCCTTCAAAACACAGGCTTTTCTGTACGCTATGAGAGAAGACGGAAAAAACAGGAGTTAAAACACAGTTCTATTTTATGCCATTTAAACTGTGAATTTTCCATATCATAACACTCTGAGTCATACAACGATATTGGTAGAAGTTTGGAGATTATTTTCAAAGAATAAGACTTGGCTGACGTAGAATTCCTGCCCATGGAAACAAGAGTTCATCATTTACAAAAATCAATTTTTCCAGATGGAAAAACAATTGTGACAATGGTCAGAATAATATTTCGTAACCTAAAATCTTGTACCACATAGGAAAAAAAGTGATTGAGAAACTCAAACCAATAAAACATTACAAGCTTATCTAACAGATTAAATATATAATTTGGAAAAAAACAGGAAGTTACTAATTTAAAAAATATAGGCCCTGTTATGAATATTTTCAGGCTGAAGTTCTGTGTCTCTCCAAAATTCATATGTTGAAGACTTAACTCTCCAGTGTTTTGCTGTTTAGAGGTGAAGCCTTTGGGAAGTAATTAGGTTTAGATGAGGTGATGAGGGTAGGTCCCCCAGGATGGGATTAGTGTCCTTATACGAAAAGGAAGAGAGAACAAAGCTCTCCATCTTCTCTATGTGAAGGCTCAGCAAGAAGGTGACCATTTGCAAGCCAAGAAGAAAGTCCTCATCAAGAACGAAATCTGCCAACACCTTGATCTGGGACTTCCCAGCCTCCAGAACTATGAAAAATAAATTCTTGTAGTTTTAAGATATCCAGTCTACGGTATTCTGTTAATGGCAGTTGGAGCTGACTAATACAGGCCAAACACAGTGCTTCCCAAAACTGATTTATTTGTAACAGTGGACAACTCTTTTCAAACAAATCTTATATGATGTCTCTTATATGATGAGATAAAAGGGCTTGTCAGCATATGGAAAATCTGGAGCAGAGATATTATTTGGAGTGAGGGGATCAATGCTACTTTACCATGAATGAGGCTATCACATTGTGAATGCTGAATTTACTACAAGTGAATGAACGAATGAATAAATGCTACATATTTACAAAGATGCCTTTGAAAGAAAGCACAGAGATTATTAGCATCAAGGCTCCCAAACTGGCAATACAAACTTGCATAAGAAAAGGGCAGCGACTCTGCAAGAACTGGGCTTCATCCTCTCCGCTGGCATGATCCTCCCTACCTGGAGAGTCACTGCCACGAGTTCCCCTTAGTGGAACTCTGAAGTAAGAAAAGACAGGCATCATCTGCTTCTGCTGTGTTTGGCCAACTTTTTTGTGTTAATATTGAAATTTTAGCTAAATTCGTGAGGAAATTATGTCGTATACTTGTATTATGTTCCTTCCTTCTAATCCCAACCTAACTCACAATTCTTCAAGTTACTAAACTAGTAACAGTAAAGCTGCTCTGGATGAGGCGATCTGGGAAGGCTGAAATCTAGGCTGTTGTGAGGCTTACGTGAAATAGTATACACAAAACAACTAACAGAGCATCTAAAACACAGTCCTTGCTCAAATGTTAGCTCTTTTATTTACACCCAGCCAATCTTGTCTCCATTCAGGAAACAGAATTAACCTCCCAGATTAGAGCCAAGCTGCAATGTGAACTGTATTATCACTTTTCCCCTAATACCTGAATTCCTATATTGCTATTCCACTGGACCATGTTTTCATTGAGCTAATATTAATGAAGCCATCCAGTTCTTTAATACTCAGTTTTGTTTTAAAAAAACTGCCCGTTCCATACGTGTACAACTGAATTTTTAAAATATTAACTGAATATTTGAAATCCTCCTATGTTAAATTCGGTAATAATTTCTCCCCACAGTGCCAGCCTATCAAGATCTTATGAACGCTGAATTTGGCACAAACAAATGAATGAATGAATAAATAAACCAACAAACACATACTATACATTTATACATATGCTCTTGAAAGAATGCACAGATGTTATTGACATGAAGCCTCCCAAAGTGGGAATTTCCAAAGAAAACCTACAAAATCTTATCTGGCAGTCCTGCCTACACACCTGGCTCCTTCCAAAATCAGCATTAAAGAAACTTGATTTTGAAAATTTGATTTTAAACATCAATAAGTTTTCCATCCTCTCTCAACTGTGGGTCATCTGCAAATTTAGTTAGTATTTCTTCTATGGATTTAACTAATCTAAGGAAAAGATACTGAAAGGGACAAAGCAAAACAGAAAATGTATTGAAATGTTGCCAGAGAAGACCCTGCTTGTTAGACTCAACAAGTAGACAAGTATTCAATAGACCATTTATTGAATTCCTACTGTGTGACTTGTTAGAAACGTCTACGTTATTTATTAAAAGACTGCTATTAATTAATATGACCTGAGTGTGATTGTTTCATTGGTTATTATCACATGTCATATTGCATGTTATAATGTCATCGAAGGTATTATTCAAGCATGATTATTGATTGTGGCATAGAGAATTGAGAAAAATAAAACACACTAATCAGAAACATCACAGGAATGAAGGACAATGATTATATCTGTAAATGTTAGTAAATGGTTACTGATTGCCTGGAAAGATAATAAGAGATTTCTAATTCTTGAAAAAATTCACCGGTTGCTGTGGGTGTGACCTTAAAAATAAATTCTCTAAAGGAATGTAAAGAAAGAAGATTATGATGATCTGATGATCTTACAAATACCTTGTGAAGACAGTGGAGTGTGATATTCATCTTAAAAATCAAGAGACCAAGTGATTAAAAAAAAACAAAAAAAAAAGAAAAAGAGAAAGCATCTCCACAACAAAACAAAAAAACTGCCAAAACTCAGGCCTGCATGAATCACTATTCATAGTGATTCTGTGTTTGAAAAACTGTGAATTATAATTCAAAGCATCTCTTCTTCCTGATTTTGGGGAGGGTCTCTCCTATATAGTAAAGACATCATGAGACACCCCTGCAAAATGCCTTACTAAAATCAAGTTATGATACAGAGAAAGTAGTATCTAATATACTATTTAGTAGTATTATGAAAACATTAAATGAGTGTGATGATACTGGTTCTCAGGGAATATACACTATATTCTGGTCATCATGCTCTTTTTAATTCCTCCAGACCATGGTTTAATAACAAGTCTATGTAAAATTTTGCAAGAATAATGATCTTTGTATGTACCTTGCATGATTTATTTTTCACTAAAGGGAAGAAAATGATTTACCACTGTCGTCTAAGTGTTGTGGAAATAGCACTAAAACTAAGGCAGAAAAGCTGGATTATATTTTTACATATATCACCTAGCCAAATTTGTCACGGACAAACCAGTTAAAATCTCTGGACTATCTATAAAATGAGAGAAGTAGCTGAGGTCAGAGTTACCTGGTCCATTCTTTGAACTGTGTGACCTCAGAGGGCTGAATATATTTAGTTAAGATCATGAGGCTGGTTAGTTAAGGAGGCAGGCTCAGTAGTTAGATCTAGTCATTTGAATTCTAATCTTTCTTTCATCATCAATATGCAGTGGAGGACTATCAAAATCAATAGGAAATGAGTGCTAAAGAACTTCTTAAGGCATGACATGCTATAGAAATAAAACTATAATCCTAATGATAATTTCTTAAAGATTCTTCTGCAAAATTTCCATTACTATAAGATACAATTTGCCTAAGCTTAAAAAGTTGCAGAAGAAATTTGCACATGATTTATTTCCACAAGTATGGTCCAAGGTCAAGAAAAAGGGTTTCATTTTACATATAAAAAAATTAGTTTCTGAATGACAAGAAATTCCTAAAACTATTTCTAACTTAAAATAGAAACTGCATCAATTCTGTAGGACAAGATAGGAATAATCCACATGCAATCAGGAAATACATTTCTCACTTTCAAGTTTAAGTGATATAAATGACATGGATTCTGAATGGTAAAATGATAAATACTGTGTTTCACTATATGCCTTACAATTTCCACTTGACTTCAGCCATATTACAAATGTCAACATGATTGCCCAAAAGAATATATACACCTATTGTTTTGGTTATAATTCTTCTGTATTTTGTAGGTCATATTAATGTCATGTCCAATGACTATCAATAAGAAAGAATAAAGCATCTAGTTCCCAGTGCAATCACCTGAAGCAATACAATGAGACTGAGAAAAGAAGTGTTTACCATTAGTTCCCGCTGACAACTTCCGCAGTCATGGCAATGAAACGAGCCTTTGGAGGTTTTTTGGAAGACACAAATTGAACTTCAAATCAGTATAATTCACATGCTCTTATCAAAACAGTGTACCTATTGTATAGCCTGCCACTACTGCGAAGGCCACATGTCACTGTTAGTATGCAAATGCCACGGGGATTGTGAATTGGGATCTGAGAGGATGTCTGAGACATTTTTTCTGTGGTTCCAACAGCAGAAAAGTTCTCCTCTGGTCCTGCATGAGGGGCTAAATCCATGAAATGCTCTGGACATCCTGCACTGAGCTCCTGGTGGACATATTCATTCATCCATCCAACTAAACGGTGAATATTTGCTAAATAAGGCATGATGCTGGCATATGAGAACAAGTCAGAGAATTCACTAGTATCTTCCCTCTGGTGAGTCAAGCAACGTTTCCAGTGTGGCTAATGTTTCTCCTCATACTCCTGCACCAACACTGGCTCCACATCAACAGCAATTTCTGTTACATATTTATCATATCCTACCCTCACATGAATGCACAGGTCTTACGTTTGACCAAAGGAAGCACTGGCTGTTGGTAGAAGATTCTTGGATTTACGACACAGTAACATTGACATAGCTTAACTTTCAGTTTGACAGAGGAAGCTAACATGCATTGTCATGTACTGATGATATGGCAGGTTATGCTAAGAGAACACCAACTTGATGAGGAAGTGCCTGTTATCCACATTTAATAGATGATGAATCTGAATCTGAATCTAAAGTGAAATTAAATAACTGGCCAACAGTCAAACAGCTGGTTAGCCTGACAGCCAGAATTTTAACCCAAGTTCATCTGATTCTAAAAGTCAAATCTTCATTCAGCTTCCCTGAATAAACACAGTATTGAGGGCTGATGAAGAGCAATGAAGAACTGAAACAATCAGGGCATCTGCCAAGTTCTGTCCTTCCCTCCTTTAGGCTGCATTGCATTTTAAAAATATATTAACAATGAAGAAAAAAAAGAATGAGGATAAGGATACAAAGAGGGATAATAATGAAGGAAACATCTATGTTCATCTATCATGCTGGGTACTTATACAAATATTAACCCAGTTAATCCTCTTAATATTGTTTCTATTTTCACTGATGGAGAAATCACCTCCTAAATAGCAGCACCAGGATTTAAATCCAGGACTGTCTGAGTCAGAAACAATATATTTGCAAACACCTTTGTTTGCTACATATATTAAGGTCCACTCACTCCTATCAGTCCTAACACAAGGGGCACTGGAACAGTTCTTCCTCTCATTAGAATGGAACAGGAGCATAGCTGCTTTCTAAAACCTCTTTATTTTGGACTTCCCTGGTGGTGCAGTGGTTAAGAATCCACCTGCCAATGCAGGGGACATGGGTTCAATCCTTGGTCCAGGAATACCCCAAATGCCACAGAGCAACTAAGCCCCTGCGCCACAACTACGGAGCCTGCACTCTAGAGCCCACAAGCCACAACTACTGAGCCTATGCACCACAACTACTGAAGCCTGCACGCCACAACTACTGAAGCCCTCGCGCTCCAGGGCCCGCATGATGCAACTACGGAGCCCGTGTGCTGCTACTGCTGAAGCCCGCGCACCTAGAGCCCGTGCTCCATAAGAGAAGCCACTGCAGTGAGAAGCCCGGGCACTGCAACGAAGAGTAGCCCCGCTCACCGCAACCAGAGAAAGCCCACACGCAGCAATGAAGACCCAACGCAGCCAAAAAAAACCCCTCTTTATTTCATCTTTAGTGATTCACCACCAAACCCAGAAACTTCCTATATCTTGTATCTGTAAAATAAACCCACAATTTATCACTTACTTCTCTGTTCCTTTTCATTTTCAATGCAAATAACTTCTGTTCTACTGAACCGCTTGGAAAAACTAAAATATGAACAATTCAAACCTAATTACTACATCTATAATTTCTCAACAAATTTTATAATGTCTTGAACTTCATAGTTAAGAGTTGTTAATAAGCAGTGATAGAGGACTGTATGTTTGAAGATGCTTTTCCAGGGACGAGGACAAATAGATACCATGGAACATGCCATGTAATACCTCATGTTCCCGAGAACGTTTTTATGAATGGCATTCCCTCTGCCCAGCACAGGCATATCTCCTCTCATTACTTACTTAATGTGCATTCATTCTTCACTTTCTTCTCCTAGGAAAGCTTGCTCTCATTTTTGCCAAATCCCCTTATGTATCCTTTCCAGGGCTGAAGAGTGTTGCAACTGTCCATTTCTGTGAGAAGTTATATAATTCTAGTCACTCAGGGGAGACTATAAACTCCAGGAGGGCAGGGACTTGTCTCTTTTTATTCAACATTGTACCCCTAAGTGCCTAACAACATTCCTATGCATAGTAGGTGCTCCATAAACATTTGTTTAATTAATTTGCAAATGAACCACCTAGAGTTAGCACTAGACAAATGTGTAGCCATGGAACAGAATAAAGTTTATCGGATTTGAAACAATTAATTGGGACAATGTTCCACCCTAGCTACTTTAGCCATGAACTGCCTTGGCCCCTAATCCATTACCAATAAATGCCATTTACAAATATACAAAGATATATTTTGAAGAATCACCAAGTGTGTATTTAGAATCTTCATACACATGAGATGCTACAGAAGTAGAAAGACATATAGATTGTGGTTACTCCTCTCAAAAAGTTCACAATCTAGTTGATTGACTAATAAGCTCAGAGCAATTTGAGGAAGTGAAAAGAGGCAGCACTAACACAAGGATAATAGGAAGAGAGCTCACTGAAGGTGACATAGACAAGGTCTCAGGGTGGACTAGGGATATAGGACCCAGTGCTTAGCAAGAAATGCAATGGATGTTGATTAAAACAGAAAAGGAGGTAGTTTCAGCCCACAGAACCAGGGAAAACACTAGCTACTGTGAAGGAAGGGAAAGAAGTCTTCTCTATGCTTGCAGAAGATTAAGAAATAGTGGGACTGTTTCTATAAGCAGGGAGATCAGAGATTAAGAAGTGTCTTAAAACTCAGACTGAGATTTCACATTATGAGGTAGACCACAGAGAGCCACTTCCAGTTCTCAAAAGTGGAAGGACATGTTGAAATTTATGTTTTAGGAGGATTCTTCTAACAAGTTTATCTTTTAAAGAATAAAAGTAGAAAAACATGCAAGTTTAGGCAATGCGGATATATGAGGAAAATAGGTTGATACACTCCTCTAGAATGGTAACTTGGCTTTGATTATTAAAAAGAAAGAAATGTATATAAGTGTGTACATCTGTGTGTGTGTGTGTGTGTGTGTGTGTGTGTGTGTGTATGTGTGTGTGTGAGTGGAGAGGTAGAAGAGAACCTAGTTTTTTGGTTGTTTTTGGTTTTTTTTTAAACACCAAGTCTCAACCTTTTCAGCACTCAGATATCAGTGCATTTAAACTTGGTTCAGTGCATCAAAAGCTAATTTGTGTAATTTAGCCAAAAGCAAACAGCATGGCCGTCATACAGCTGTTTATATCACTGTTTGTTCTTTAATTCTTTAGTCACCTCTTGGCCAATGGCAAGTCAGATGCCATCACAATGTTGCAATCAATCCATGAAAAGATAACCTGCGTCAAGGCCTAGCTTATTTCCAGCTCTACTGGTAAAAGATAACTCCAGGACAACAACAAGAGAAAAGGCATAAGACTTGAGAGTCAATTATAACATTTGGCCCTTTAAATTGAAATTACTCCATCAACCAGCCAGAGCATGAATAGCCTGAAATGACTGACCTGTTAGTTTCTTTTCTTTTTTTTATGACCTGTTATTTTTTTAAAATAAACCTCCTAACGTTTCTTTTAAAACATCTCTGATTCCGCTAATGTGAAGCATTTTCTTTTGAACAGCAATGAAAAATATACCATACTTTTAAATATTTTCTCTTTATTATTGACTATTTTAAAGAACTATTTATTTTGTTTATTAACTGCTTAAATAACCAAGGCCCCTTCATTGAGATGGTTTGCTTAAAAAGCTGTAATTGACAGCTGGCTGAGCTTTAAGGAGAAGATTATGAAAGAAAAGTAACATAATGTAAAGAAGTGACTAAAAAACATTGATGCCTCTATAGCTAAAACTAATGGCTACTTCTGGCTCACGTAAGTTGCTGAATATTAAGAAAGTTAATATATTTACGGCTGATTACTTCAAAGCAGGTGCAGGTTAGGAAACAAAGTGAATAATAATAACATCAAACATGCATGTCTATTTACAATATTTGGAGACAGGGTCATACCATCCTGGTTTCCTTTCTGAAAACAAGATTCTTAACTTGAAAAACACCCTCTATCTACCTCAATATCTCTTTAGAATTAGCCCTGTCATTATCGGCACATAGAAGCAGAGGAGACTCACCCTAAATCTACAATTTATCATATTCATTCATCAGATACCTTGGTGTTTTTACTTTCATTATTCAGGTTTTTTTTTTTTTTCTATATTACTGAAGTAAGGTCCTATGAAAATTATAAGAAATAAGACTTCTCACCCATTGCCTGTGTGGGTGTCTGCTTTTGTAAAAACTGGTAGATTCAATTTTTGTGCATTTTAATCAATTTTTGAAGAAATTGAATAAATTATTAAATCTATATAGACATTCAGATCTTTACCCTTTTTTGAGTGTTTGCAAGTCTCACGCATGAAGGAAATTAATATTTGTTGCAGAAATTTTTAATCATTTCAAATAAGTGAGTACTTTGCTCACTTCAGTGATTGCCATTTTGCTCTTTAAACAGCCTGTGCCAGAAAGCAAGAAGCCAATTTTGTTTTGATCAATTATGTTCTTGTAGATAATGCCAAGAGATTATTAATATTGTAAAAATGAAAATTGCACCATAATGAGGATGATCTGCCTTCCCAGAGAGGCACAGGTCTAAGAATACCAGTCAAGGTTTTAAGGAGAAGGATCACAGAGAGGAGAGTCATCAGATCGTACATTTTTCCTCTCAGGACAGGTTGATAGACCCTCTGAGTTTAGAGGGAGGCTCTGCCACCCCTCCTAGGCAGGCCATGATGGATGGGATTTGGTGAGATATCCTGTTTTCTGCCTCACCTGGCAACTATGATTATATCCCATGAATTTCCATATTACCTCCCCACCACAAAAAAAAAAAAAAAAAAAATGAAGGAATGAAGGATTCGGTGATCTGGGAGTTCTTTTTTTTTTTACCAGCCTTGGAAAATGATAATGGTTTAAGCTCTTTAGAAACTTCTAAGACCCCTTCATTGAGATGATTGGATTTCAATGTTCACTCCTAAGATTCCCAAGAGCAGAGAAGACCTCTCTGGTCAAATCCTTGGTCACCTCCCCACCATGTGCTTTCAATTCAGCAAATCAGGCAATGATAGTTGACCAATAATAGCATCTGTTTCCACAAGTTAAATACTGACATGTAGGGATGATTCCAAAATATTTAACAATCAGTAGACCAAAGCAACCAATAAGGAACAGCCTGGGCCTGTGCACCAGGACAGGCCTCTGCTGGTCCCTGCTGTGTCAAGTGATAATCTCTGTTTTCTGAATCATGGAGGACCTGTTGATACACTGGGGAAACTCCGGGTGTAGGGGAGAGGGGGAAGGCAGGCTAGGTCAGGTCAATAATTAACTCTCAACCTATACTAAAACATTTCAGTATTTTCACAATCCAACAGGTACATCTTTCTCATTGTGTACTGACTGAATATTAGCCATGGTTATATGATTAAGCATCTGTATATTCTACGGAGCGTGATGACAATTATTGGCAGCCTTGCAAATAAACCTTTTTTTGTGCTAAATATGAAGAAAGTGTACCAAAGTGGTGAAGAACATGGGCTCTAGAACTAACTCGGTAACGATGTTATTCATTCCAGCTTTTGTGCTCATGAAATGGAAATAATAATACTCCTTGTAGTGTTCTGAGAGTAATATATGAAAAGCAATTGCCTAGTGATGCTGGTACCTGCCCACCTCAGCAGTAGAAACCCATATCTTCACTGAACTACAATGTCAAGATCAACAGAAAACAGAACTTCCAGTGTATATTAAGTTACCAGAAAGGAAATTGGCAAGAACACATCTCACTTTTCAAACTGTTGAAGAATGATGTATTCCTTCAAATTACATTTGGAAATTGAGGAACAAATGGATATGTAAGATCTAAAAAAAAAAAAAAAATCAAATCTGTAGTCCCCAGTGCCTTTTCATTTTCTTTTTAATGAGGCAAATTACTCATTATGAGTAGTGTAACACAGTCTTGATATTCAATAATTCACTGACAAAATGTATGCTTTTAGGATATTTCTCCACAGATATCAATAACTATAAAGTATATCATGCAGCAATTTTTAAAAGATGTAATATGACATCTTATTTTTATATATAAGTTTAATGATTTTTTTTGGCCAATATTTTCTCCTAAAATAAACCTCATTGGGGTTTCCCTGGTGGCTCAGTGGTTGGGAATCTGCCTGCCAATTCAGGGGACACGGGTTCGAGCCCTGGTCCGGGAGGATCCCACATGCCGTGGAGCAGCTAAGCCCATGTGCCACAGCTACTGAGCCTGCGGTCTAGAGCCCGTGAGCCACAACTACTGAGCCTGCACGCCACAACTACTGAAACCCGTGTGCCTAGAGCCTGTGCTCCACAACAAGAGAGGCCACCGTGATGAGAAGCCTGCGCACTGCAACTAAGAGTGGCCCCAACTTGCCGCAACTAGAGAAAGCCCGCACCCAGCAACGAAGACCCAACACGGCCAAAAATAAATAAATTTAAAAAAAATTTTAAAAAGAAGCCTCATTGACTTGAAAAATAAAAAGTGTAAGGTAAGAATTTTCACCCTGCTTTATGACATTATGAAAGCCATACCATATATGAGTTGTCAACTATAAAATTATAAGATGTTAGGGTTGAAAGAAACCCTACCAATGAATTTCATGTTAGGTGGAGAACACTGATTCATTCCAAATAAAGTGTATAATCAAAATATGAACCTCATGGACAGAATCCAATATATAATGTCACATATGCTGATTATCTAATGAAATTAATTTTTATTTGCCAGAAAATAACTAAAACATTTGGGAGAGACAAAGATTCTTACAGACACATCTATGTTCATATGAACAAGCATGAAGACATGCCACCTGTAGGCAATTAAAAGGAAGAAAATTATCTCTTCTAACAAAAAGAGATGCAATGTTCAATTTAAGGTTCCTAAATAAACCTATCTCTGTCCCTCCTCTCCTATCCTCTCTGCTCAGCACTGCCTTCTTCCTGGGGACACTATTATTTCCCAGTGGACTGATTACTCGGTACATGTGGAGACATCAAATTCCCAGCAAGCAATACATTCATATTGGTTATGGAATGGTCCTTAAGGTATCAAGCTGAGGAAACACCTCTGAGATATTTCAGATTTCAGATCTCTGGGTGGGAAAATCACATACAGGCCTCAAGAGTACTGCCCTCTAGATTTCTGAAAGGAGCAATGACTAGGAAATCAACCAGTTGGTGGGTCATGAAGTGACAATGAGTGTGAGCGTGAATACTTTTTTTAAGAAATGAAATATAAAGCTGTGGAATAGAAAACATTCTATATAGAATAAAATAGAAAACATAATTATATTACAATTATTCTATTTTTTAATTTTAGTTTCACATATACACACAAACATGCATGTAATACATACACACACACATAGGTGTGTACTAGATGGTGAAGAAACAGGCATTTTTTTACGTTGAAATGGGCAAAAATGTTGGAAAGCCACAGAAATAAGAACAGAAATCACAAACTGGCATCCAATGGATAATTCCAGACTACTGAATATTTAATTTAAGAGTTGGTTTCTTTAAAATGAATTAGTTGCTAATAAAGACTGTGAGAGTGCACATGAAAAGCTGTTTATGTGGCTTCCTTTGAAAGGGCAGAAGATGTGACATTCCTCTGAGGCATAGTCCTTGGAAGCTGAGTAGCCGCTACACCATTAGGAAGGGCATGGGCTCTCCAAGTCATCAGGGTCCCTACCTCCCCCCTTTTCACTCAGTTCTGTATCTGCTAGACAACGTCAGCCATTTGAATTTGTTACCTCTGGTCTAGACTTTTGCTCCCATGATGATCACAGAGGTCCAAGGATGGTTACAGAAACTCATGATTTGGCCTGGATTTTTCCACGGCCTGACAGACACTGAATAGTGACTGTACATGATCATGAAAGAAATGATTACCAAATCATCTGTAAAGGCAACACATGCCTTAGAGGCCCTCAGTTTAAACTTTCCATTTCACAGATGAGGAGACAGATACAAAGAGAGCAAGTAAAATGTCGAAGGTCAAAGAGTTAATAACTCCATGATTAGAAATAAGTTCTCACTCCTCTCTTGATGCCCTTTCAATTACACATGGTTGCCATTAGTTAAATAATTTTCAGAAATGAAAGGCAGTACAAATGAAAGGCAGTATAAACTGAAGCCAATGTGACGTGTTATGTGTAAATGATCTATGAGTAACATGGATACTGCTGATATAAATAAAGTATTAGCAATAACTACTCTGTTCTCACCAACCTCATCTTTTGTTCACATTAGTTTCCTTCCTTATCTCCATTATTCAAGTATATATAAGTTGAATGAGTGTAGATTGGTGTAAATCAATTACTATATAGTGTACATTCTAAATATGAAGAACCCACATTAATTTCCTAATTTTGACAATTATATCTTGGTAATGAAAAATGTTAACATTAGGGGAAACTAGGTGAAAAGTACATAGGAACTCTCTGTACTATCTTTGTAACTGTTCTGTAAAAACCTAAAATTAAAAGGTTTATTACAAATCATTAGAAACCATTGATAAAGATGTTATGAGAATGCCATATTCGTTAGCAGTAAAAACAGAAAAGGACAAAAGTATCTTGAGGAAAATATTCCCTTATCAAAAAGTTACACCAGCATAACTATCACCACTCAAAAGCTTGCAACAAGATGGTTCAAGGTTTATAACAAGGTCATGGCTAAAACTAAGCCCAAAGGTTGCTCCAACATTGAAATACAGTGACCCCCCCCCAAAAAAAAACAAATAACACAAAAAATAATTCTAGCCTTTTCAGAGGTTCCTTTTAATATCCTAGATGGAAGAAATGCCAATGATTTGGTTTTAGTCCCAAGAAGACATATTACTTATTTTTAATCTGTGGTTTCAATGAATACTTCAGAGTATAATAAAAAAAAGAACAAAGGGTGGGCGGAAGCCTACATATTGATTCAGAAAAAGATCAGGAGAATATGAAGAGGCCAAGACATTCTGGCAGAAACGCCTTTTCAGTTGATGACCATGTCTATTTCCAAAACAGCCCATCTGGGCCAGCCCTGAAAGTTGTGCAACCCTAATTATCCCAATGGGAACACTCCTATGTCTAGATCCAAAATTATTACCAAAGACTAATGTTTGTTATAAAAAACGATTTTGTATATGAGGGTATCTCAGCACCTGAATCCTAGGAAACAGGCAATTCTTCAAAATGTCCTTAAGTAGTTCTTTTAAAGTCCCATACCTGCTGTGGCAGAAGATGCTATTTAACTGATCATCAGTAGTTTTTAGGAGTATAATGCACAGCCTAATGGGCACTTTGGTCTACACTGCTCACCAAAATCTTATGCTTGTGACTAGAAATGATGCAGAGTTAGGAAGCACTGAAAAACATTCAGGCTTTCAAAAAACAGTTTGTTATTGCTATATGTCTAGACTGTGCTACTTCTGCCCTACATCAAGATCTAAAGCAATCATGTATAAAACCTCAAAAGAATAATTTTATAAATTATATATATGATATGTTGTATATTATATATATTATCCATATTTATGGATCCGAATACATTTGTTGGAATAATATTTACTGCATATCCTCTATGTTCATGGCACTGTTCTGCATGCCTAAACAGAACATACATTGGATCAGGGCTGGCAGATACTGAAGCACCAATAACAAAATTAATAGCTTAATTATGGTTGAAATACGATAAATGCTACCAAGGAATAGTACAAGGTATTGGACCATAGCAAAAAGGGGGTATTAATTTATTCTGGGGTCAGTAGAAGGCTAAGCTCTTTAGTCTGAGTTCTGAAGGATGGAAAAGAGTTGGTTAGGGAAGACCAAAGGAGAGAGGAAGGGGGAGTGGGGTGCAGGACATCTAAGATCCGAGGCAGGAAGGAGTATGACATTTTCAAGGGGCAGAAAACAGGCCCACGTGACCAGAACTCTGGCTGCCCAGGGACACATGGTACACAGGGCACCTGGTGAGAGAGGCCAGGCCAAGTCACAGGGGGTCTTAGAGGACTGAGAAAGAATCTTTTCCATATCCTAAGAGCCCTGAATTTTCTGGTAAAAGTAAGCCCAAGCCTGTAAAACAGGTTAAGGAGGGAAGAGGCATTTTCATATTTGTATTCAAGAAAGATCAACTTGCTGCTGTGTGCAAGCAGGTGAGAAAGGCTCCAGAGGGGCCTCAGCAGTGGCCCTGCTAAGAATCCATGTCCCGGCCTGACGAGAGGTCCTCAAAGAAAAAAAAATACACTGTACAAATGTGCTTGGCTCATTCAAGAAAACAACACTTCCATTACTGTCTTCTCTGTCTAATGATCCATCACAATACGAAACATTGTTAGGTTCACCAAAATAGAAATTGGTTTCAAAGTAAAATAAGAACAAGGGCAGCTCTGCACAGACAGGGGTCTCTGCAGAAGCAGCTGTATTCTAAGTTTTAGGAGTGACGTGCATGAATGTCAACCAGACATTTTGAAATGACAAAGATTCCAAAATCTAAAAGACAATAAACTCTAAAAATGACTCAGTCATCTCTCCCACTGCCCATAAACTACTCATCAAAAAACCAAAATATTAAAGAAAGCTTAATACTCTTACAATTTTTTCACAATCATCCCTGCAAGAAATAGCAAAGATAAAACACTCTAGACACTTTATTTGCATCAGGCTGATATAATAATTATTGTTAAAAAAGATAAACATTCAATTATATTACACCGAACTGATAATGCAAAGATTAATCAATGAATAATACAAGAATCTCATGCCTCATAATGTTCTTCTACATGCTTTCTGCCAACAAATACAGCTAAATTTTTGCTGGATAAGAAGACTGAAATCAATAGGAGTCTAAGATGGTTATTCACAAAGTTAATGAGTATCAATCTTTTAAATTTTGGAATAAAGTCTATTTTAAAATCATTTTGAATAATGTGTAGTAATTGTTTCTTATTCCTTGGTTTCTTTGTTATTGTTATTTTAAATATCTGGTCCTGATTTAACATAGTTTGAAACGTCCAGGAAAAAAAAATACCATGTTATGCTTTGTGACCACCTACAGGGGTGGGATAGGGAGGGTGGGAGGGAGGGAGAGAGACGCAAGAAGGAGGAGATATGGGGATATATGTATATGTATGGCTGATTCACTTTGTTATAAAGCAGAAACTAACACACCATTGTAAAGCAATTATACTCCAATAAAGATGTTAAAAAAAAATACCATGTTAAAAAAAATATAGCTGCTGTGTGTTATCAATATCATGATTTTTTAAAATCTTGTTTTCTTCAACAGGAAATATGCATGAGAGCCTGCATCTGTTTACTTCATGCTATAGAAATAGCCTCGAAGCTGCCTGTCAGAAATTTCACAAAATGCTAAAAACCATGCTGAGTTGTTCTTTCCTGTTTCCTCAGGAGTCCAGGTATTAAAAAAAAAAAAAAAAAAAAAAGCAAAAAGCAAAAAAGGCTTTCCTGCCCTAGGGGTTATCTGCTCCTGATTTAGCCATTTTCCTTCATACCAATTTTCTTTCTCTATTTCACTTCTCCTACTTTTCCACAATCTTCCTCCAGGGAACAAATTCACAGTACAACTACTAGTCAGCAGCCAACACTTTCTCCCAGCAGTGGCCCAAAACTCTACCAGCTCCAAACCTGGCTAGAATCACTGGAAAAAAGGGAGCAACGAGGTATTTCAGCAGACTGATATCTCCAAGGAACCACATTATTTGGGAGCACTTAGAAAAGTCTGGAAAGCAAGGGCAACTTTCCTTTTTACCTAACATTGCAACACATTAGTATAAATGCTGAAGATCCTTTCAGTCTGCAAAAGCACCCTATGGATCTGTACTTTTTTTCCCCCCTCTGAGGGAATTCAAACCACCAAGCAGTGACCAAACTGTTAGCGGTGGAAGCCTTTATTTAATCTACTAAATCTCCACTCAAAGTGGCACTTTAATAGTATATATTAATGTTTACAAATTCAAAATTGTAACGTGTATACCCAATAAACTGAATTGATGTGTATTTTACCAACATAAAATTTTGCAGCTGAGGTTGGCAGATGACTGCTGCTTTCTTAGATGAATTACTCATGGATTTCATTTTGGTTACAGAACAGTGACAAAATCCTAAATCACAGAGAAATACAGCTGAAATTGCCTCGAGTGCCTTCCAAAATCATAGAATATTCAGCAATTAAACTAATTCAGTAACTTGAAAGAAGGGTGCTAGAAATCTTCTTGTTCAAATTAGAAATGGTAACATCAATAACAGCTTATATTTTCTAAATAGTAAATATTTAAGGTGGTGAAATCAATGAATAAACAACTGTTAATCTCCTTTGTTTAGCAGGAAGTATGCTTCAAAGTATCTTTTAACATTATATATGCTAAAAAATATCATTTTTAAAATCCAAGATATATGGGTAACTATTTATGGTTAAAATCATTCAAAAGTTCAAAAACAACTTATTTCAGGCTGACTCCACATTTTATTTCAGTTCCATTACTGGCCCTTTAGCCGCAGTTACTTGCAGGTTAACTGTGGTTAAATAGCCAGTAATGGAACTGAAATGTTATCTTGCTTGGCCAAATTCATCTCATTCTAATAACAGTGGTGGGTCGGAGGACCTTCCAATTTAACAATAACCACTAGTACCATGGATAAAATGATACATTTATGATGGGATGGGTAGTATATGTAAAATACTTGCTAGAGCATCCACTGAGCTTTACCTTGTATCCAACAAGTATCCTTAAGGAACTGAGAAATCATATATGATTACAAATGAAGCAAATACAACACTATACCCCGTTTAGTCAATAACACATTTTCCAGAAGTGCCAAATATATGCCCAGAGATTGTAGGAAAAATTTTTATTTTGAGAATCAATTTGGTAAAACAAATTAAATACATCAATGATCTTCAACGTATTCAAATTCATCAATTAGTAAATGTGTGTTCTTTCAGGGCTTTTAAGTGATTACTTCTTAAAATTAAACTTGAATCAAATAATGATTCCCCCCTGAAGCACACTGTGATGCTAAGGAACACAGTTTGAAAACCAATAATCTAAAACTTTAAAAGATAAGGAAAATATCTTGGTTAATAGGAGGCAGACAACAGATAATTCTAGTATTATGACTTAATTCATCAGTGGCCAGTAAAGCAGAGGTAGATCCACTAAAATGGAAACATTACAGTGCCTCTTATCATACATAAAAAATTGCCATTTTTTCACATGAACACATTTCTTTCCATTCATTCATGTCTGTTTTGTTGAATCTAAACAGTGTATATGTATACTTATTTCTAGGCATTTTTTTAAGCAACTAGAGAACATTTTATTTATAGAACCCTTTAAATGGGATAATGTTAGATATTTAACTGGAAAAGCAAAGTAACTTTGTAAAGTATATTGTATAATATAAATATGTGCAGTATTATAGCACTGGAAAAGGGGTGGGAAAAGGGGTGAGGACAACCAGTATTGTAGGAATCAGTGAACACTGACATTTAAACCAATAGACTCCTAAGGAGATTTAAGCAGCTAGAACTCTCTCCTGATCACAGGAAGGTCACAGACACAAAGTCATTTGACTACTTCAACTATCACAACTCTATAACTAAACACCAGCAGTGGTTGATGTCATAGTTTTCAACAAAGTATATCACTTAATAAAAATAAATGAACTATGGTTACTAACTAAACATGGGACAACTAATAAAATTTGACAAAGATCTGTAGATAGCAGCACTAAGTATTAATTTCTTGATCTTGATAACTGTATTACAGTTATGTAAGTGAATGTCCTTGTTTTATAGGAAATACAAAATATTTAGAAATAAGGGGGCACTATATATGTAAATTACTATCAGTGATTTCAGAAAAACAATTAGAGAGTGAGAGAAGAATAACAAAGTAAGTATGGTAAAATACTGATAGCTATGTAATCTGGGTACACAAGAATTCTGAGTACTAGCTGTACAAATTCTGTGTGATGGAAATTCTTTCAAAACGAAAAGTTTTAGAAATTATCTTACAAAGCTTGTTTTTTTCTTCATGATGATACTCAATAAACAGTAACTTATTGCAGCGATCTGCAACACTATTTTTAATTTTGAGGAGAGGAAGAAAGCAATAGACATGGTATCCTAATGGAGTTTTACATATGTACATTATACATATATGTATATATATATACACATGAACAAGTAAAACAAAACAAAGAAAATCACTTTGAATTCAAAATTCATCACAATCTGATTCATTACATTATTTAGATACACATCTGTTACTCATCACCATATATATATATATATATATATATATATATATATATATATATATATATATATATATATATATATATATATATATCTTTAAAAATAATTATGCCCTACCCTACAAAGTTCTGATAAAATTTTTGGTTCATTTACAAAATTATTTCTAAAACTATACAAAAGTTCAATTTACCAATAAAATCAAAATTTTTCATGCAAGAATTTTTCATACTATACATACTGATGTGACTTGTTTAAGAAATTGCATTTGTCTTTTTTTTAATTTGACCAATTAGGGCTCATACCTAAATACATAAAGGTGACAAACGTGCAAGGATTTCACTTTAAAAATATCTATTTTGAGATAATCTTTGGAAATACACAGAAAACAGAATGATAGACCCACTTGTATTGAGTGTGTAGGGAGAGGAGAAAAAGTGAAAAACAGGAAGAGGTGAGAAATAATATATTTTTAAGTACAGAGAGTCAGATACATAACTCCATCTATAAAATGATACATACAAAAAAGAATATTTTAAGTGCAGTATAGTCAAGGACAGTTGGACTTGAGTTTACCTTAACCATTTCTATTAGGTGTTATGGATAGCACATTTATATGTCTTATTTGTATATATTCTCAAAGAGGGAATATTTGAGTTTAATGGATAAGAGTAAAAATACAATATTTTTTAAAAGCTACTCGAAACCACAAGACCAACAGACCTCAGGAGAATGGGGCATCATTCTCCTGATGCTGAATGCCTCCAAACTCAGTCCTTGACCCTCTCCTCTCTCTCACTTAGTGATTTCAACAGTTTCATGGCTTCAAATACCACCTGTTTGCCAACAGCAACCAAATTTAAATCTCCAGACCTCTCGCAGAAACTTTTAGGTGACTTACACAATTGCTTATTAAACATCTCTGTCTGTATTTCTAATGAGCACCTCGAGCTTCATCTGTCAAAAATGGAGCTCCTGATCTCTCTCCTACCTGTCCCACTGAAGACTCCCTCATCTCAGTGGAGGTAACTCCAAATAATTGGGCAAAAATGATTGAATTCACCTTGACTCCTCTCTTGCTGTTATAACCTACATCCAATCTGTCAGGAAACCTTGTTAGTTACTTTAAAAACATACCAGCATCCAGCCACTGCTACCTTTCTGATCCAAGCCATCATATCATCATTTGTCACCCAGACTATTGTAATAGCCTCCTAATTTGCTCTTTTCTGACTGTGACATCCTACAGGCTATCATCAACACAAAATATAGAATTATCCTTTAAAAACATAATTTAGATCATTCACTCTTCTGCTCAACAGTCCACATTGGTCCCTCATTTTACTCAGAGAAAAGCTGAAGTTGTTACGAGGCTTACAGTACTCAATGGCTAGGTGCTAATGTCTTTTTGACTTCATCTCCTACTGCCCTTCTCTCCTTCCTCTATTCCAGCCACAAATGCTTCCTTGAATACACTTGGCATAGCCCTGCCTTGGAAAGTTCTCCCTGGCTGTCTATATCAGCTGAAATCTTTTTTTCCACAGATGCTCAAATGCCCAACCCCTTAGCCCCTTGAATTCTTTGCTCAAATGACACCTTTGCAATAACCATCCTACTCAAAATAGGAACCTATCCCCACATCCATCCTGGAACTCCAGATCCCCCTTACACCAGTCTATATTTTCTTTTTCCACAGAACTTAGCACTTTCTAAAATACTATATAACTTACTAGTTTATTATGTCTATTGTATACTGTCCATCTCCTCTTCAAAAATGAAGCTCCAACAGAGCAAGAATCTTGGTCTGCTTCATTTACTGATACATACCCAAATCCCAACAACAATGCCTAGCACATAACAGACACTCAATAAATATTTGTTGAGTTAAATTCAAAATTTAAAAAAAAAAAAAACAAACCTTAGAGGTGTAGATGATTAGGTTAGTTTTGGAACTACTAAATTTGATGCCTTGGAGTTGTATTCAGGTGGATGAGGTGAATATATGTAAAGATTTCTGCACAAAAATCTAGAAGTTTACTCCAAAAGGGCAAGAAGAGACTGCTTTCTAAGCCCCTCAGTTCCAGTTGCAGCAGACCCCTGAGGTGGACAGCCAGAGATGAAAGGGAAGAGAAAGAACAGGGAAAACAATAATCAACCTGTGGCTTAAGGGACCCTGCTCTAAGTCAGAATGACCTGGGAACACTGAAAACATAAGGCAGACACTACCCCAGCCCACTCATTCTAGTTTTATACAGAAAAGTTTCTGGAATGACATTTGCCAAATGTTAATAATGACTTTTTTTCTGGAGAATGTGCTTTGGAGTGGGTTTTGCTTTTTTGTCATTTCTCTAGTATGTGGATTTTTTTCCAAATAATTCTATAAAATTGAAAGTGAATTCTTACAGAAAATAAAAGTTCTTCTAAAAGCCTATATACATTTCCTTATAAAAGATAAGACTTAATACACTTAAAAGAGAAAACTGAATATTTAAAATCTCTTTTAAGTTCCTTGAATGTAATATTGGACATTGTAAGGTTTCAAGCACTCTCTCCTGAGGCACGACTTGGCCAATGAAGTTATAAAAGCCATCAAAACAAGAAAAAAATGGAATTATCAACCATTCCTATAAAGTTTGATGTCATATGAAATTTAACAAATAGTTTTCTAATTGTTTGTATCTATAAAGAAGCCAGAAAAGTGCTCCAAAGGAACTTAAAATAGATTTTCTGAAGAACTTATGTATAAGAAATAAATATGGAAAATATTTCTAAACTGCAGTGTATTATCCTCACCAATTATGGCATGGCTGGATAATCATAATGAGATTGATGTGTAGGTTTGTCCAGAGTGAGGGGATTTGGTAAGATGGCATCTCTGGGTCCCAACCAATAGGATCTTATGATTTTGAGACCATAATACATAATCATCATATAAATTCCATTCTCATCTTCTCTGTTAATATACAACTCAATCCATGCTTATGTTTTCAAAATACAAGAAAGGAAACCCCAAGCATATTCAAAAAGGAAATTTGTAATGGAGTTTTTTTTATAATTATCTTTCCAATTAACTCACTATAACGAGTTGACTGTGGGTGTCTTCCACTCATTAAATGTCAATTAACAACTCATCATGGTCTTGTCAACTTACTGTATAATGGCTCAGCAGAGTCACGTCAATAAATTAATTATGCTTTGTAGCATATTTACATATTTAAAGATGTATGCATAAATTAAATATTTATAATTTAGCATTATGCGTAGGAGATACTACTCCTTTTTTTTCTGTTTTCTCTTGGGTTCTTCTCTATGAAATGAGTGCCAATTTAGAGAGTGCTGAAGCATCATTTAGGCAGTGGCAGCACGTCACAAAACAAGCAGCCTAAATAATTGAAACTACAAACAAGAAGGCAGAAATCAAAAGATCCAAATTACTTCACCCAAAATGAAGCTTTTATGAGAATGACCTGCTAGACGGTGCCTATGTCCACTGGTCCCTTTACTGTATTTGGGAGTGACTGGTTATGGATGGGTTCTTTTAGACCTCTACCAGCTATCTTATACCTCTATCTCACTCACTGCATTCTGGTCATAATGACCCCAAGCTATCTAGTGCTTCTCAGAGGGTGGAAGAAACCAGGGAGCAATAGTCTCTGAAACATCTGAACCACTCCCACCAAACAATGATTTCCATGGTAAAACTAGGATCAAATATGTCAACCTATAGGTTGCCACCAAACTACCATCACTCAAGATGGAAAGAAGATTCTTATATTCAAGAAAGGTTCTTACTTGATAGTTTTCCTTCCTTTAAACAAGAAAAAAAAAAAAAAAAAAAACCTTGAACTCTGGGTTTTTAACCTTCTTACTTATTCTAGCCAGTGTAATTGGAAAGCACAGAAAATGGATCTGAGCAAAGAGAATGTTTGATCTGGTAGAAGGAGGAGGCTGTCAGTGCATTTCTTTTATATTTCATTTACTTTTCACCAACTGTATTTCTATTTCTGTCTCTATCTTCTGTTGCACTAAGCTATGCACTGCATGCAGTGATGTAGGTAAAGTTCTAAGATTCCCATGTGCTCTACTAAAGCCTCCTGCAAAATGTTTGCTAAAGCCTTTTACTGTTTTAGTCATAAAGATTGTATGAAGCTCCCTGGCTGAGATGGGAAAACAGAAACTTCCATCTTGAGTGCTGTCAGGGAAACATCCTCATTATTCAAATCCCTCTTCTACTAAGGTTGTTCCTTTCTCCTCCTATCAAATTCCACCCTGCCATCTCTTTATCAAACTCACTTTCCCCAGATCCCCTGCACCTCACCTCATCTAAAATCAAATGTTACACAACCTTGCAATAATATGCTGTTTCACTACCCTGGGGTTATCCTAGCACTAGTTTTATGCTATTTCTCTCCTATTTAATCTTTTTTTTTTTTTAATTAGTTAAGAATAATGGAAGGAAAAGGAAAACAGGTGAGCAAAAGAGAAAAGAATTAAGAGACAATAGAAGGAACAACAAAACAGAAAGTTCAGGGAGACACAATGAAAGAAGGACAAAAGACAGGAGAAGTCGGAAGCAGCAGCATAGCACAGGGAGATCAGCTCGGTGCTCTGCGATGACCTAGAGGGGTGGGATAGGGAGGATGGGAGGGAGGCTCAAGAGGGAAGGGATATGGGGACATATGTATGCATGTGGCTGATTCACTTTGGTGTACAACAGAAACTAACACAGTATTGTGAAGCAATTATACTCCAATAAAGATCTGTTAAAAAAAAAAAGAGATTTATCATTACTCACAAATAATGAGGGCTTACTCTGGGGCAGGTATTGTGCTAACTGCTTTACATGCAGTGCTTAAGTTAAAAAAAAGTGTGCATAGCATATTCATAGGGATAATATTCTCTGTTGCGAATTGCCTGTACTTGGTTCCCAAATGGTCAGTTTGTGTTAGCTTGATATATGACAGGAAAAAATATATACATATTATAAGAAATATAAGCTTCTGAAAAAATTGAAACAAATATTGTATAATATATTCATAGTCATAATATATAATATATTCTTTTCTTCTCATTTTATTCCGGCATACAAAACTCAATTTTGTATTATTTTTATTTAATTAAAAAGGTTGATATTAAAAAGAAAGGAAGCCTGTAACATTGTGTTCAATATTTTCTGGTACTATAATTGAGTGACTTTATCTACTTATATGCTCTTAAAAGATGTATCACCATGGTAACTAGATCCTTTGACAATTATTCTATTTTAGTGCAAACCAATACAAAGTGTTTAAAAAATACCCTGTTCTTGCATCCTGAGATTCTTTTTCACTCTTAAAGTTTATCCTTTCCTCCCTTGTAATTTTCAAGGGGATGTTTAAGAATTCAACATTCTTATTTCACCCCTCATCAAGCTGATTTGAACAGGAGCAGTCCTCAAACCATGAAAGCTGATGTACTTGGTGATAGTGAACTCCCGGCAGGAATTTTTGCACTTAATTGAAATGGATAAATATCACAGAGGTTTTTTTTTATATAATCCAGAAGATTATTTACTATGCTTGCTGTTTTACAGAGAAAAAATTAGATTTTTGTCTTAGAGACAGGTAATTTTTTTTTTTAAATAAGACAGCATTTAACAAAGCCTTACTATACATTATTTCAATGCATATATAACCTCAGAGATGATTTGGGTTGTCAGTAAGTCCTCATTAAAAGCAAAAAGTGTCAGAAATGTTAAAAGTAAGTTAACACCTCCTCTATGTTTTTGCAGCAATTTTATTATCTTTTCATTAGTAGTGACCATAATGTCACCATTAACATAATTATTAAAGCTACTTTCTCTAAAAATAATATCAAATTCATCTTTATAATCCTTGCACAGCACCTGGCACTTAGTAGGCTCTCAATAAACGCTGTAATGAGAAAAGCAATTATAGTGATTGGCTTGTTCTTCATCAATGGAATGCACTACTCTAATATACATTAAGAACCAATGTCTGCTGCAAATATCATATGATATCACTGATATGTGGAACCTAAAATGTGACACAAATGAACTTATCTATGAAACAGAAACAGACTCACAGACATAGAGAACAGACGTGTGGTTGCCAAGTGGGAGGGGGCTGGGGGAGAGATGGATCGGAAGTTTGGGATTAGCAGATGCAAACTATTATATAAAGAATGGATAAACAACAAGATCCTACTATACAGCACAGGGAACTATATTCATATCCTATGATAAACCATTATGGAAAAGAATGTATATAGATGTATAACTGAATCACTTTGCTGTACAGTAGATATTAACACAACATTGTAAATCAACTATACTTCAATAAAATAAATTTTACAAAGAGAGCTAATGTCTGCTGGATTGAGATTAAGTTTCTATATCAGGGAGTAGAGAACATTTAGATATGTAATAAAAAATGCTTGTTTAGCAAAATTGTAAAAGATATGATTTTCTATTCAAGCTATATTATCATCCAGGTAAATCAGCCTCAGTGTCAACCTTATCTCTTTTCACAAGGCCCCAAGGGTCTCTGAAAAGCATCAAAACTGTTCAGGATATTTGGGAATTCCATACTATTCAGATTCCTATCCTCCTCATGAGTAGGCCTATCATCATCCAGCAGGGGGAGGTCAGAGGGAAGGAGACCTGTCAGCCAACAGTCTCCAGGCAGCTGCCTCAGCCCGCCTCCAAGACTTTCTTGCCACTCACACTTCTGAGGAAAGAACTTGGTCGCACGTCCTGCTCCGAATGAACTCTATATAAATCACCTCCGGATGTGGTGTTTCTACCATATCCTCTTTGTATTCTTAAAACCGAGGGCCTTGTCCTCCGCATTCTGTACTGGATCCCTAAGACTCAGCTGGAATCTCAGATGCTTTCAGAGCCCGAATTTCCAACTGATTTCGGGACTCTTCATACTTCCTCTGAGGCACCAGTTTTCCCATTTTCTCCTTTTCCATGGGTCCCCGGCCACACCAAGCTCTTTCCTCTACCCTACCCCAGAATATGGCAACGTTGACACAGATGGTCAGTATCTTGATTCCTACAAAATACTGTGTAGCATAGCAATCACCATTCAACTGCACTCAGATGAAAGCTGTTTTAGGACAACATCAATTCTACCACCCTCCAGTGGGTCTCCTCAACCACTGCTCTCTGTTCTATCCTTTTGGTTCTCCATAGTGTGAAGTGCCAAAAGCTCAACATATTTTTGTTCCTATTGGTGTCACATTTGGATTTCCTGCTCTGACCTCATCTCTCCATTATACCTAGATTTAGAATTAAATTTAGAATTTAGAATTAAATTCTAGAATTTCCCACAGCAGCAGCATTCTCTCTACCATTCCCAGGTGTACGAGAAGCTCGTCATCGCCAGGCAGGAGGAGCCAGACATCCCGTCACTATCATGGCTTGTACCCATTTTTTCTGTCTGACTTTTATTTAAAATAATACTAAGTAACTTAATCTGGATTTGTTTTTTATCATTTAAAAAAGGGTTCTGTGGACTATCTGCTGATTTTCTTTCACTTCTTCACATTGTTTCCACATTGGGCACATAGAAAGGGGAAAGGTAATTTCCATTCTTGTCTGCTTCCATTTCCAGACTACCTTGGTCTTCTAGGAGAGAAAGTGAAACACGCATCCCTCAGCACCGCAGTTAACGTGCTCTTTCTCCCTTCTGCTAAAATGGCCCCAACATCTCGGAACATGCACATAATAAGGTATCTGTCAACCCTGTCTACTCTCTGAGCAGAAAGTTCAGGCAAATGTGAAGGGAGAAAGGAAGCTCAATTTCAGATTCTAGAGCCTTCTTCCAGAGACCAGGGACCCATGGCATAGTCCCAAGCTTTGTTTCCATTTGCACTCTACATCTAAATATGTTCAGACACTATTTTGGCTATACTTCTCACTTCATGACTCAAAATCAGCCAGAGGCTACTCCAACTGTTATTTGCTAACATGTTAATTTGATCAGAGTCTCTCAAGGCTCTTTGCTTCCTTAATCCTTTAAGACCAAGGTCAGCAAGCACAGCCCATGAGCCAAATCCAGTCTGCCAGCTGTCTGTGTACAGCCCATAAGCTAAGAACAGATTTTATAGATGAACACTAGCAATCAATTTGTTGACAGGGAACAATTACTTTGAACCACGGTTAAGGAAAATATTATTCCCTCTCAAAAAGAATTCAATTAGACTTACCAGTAGACTTGTATTACAAATATTTGTACTCAATTATTATTATTATATTTTGAATTTCATGAATAAAACTTTGTGGAAAACTATTGGTTATATAAGTATTCACCTTGATTTTGACTCTCAACTCTGAAAGCCCAAAATAGTAATTATCTGGCCCTTTACAGAAAAGGTTTGCTGATCCCTGCTCTACTGGAACACAGCTGGAGATATTCCATGAAATGCAAAGAAAAACCTCCATAGCAGCTTAATTAAGGCAGTTTAATGAAGACTTCTAGGAGCTTCACCTTGTATTTTTTACCGATTAAACTATAGATAGATAGATCTATATATAGTTTTGCTGCTGATTATAATGCATATTGACTAAATGTCCTAAGTGACAACTAATCTGTCTTCATTTTCTTACTAAAACAGGTAACACTATTTTCAAATTGGTATTCATTACTAGCATTGATTGATTGCTTACTAAGTATTGGGCTTTATGAACTTCAAACCCCTTAGGTTGGCACTGTTTCTGTTTAAAGATAATTGATGAAATGGAGGCTCAGAAAGACTAACCAGCTTACCTAAGGCACAGAGCTATATGAGGCACAGCTTACTTTGACTCTTGAGTGCCTATTCCTAATCACAATAATGTACTATCTCCACTGTTGTTTACCCTGTCCTTCTAGCAATTTCCTTTAACTATCCCCAGCTTCTACTTGTCCTAAAGATAACAATTCTTCACTGCTGTTCACGCTGCCCTCCAGGAGCCCTCCATTCAGAAGCCGCCACACTGGCATGAAGATTTAGAAGTGTAGCAACAGCTATGTCTCAATGCTAATTTGAACTTCTAGTAGACTGACCTTGTTTAAATCACAAAGTCCAGCGTGGAATTTTGGACAAAGGCCAAGACCTAAGACCCAAATGAGAAGGAGCTGTAGCTGTGAGATCCAACAGGCTTGACTCACCACCCTGAAATTAGGAGATTTGGGCTAGGGAGCTGATTTATTGTATCTTCCACTTGGGTACTAACTTAAATAGGGAGACGTCATCTATCAAGGTGAAAACCTATACAGAGTTACGGAAACACAAATAAATTGATCAGGAAAGTCAATGCTTTAGCAGTAGGTAAATCCACTTCAACCATTAGCTCACTGTGTGACACTGGCTTCAATTCATATAACCAGGAGTTTTTGATTCACTTACTATTTTTACTTTGAAGATTACTATATCATCAAACTCTACTTCCCATGACCCTTGGGCTCTAAAGTCTGCCTATACAGTAACGTAATCCAGAGAAGAATACTCTCTGAGTAGTGGCTCAGTATGAGGAAATTATTCTGATACTGTCTAATGAGATCACATATCATTGATTCTCTTCAAAGCCTCATCTGGAAGAGTTATGATGGTTCTGCTATAATGATGTCATTGAAAACTTAGATATATAGTCTATAAACTTCTTGGAAAAGTTACTATATATTATTTCATCTGTTACTTGATTTTGATGTTACTATGATCAGATTGTTCCAAATTTTTAAGAATGTGATTTAACCAACTGTTGACCTTACAGATTATATTATTTTCCGAATACCAATCTCTGGTAGACAGCAGAGGTGGTACAGGTTGCAGTGGCTCTATTCCCAAAGATGGGCCCAACCCAAGGCTTGACACACAGTGGAGCTCAGTAAGTGCACTGTAAGATGAATAAGTGAAGGAGGGCAATAATTCATGATACTTCCTGAATTTGTTGCCTCAGGAGAAAATATATAAGGCACAGAAATGTATTCTGAAAGTCAAAAAGGGAAATAAGTGGTACATAATTATAATTAAATAACATAAATGCTTTTGGAAGATATACAGATCTGAAAGTAGGTGTAAAAATGGATTTAGAAATAACAAGGGATTGAGGTGGCCTGATCTGTGTTCCCATTGGGAAGGGTGGGTCTGGGTGGGACCTGGTGTGTGAAAGGGGAACAGTTTGCCAGGCTCACATTAATGACAAAAAGGTGATCACAGGATGAGACCTTTATTATCCAGGCACAGAAAGTCTCTGGGAGCTATACTATACTTTCTTCGCAGCTCATGCCATGAATGACCTTCTCCCTCAGAACAGAAAGGCTAGATCTGGAATTGTGGACCTGACTGTCCCCCAGCCCCTTTTCCTGCCAAGAATGAATTACATCAGATTGCTCCTCAGATCTAGCTTAATCTGTTGCTATTGCATGGGGAAACGCTTATCCAAAAATGCTGTTGTTTCTTTTTAAACACTTGAAATTCTTCAAACAGGGAGCAAAGCTTATCATTGCATAATACTTCATCCACTGCCTCATTAAAAAAATAAATGTTATGCTCAACATCTATTGCACCAACTTGACCATTTGAACTGCACAGTGAGTCCCTGTCAAGGCTTATTTTTCAAAGTGCACTAATGACATAAACACTGGCATGTTCTGTAACTGCTTCGTGTGCATCCATTTTGTCTACAATAGTTACTTATGGGTACAGATTTGGCAAGACAAGTCCCTCATGATACACAGCAGAATTTTTTACCCAGTGGTTACTAAAAAAATGCAATATTGATGTCAATGCTAAAGGAAAATCATATGTTCTTAAATTAGGTCACGGTTGCATATTCACAGTGGCCCATGGAACTGAACAGTTTGAAGCGGAACATCCCCTTAGTAAATGTATTTATCTATAATGAACCATGTTTCAGAAAAAATTTAAGATGGCTTATAAAGATTCTTAAAATGTAACAAGAGAAGGTAAATTAAAAGGGGGGGGAGAAGAAAAAAGAAAACAATGGTAAAAGTACAATTTGCATTAATTTATTACATTTAAGTCTGGGTATGGAAGAACTGGCAGAAATAAGGAGCTATGATAGGGCCATGTAGGGTAGCTTGAATGATTAAGCTTGCAAAGAGAGGACAGCTTGGTAAATTCGAAGTCAACCTGATTTAGTATATTTAAACATATAATAAGAGGGCTCACATTTACATATCACTTTGCAGTATACATAAAAATGCCAAATATATGTATTTCCTTATCTCAGTAATTCTGCATTAGAGATAAGGAAACTAAGTCTCATCAGCAAGAGTGACTTATCATGAAAAGTTGCCTTCTGTAGAATATAACACCAAATATTTTTAAGAAGACTTACAGACTTGAGAAGCAGAATTAGCAGACCTAATATAGGAAATCTCTACATGACCCTACTAACAAATGGGACATTTCTGTATTATTATATTTTTCAGATATCACTTTAAATACTAGGCTGAACCATATGGAATTGCCATTTTGTAGGTCAAAAATGGTTAAATATCAGCCATTTCAAACGTTCACCCTCATGGTTTAGATATCAGTGAAAACAAAATGTGATATGGATCTTCTGAAGCGTCAAAATTTGTTCACCCTCGCTTCATTTTCTAGCTTGTACATTAGACATGTTATATCTTTATTAAGCAAAAAGTATAAACAAAGACACACAATTATCCTTAAATACACTAAGATCCTTTTTCAGAACAGTAACTCAGTAACAGCAATCTCTGGATTCTGGTACTGTGCTTTCTGTAAGGATTTTTATGGGGTGTATATTGAAAACTAATTCATACAGGAGAGAGTTCAGAACATAAGTCAGCTTAACTGTACTGAAATCCCCATTCAAGCTGGTTAGGTGACACTGGGCAGGTTACATTAATATGCGTCTCAGTTTCGTCATCTGTAAATTGAAAATGAAGCTATCACTTTCCCTAACGACGAATGCTACGTAACTGAGCCGTTATCTCTTTCTACTGTGGCTGGAAAACTTCACCAAGTTGGAAACTTAGCTTCAGGAACCACTTTCACCCTTATGGTCTACATATTAATATTCTTTCCTCTAGTTTTCAGTGATCACTTCTTTAAATTTTCCTTTGCTTATAATTATCTATTTCTTCTTTATTCCACTTCTATGAGATACAGTATTTTTGATATTAACTCAAATCTTTTATGGTAGAAGTTGGGTTTAAAAAACTCAATAACAATACATAAATAATACACACTCACTCTGAAATGTTGACTAAGGGTGATTTCTGCTAGAAAATATATGTCATGTTAAATTAAGAATGCCTATAAATTGAAGAATGATAAAGCACTGACTGTAGGGGGTAATAAATGCAGTAAATTATGAAGCCCTCAGAAAAAAACAGATTTCAATTGAAAATAAATATTAAATCATAAAACATTAATTATTGAGTTTTGTGTTCAATAAATGTTGCTACAAATTAAAGTTAAACGAAATTAAACAGTATAAAGAGAAAAATCTGTGTTCACTGACATCAATACTAAATGGTGTTTAACTACAATATTTGCGAATACGAATGGATTTATTGTACTTGTTTGTGCTATGGCCAAGTTCATAAATGCAATTCAAAATAGCATTTACCCCATTAGTAAAAGCACATTAATAATAATATTGACTATTAAATAACACACTTAATACTATATGCTGTAACTGATTCCATTGAAATTACCACTTCTAGAGGCAATTACACCTAAAAAAAGTTTCATATAATTTTATGGCACCAACCTAGAACTAATAATTAGATTGAAACCGTATATAAATGTAATGAAGTGTTATTTTCTTGAAATGCTCAAACTGTGAATTCTACCTCTATAAGATAGAAACAAACAAATGAAAAACTTAAAATCATTTTAGCCACCCTTTTGAAGGTAATTTAGAATAAGATAGCCTGGGATTTAAACTCTATGACTCTGAATTAAGTCCAAAGGTAGATAACAGGCTCAAAGTTTTACCACAAAAAATGAGTCCCATAAAGATAGGCAGACTGCCTGTGATTCTGGGCTGGTGTATATATATTAGAAACAAAGTGCATATATTTCAGTAGAGCTAAATGGCAATAACAACAGCAATAATAATTCCAGAAATCTATAGGATACCTGTAGTACTAAAGGTATGTTCTTTATGATTATTCTAGTAAAAGTGAATAATCTCAGTTAAGACACATTTTAGATAAGACCTTAACATACTTTGAAGACAGAAAATGAAGACTTATTTTGAGAACCTATTCTTTCTGTTTCCTCTGTCCTTAAACTCATTTTTTATTTACTGCATTTTTTTTTCCTTCGCCTCATTAAAAATGTTATAAATTTATTTTTGGAAGCTGCCTGCATCCTCCCTTCAGAACAGAGGCCTCGTACCCTCAGATGCCAGGAGTGTTGCCTGCTGACAGATTACAGCTGAGTCCTATCTAGGAGTCATCCTGAGCCCAAGGGAGTTGTCTCACCCAAAGCTAGCCTCCCTCCTGGGTATCACCTACCCAAATTCTGGTTGGTACGGAGGTAAAAAGACTCTTGTCTCCAATCAGACATCTCTGGAGGGTCATATTAACTGCAGAGCTTCCACTGGAATTGGCCGAGCCCATTGTTCAACCACTGTACAGTTCAACTATCATCATATGAAAGTACAAAATTTTGATTTCTATTCTTTCATAAGTTTATGGTGTTTCCATACCTGTAATGCTTTTTAATAATAATGTTCAGGATTGACAGTATCTAGAAAAGATTCAGAGAAGAACAACAGGAGGGATTAGTTTAGGGACTTATCTATAGAAGAGCAAACTAAAAAGATTAGGTACCTTCAGTATAGACAAGGAAAGCTGAAAATGAGATAATCAAGTGTTAAAAAAAAATAAGAATAAAAATGTAAAATTTATTATTTTTCAGCAATTCCTCGGCATACCAAATCCCCTAACATGTTACTTCCCTCTTACATCTGTGTTCTTTTTTCACTGGATTATACCCTTTAATATTCAAAGCCTTGTGTATCCCATATCTTCAATCTTTTTTTTTTTTTTTTAAAGGGCAGGCTCATATATCACTGATGTCAATGAGAATTGTTACAGCTTTTTTTTTTAATTTAATTAATTTATTTATTTATTTATTTATGGCTGTGTTGGGTCCTCTTTTCTGTGCGAGGGCTTTCTCTAGTTGCGGCAAGCGGGGGCCACTCCTCATCGCGGTGCGCCGGCCTTTCACTATCGCGGCCTCTCTTGTTGCGGAGCACAAGCTCCAGACGCGCAGGCTCAGTAGTTGTGGCTCACGGGCCTAGTTGCTCCGCGGCATGTGGGATCTTCCCAGACCAGGGCTCGAACCCGTGTCCCCTGCATTGGCAGGCAGATTCTCAACCACTGCGCCACCAGGGAAGCCCCATATCTTCAATCTTAAAAGACTCCCTTGGACCTCTAAAAAAGAGCTGTAATTACGTCCTGTATCTATGTTCTCCACTACTATTCCTAACAACCTACTCCAATCTGACTGCGAACTCCACTGCCCAATGGAATTGTTCCTGCTATGGGTACTAGGGACCACAATGCTACTAAAACCATTGGGTACTTTCATTCTCACCTTACTTCGCTTCTCAGCAGCAACCAAACATCCCTTCCTTCTTTAAACGTGTTCTGCTTTTGTCTTCTGTGACACTAAGCTCTCATGTTTTTTTTTCTTTTTTTTATCTGCTGGCAGCTCCTTTTGTTTTTGGTCACCTCACTCATACATGTGTTTGTCCATTCACTCATTCATTTGGCAAAATGGAGTCTGGAGACACAATAGTGAGCAATACCAGATGTAGCTCCTGCTCTCGTAGGGTCCTGTACACCCTCTCCAGCTTCACTGTGTGCAATTCTTTCCCAATACCACCATGTTGCTGCAGGTGCCTTTTTTTCTAGGTCTTCAACTCTGCAGAGCTCTTCCTATCTCAAAGTTTTTACATGCATCCTGTCCTCTTCTTAGAAAGTCTTGCCCCAGCCAGCCCATCCCTAAAACAGCTCCCATGTCAGTTCCTCAGAGAAATTTGCCCTGGTATTCCTCTCTCAATCAGCATATCCTCTTATTTCACTGTATCCAACTTTTTTCCTACCTTAAAGGAAATAGCTGGCACAGTTTTTAAAATAATGAGACAACAACAACAAGAAAACAGCTGTTATTTCACTGTTGGTACAAGAGATGGTTTAGGTGAGAGATACAAATAGTTTCCTAAGAGATTTAAGTTCATAAATAAAACAATCATTATTAACTTTTGCTGTAGTTAATATCAGAAAAGACAACTAAGCTTTTTAATAATACTGGGTCATACACAGCCAAGAATAAACAAGAAAGATTCAAACTCAGGCAATTTGACTCCAGATTCTGTAGCTCAATAGGTCTACCCATCCTTCACTGTACGGACACACAGCTTTTTCTCCAGCTAGGTTACTCTAGTCCACTTGCAAGCAAACTGATGTATCACAGAGAATCTCAAAATTTTAGAGTTAAGGAAGTCTTTGTAGATCTCATAGAGGTAATACCTAGAAGGTCACACAGAGAGCAGTGGCAGATAAGACACTGGAATCCAGTCTTCTGGTTCTCAGAAGAGAGCTCAGCCATGACCACATGCTGGCCCTTCTCTTTGGAAATGGAGTAAAGAATGACTGAGACAGATACAAAGCCAAGTCCACCCAGGAACACTCTTCTATTACCTACAAAGTGTTAGCCATGAGTATTCTGGAGTACTTCTCTAAAATGAGAACAATCTCTCAAAAATTTAGCTACTTTTGAAAAGAAAGCCAAAATATGAAATTGCTACTTGTTTTAAAATCCTGGACATTTCCCAGGATATATTTTTTTTCACCATAGAAAAGATTTTTTCTCCCCATTTATATTTTAAATATAAAAGAAGAAAATCATATATTTTCTATGGGAATCCACTCATGCATGTGAAAAGTTTTTTTAAGTGTCTGAAAGAATACACACGAAAGCCTTAAGAGTCTTAAGTCTTGAGTTTTTGAGGGTTTGCGGGAGTGGGCAGAGAGAGAGCAGGAAGGGGGAGAACCAGTAGCTGTCAGAGCAGGTTTCTGCTTCAATTGTAATGTTCTAATTTCTCTTAAAGGGCAGTGAAATGAATTCATGTTATTGCTTGTGTAACTCTAATAAAATAAATAAAACATCAAAATTAATGTTTTAAAATGAGAAAAAGTAGGCTACCCAAAAGGATTCAAGTCAAGAAAATCAGCCTCGGTATGTTCTCTGCCGTAATGGTTTTCCTCCAGACTTTTCGAGCACGGCAGTGTAAAAGTATCCATTGCCAAAGATAACTTTCCACCAATATTTTACTCTGACTCAGGGAAATCCCAAGGAAGCTTTCTCTTTGGGTTGTATTCACCTCAGGAGGATTTCTCATAGAATTTGCTAACAATAGAAATCGTTCTTGGTTATGATACAGTCCCAGCAGGATGTTCAAAATGTCACCGGCCAGTCAGTGGTCCTGCCTGGCAAAGCCTGCTGGTAGGTACCATATGAGCCATATGGAAATTTCTAAAATAGGAAATAAAGCAGCAGGTTCTGAAGCCACCAGCTTCCCTTGCCATGGCAGAATTAGCATTAGTCTATGATGCAAAGCATTCCTGCCTTTGAAATGTCCAATATGCACGGAAAATCACCAATCCATGGCGATATACCAAATAGTATTTCAATATATTCTGCTGATTACCTTTTTACCTCTTTGATTGGCGCTGAAATAACTACATTTTGAAATAAGAAAATGTACAAGGAAAAGCATCCATGCAGGCCATACTTTGCTCAGCAGAATTAATATTCTGTAGACACTAATGTTGTGATAGGATGGTTTTAAAGTGCAATGTAAATTCCCTTTAACTGCCAATGTGTGTATGTACTTCCCCGCTGAGAGATAATGTCAAGGGATCTTTTCTTCTTTCTAACATAAAAATTCTCAGACTTGAACTGTAGTGGGTCAATACAGGGAAGCAACTATACTAACAAGAGGGACTTAACAGAAGAGTGAAAATCACCCACCAGAAAATCCACAGTAAGGAGAAAAACAACAGTTGAAGTCTAAAAAATGTTTTAGGTCAGGCTCTCTTGAACAAGAGATCCTTGAAGAAAGAAATTATATCAACATAATTTGTATAGAAATACCTTCCAACTGAATAAAACTGAAATAATCTCAGAACACATAAATGCTATAAAGGCAATGGATGTGGGATCTTTGCATAAACACAGTCCACACATCGCACAGTCTCTCTTTCCATGGGTGAACTTTCTATAACATATTGCTTAAAACTGATTGTGAGAATACATGGTATTTATTGTATAAAATAATATGTACATGTGTGTACGTTGTGTCAAAGACTGGTACAATATACTATTAACCTAGTTTTTTGGAGTAGGTAGATAAAGATTTAAAAAAAAAAAAAAGAAATCCGTAGGGGAGGGTGTTCCTGATGCTGTTTATCCCAAGAAATCTCCATAGAAAGGTGTCATGTTCAGCTATGTTATACAAAGTTCTTGTCATCCATGTCATCATCTGTATTATATAATGAGCATTAACAATCACATATTACTTTTTCATTGATTTACACAAGACAATCGAGTGCCTTTATTTTAGAAAGGCACCCAATTGAAAATGGGGTAAGACATTTAGCATGTTCTCTACTTAAAAAAACGAGAAGGTTAACATATGAATATCAAGGAGCCCTCAGAGGATATTTTAGAACAGTAGATACACTCCATATATACATCTTTGACAGTTAAAGAAAATGCATTAATATTCTTTTATCACAAATTTGAAACACGTCTTCAATCTCATACAAAACTGAATTAAACTCTTGAATTTACCGACTGTCCAAGCATTCTAAATGCCACTTGACATAGTGGCATAGAGAATCAATAAATCATTAGGCTGAAAATGGCATCTTAGGTTCACCCATTCATCCTTCATTTATAAAATACTTATTGAATACCTAGTATATGCCAGACATGGTGCTAAACGCTGGACACATAATGATGAATGAAACACATGTTATCTCTAACCTTTTAAGTCTCACTGTGAATTAAGTAAAAACACAAATATGTTAAGTCCAAACTGAGATAAGTTCTATGAAAAAGGAGAACACAGTGATATTTTAGAGAATATTGGGATGAGGAGGGCAGGGGCAGCAATCAGTGTCTGAGGATGAGAAGGAATCAGGTAAAGAGGAGGAGGGACAGAACTCCAGGCAAAGGAAACATGCGTGAAGGGCTTGAGCCTCAAGAGTTTGAAGCATTTGAGAACTAGAAGGGATCGGTGTGGCTAGAGCATAAGAAGCAAAGGAGAGTAAGATCTGAGCAAAGGTTGAAAGGCAAGCAACAAGAGATCACCATCATGAGAGGTCTGTATTTTATGTTCATCATGAAGTCATTGAAAGGATACAAGCAGAATGACTTGATCTGATTTAAGCCTTAAACTGACTGTTTAGAGAATGCTTGTAGGAAATATGACCTCAGCATCTTCCTAAGATGTTTCTCTGCTGCCAGAAACCAACCTCCTGCAAATTGAAATTCATCCATCCCTTCCAAATGTCTGGGAAGAATGGCCAAAAGCAGGCATCCTAGAGGAAAGGATTTCCATATACCAAGTTCTACCAGAGGTACCCCAGCCTGATGGGAAGTTTGCCACCTCATTCTCATGGTTGCTAACTTTTTTAGCTAATTGCAGAACCACAGCCAGACAACTGTGATCTTCTATGGATTTGATCCCTTAGAACTTTCACACCCCTGATGCTCACAAAGCTGCAGAGAAATGGAAAGTTTTGTCAAATCAAAAAAACTGGATCTAGGGCATTGCTGAAACTCAGCATAACTGTAGTGGGGAACGTTTTTGAAACTCCTAAGGTGTTAATCTTTCTTCTCAGAGTTCTTTAACCACAATAATAGAGCATCACCAAATAACTGTGATGACTAAAACTAAATAATTTAATTGTGGGGTGCAGGGCTTCAAACAGATCTCTCTTTCACCACAGCTTTTAAAAACATCAGTTGTTCATTTTCTTGGAAGACCTCCAGAAGGGGCACGTTTCCTTATTTTTCTAAGATAATCCAAATTGATAGGAATGACACAACCTAGAGCAGTTTCCTTGGTTTCTGTGTGTGTGTCTGTGCCTTGTTGACACGAAACTATGTCAAAAAGATAATGCTATTTCTCCTCTGTTGCCTAGTTAGTGTTTAAAAGGAATTTAATTATTTTCTATAGGATGAGAGGAAAATCTGAAAAAGGCAAATTGCCAAGAACTACCCAAATAAATACATTGAGTGGAAAGTTGCACTAGGTCTGAGTTCTCTAAATATTGAATTAACCTAACATAGGCAGAGATGGTAGGGGAGGGGCTACAGTGAGAAATCCCACCAAGAACTTAGAAATAAGAGAGATAAGGTTTCCCTCTGAACTTTAAATTATAATTTAAGGTTCACACCACATAATAGGTCAGAGAGAAACAAGGGAAGTCATTTTGAAGAGTCAGAAGTGGCTCCCTGACATGGAAACCTGGTTATAATGCAACTAAAGTCAATAATAACATATCAGTCAAAAGAGAGTCAGCAGTGGAATTTGAGAAAAATGTAGAAGACGAACGTTCTCAGAGTCCTGGTCCAAGGGAAGGAATGTTTTTGCCCAAGGATGAGTTCTCTCTGATCCCAGGGACAAATAAAATCTTATTTGCATGAATTACGTTACCTTACATTGATGCTATTCAACCTAAACTGATTTTGTGCTACCTGTACAGGCTTTTAATTATATTCTGGTCTCCCAAGTAGTTTGACTTTAGGGAGAAATCAGCTAGCCAAAAGATGATGGCCCCTTCGGTAGCGCTATTTCTCATTACACATTAACATGCCAGCATTCTGCTTGTTTTCGTTAATTTCTGGAAGCTTGCATGTGGGATGCTAAAAGACAGACTCACATTCAGAATGCCAATAAATCAGGTTTCTGAGACTGTAAAGCTGAAAATCATATCACGTAACATCATCCTGCACTCTGATCCACGTGATATTAGTGTTTCCAAACAAGTAGAGAAAGACAACCCATGCACTTCACGGATAAGATAACTAAAGGCACATGGCTCCTATGTGGCAGAACCAGGACTGGAATCTGGCTCTCCTGATTCCTTGTCCATCTTGTATCACGTATGTATGTGACACAGTAATTATCTACTGACTCTTTATCTAACTTCCAGAGTGTGGGATAAACAAGAATCCTCTAGGCATTCCAATTTGGGGACACTGCTAAGTTGAATTCACTTATCTAATTAAGTGATTTTCAAACTCCCCCTCACCATCACCCAATGCATCCTATCTCCTTCTTCATCTGCCATGTATAAAGCTGCTTCTGAAAGTTTAAAAAAATAGTAGCATCATACCACGTCTAACACCCAATATGTGGGTACAGATGGCATTTCATGTGGCATGATCCTTTTCTACAAATGATAGGAAGTGAAAAATAATCCCTCAAAGATGGCAGGCTCTGTTGCACAATGGTAACATGCCAGAGAGTAATTTTTCATGTTAGCAATTTCAACTGAGGAGCCCTTTCAACTGTCAAGACCTATCCACTTCTCATGTTTCCATTATGAACTATATTCTAACATATATTAACAAACTCCTATGGAACACACTGAATGTTATTATTTAGCATTTAAGAAGCTTTCTGAATGGTCATCATCAAAAAATCTACAAACAATGAATGCTGAAGAGGGTGTGGAGAAAAGGGAACCCTCTTGCACTGTTGGTGGGAATGTAAATTGATACAGCCACTATGGAGAACAGTATGGAGGTTCCTTAAAAAACTAAAAATAGAACTACCCAGCAATCCCACTACTACTGGGCATATACCCTGAGAAAACCATAATTCAAAAAGAGTCATGTACCACAATGTTCATTGCAGCTCTACTTACAATAGCCAGGACATGGAAGCAACCAAAGTGTCTATCATCGGATGAATGGATAAAGAAGATGTGGCACATATATACAATGGAATATTACTCAGCCATAAAAAGAAATGAAATGGAGGTATTTGTAATGAGGTGGATGGAGTTAGAGTCTGTCATACAGAGTGAAGTAAGTCAGAAAGAGAAAAACAAATACAGTATGCTAACACATATATATGGAATCTAAGGGAAAAAAAAAAAAAAAGGCCATGAAGAAGCTAGTGGCAAGACGGGAATAAAGACACACACCTACTAGAGAATGGACTTGAGGATATGGGGAGGGGGTGGGGTGAGATGTGACAGGGTAAGAGAGTGTCATGGACATATATACACTACCAAATGTAAAATAGATAGCTAGTGGGAAGCAGCCGCATAGCACAGGGAGAGCAGCTCAGTACTTTGTGACCACCTAGAGGGGTGGGATAGGGAGGGTGGGAGGGAGGGAGATGCAAGAGGGAAGAGATATGGGAACATATGTATATGTATAACTGATTCACTTTGTTTTAAAGCAGAAACTAACACACCATTGTAAAGCAATTATACTTCAATAAAGATGTTAAAAAAAAAAAAAAGAAGATGTGGGACATATATACAATGGAATATTACTCAGCCATAAAAGGAAATGAAATTGAGTTATTTGTAGTGAGGTGGATGGACCTAGAGTCTGTCATACAGAGGGAAGTAAGTCAGAAAGAGAAAAACAAATACCATATGCTAACACATATATATGGAAACTAAAAAAAAAAAAAAAAATGGTTCTGAAGAACCTAGGGACAGGACAGGAATAAAGACACAGCGGGTAGAGAATGGACTTGAGGACACGGGGAGGGGGAAGGCTAAGCTGGGATGAAGTGAGAGAGTGGCATGGACTTATATACACTGCCAAATGTAAAATAGCTAGCTAGTGGGAAGCAGCCACACAGCACAGGGAGATCAGCTTGGTGCTTTGTGACCACCTAGAGGGGTGGGATAGGGAGGGTGGGAGGGAGACACAAGAGGGAGGGGATATGGGCATATATGTATATGTATAGTTGATTCACTTTGTTATAAAGCAGAAATTAACACACCATTGTAAAGCAATTATACTCCAATAAAGATGTTAAAAAAATCCTATGATAAACCATAATGGAAAAGAATATAAAAAATGTATATATATATATATATATATAAAACTGAATCATTTTTCTGTACAGCAGCAATTAACACAACATTGTAAATCAACTATACCTCAATTAAAAAAAAATGTCATTCTCTGCCCTAAGTAAAAAAAAAAAAAAAAAAGAGGCTTTCTGAGAACACAAAGTGCTCTGCCAGTCATGCATACCTTGCTTCTAATACCATCTCTTTGGAGGCAGGCATAAATTATTCACTTTAACAGCTGAAAAGCTAACACTAAGTTGGATCAAGTTAATGACAAAATAGTTTAAATAATAAGCCCAGCTAAAATAAAATATGTATTTACCCAGTTTGGGCCATTCTCTCATGAGAATCTTTTAACCCTTCATGGACTAGCTCTTTTTGAAATTTTCTTTTAGGCTAGTAGAAACCTTACTGATGCACTAGTCCGAATATGTACATGGAGAAGGCAGTATAATGAATAGAGAATCAGTAGCTCTATCATGCCAGAAGCCCAGCATGTCAAGCTGGAAAAAAACCCTAATAAAAGGACTTGAAGTCCTGATAGGCCGTTAAGGATTAAATATTACTCAGTGATGACACAAAATTCCAACTTAGGAGGTTATTCACTCACTGTTAGTGAATGTTTCTCATGGTACAGATAAAATAAAAACTGCACTTTCTTGATATTCACCTGACAGTTTTAGTTCAGGTTAATTTCCTCCTGCTCTAACTCAAATACCATAAGGCAAAACTCCGGTGCCTTTAACATTGAAAGAAAACAGAAACTCAACAGCCTTCAGTAGCATAAAACGGATAACTTCCTCTTCTCAAATTTAAATCCCCTACTCCCAGTAACATCCAGATGCTAGTACATTTAACTACGAAGAATGACAAAAGAAACTATAGACAAATCCTCAGTGGGGAAGCCCTTCCAAGGTATTATTTCCTAGACTCCACCCTGAGAAAAAAACAGAGCCTCATCAACCTAGCATACTCTCCAGCATGTGACTGCATCTAACTGAAAAATTTCAGTTGCCCAAGATGAGTTGCCATCTCTCTTCTGGTGGTCTCAGCCAGGCCTTCTCCTCTCACATCATACTAAAGCATATGGTTGTAAACAGTCCTGCATATGGATACAGAGAACTCAACAGAAGCCCAGGGGATAATCTGGCCTACAGATGTATGATTACACCAGTGGGCCTGTGCTGCTTATAAACCACGTGAGTTAAGGTATTTACAAGATGGATACAAGAAACACAGAGCACACGTGAACGTAAAAGACAAGGATTTACTGTGCTGCTGCATTTTGCCAGCTAATTGGAAATTTGTTACCTAGATTCATGGGTATAGAACATAAGACAGGGCTATGTAATCTAAATCAACAACAACCTATTTTAGAGAAAGCCAGTTACATCAGTATATATTTTCAACTTTACAAATTTTATTTGACTAATCAAAACAAATTATCACCATCCAACCCCACCCAAATGAAGTTACAGGTTATACAGAAAAAAGCACATAGTAATGGATATTTAAATTCAGACGATGATAACCCTAGTCTCATGACATTATGGTTTAACTTATCCACAGGCAGCATTTATACATTTAACATATTCACTGTTTGATAAAGCAAACCATAGTCATAAAATAGCTTTCTCCCCAAACTAATGTCTTACTTAAAACCCATGATGATCCCTGTATATGGGAAACACATTCAAAATGCAAAAATAAAGTGTGTGCAGAAACATATTACCCACATAAGGCACTGCTAAGTAAAGACAGATTTTATAAGCATATTCTTCATATATTGGAAAAGCCTAAGCCTCTAAATATAGGAATTTCATGATATAGAGAGGGATAATACCATCGTTCTAAAGCCTTTCCTTTCTACTGTAATTTCTAAAGCAGCTGAAGCGTCCTGGATTATCATCTATCTACAGGAAGCTGATTTTACCATATTGCAGCAGACTGTTACTGAGAAGGGCAAAGTGTCATTAGTCTCCGCATATGCTCTTTATGTTATTATAACAATTGAAAATTGTGTTCAATTGCACATAAAAAAAAAACAAAAAAAAACAAAAAACACTGCTTTCAGCACATAGGGGTTTACATAACAGAAAGTCCAAATTTAAGTAGTCTAGGATGAGGAAACAACTACAAGAAATCTGGAATGAATACTCCAGACATCAACCATCTCAGTGTGTGGCTTTCATCCTCATGGTCTCAAAAGGGCAACTTGTGTCTCTGGGCATTACATCTCTATTCCAGGCAGCAGGAAGGGGAGGAAAGGAAGGAAAAGGAGAAAAGGTACGTACAGCTGTGTCTGCCCTCTTTTAAAAGCTTTCCTGTAAGTGTTACCAATGACTTATATTTTGAAATGACTGACCTGAGTATGTCACTTTTTAGTAAGAGAAATGGAAAAGTGTAATTATTTAGTGGGCACGTTAGTGCCTCAAACCAAAGTGGGGTTCTGACATGTAGGGTGAAAGAGGCACATGCAGTGGGTAGGCAACAAGCAGTAGCTGCCCCTGTTATGAATGCACTGCTTTGTTGTCCAGGTATTTCTGTGTGCAAACCCAGTAGGACATAGTTCTGAAAGTCTCAGAAAAAGAGAATCAGTTTATACTGATTCCTTTATCAGGCAGTGATTGCTGCTCCAAAGATGTCCAAGCTCAAACTGCCATATTTAACACTTCAGAATGACTTTGAAACACTAATAGTTAACTAATGTGCCTTTTCCCTTCTCCTATCCTCACCTCGCCAATCTGAAATAAAGGTTACGAAAGAACTGGATTTACCCTCATACCCTATATTCATTGAACATTAGGCCATATCTCTTAATGAAATTTTTAAACTTATTTTTAGAAATAGCTAATCCAAATATAGTCTAATGTGTTTTATTTTTGGTTTGCAGGAATTTCTTCTAAAATATGATTAATTTTGTCCTTTCCTTATAAGATGGAATAAAGATGGAAGGAGTTATAAATAAAATCTGAAAGCTAATTATCATCAAAATTCCAGGTTAAAACAAGGACACACAGGTAGTGACTGGAAGGTAATTCATATGAAAATACCCTACAGCCTCTGTACAATGTGCCTATCTGTCTGTCTGTTGCTTCATTTGTTTTTAAAGTATCATTGCTGAGAAATCAGTATTTTTAAGTTCTCATGAACTTTGTCACATGATATGAGTATATAAGTAAATGTGACAAAAGACACATTTTATGCCAAAAAAGGGGCAAATATGTACTATTGATATATATATACATATTATATAAATACATACACATACTTTCAGAAGAGGAGTAGTAAGTTTTAAAAGTAGATATTGTATCAGTTTAAAGCAGAAATGACAAATAATTCATGAACAATTTTTATGTTATACAGCTTTTGAGATTACTCATAGAGAAAAGACTACAAGTTTCAACCTGTGCAAAACTGTACGCTGTAGCGATCTGTCATAACAGAAAAATGGAAAATTCCATGCCGCTTTTTCCATTAAAATAATTGGCAATTGTACAACTGCCAAATCTATGTAACCTTTGTCCTCCAGTGATGGATAGTCTGATAATTCTTATGATGAACAATCTCAAAGTAAATTTTGAGAACCAAATTTTGGAAATTCCAGCTTCAGCTACTCAAGCACTCTCCATCTGGTAAGTGGGGTGCAAAGGAGCCCATTTGGGAAATCCATTTATGATTGGATACCTGCCCAAGCAGGAGGCAAAAACCACATTCACACATGTTTAAAGTAACCAACTTCCTGTTAAAAGTTCTTGCCCAGGACTTGGATTGGTTTATTGCATTTGCTCAGGAACACTTAAATAACGAAATGGATTGGAAATTGTCTCTTTATTAAGAACCCCATCAGTATTTCTTTAGACATTAGAGTTTTCAATTCAAATACTTATGAGAAGCCTCATTCAGTTTATATTATCCTGAAACTCATTTCCAGGAGTCAGAAAAGTATTTGGAAGGGGAGAAGAAAGAGCAGGAGAAGAGAAGGTAGAGAGGATTAAATTAATCAGGTGGAATTCTTTTTAACATTATTCTTGAAAGTATTGAAACACAGCTTGATTCTCCAGATTATATCCCAAATGTTTAGGAAAAAAGAAATACTAAATTGACAGAATTCCTAAGAACCTGGAGAGTTGCTACAATAAAAAGATGCCAATATCAGGCACAAGTGCCCCTGCCTTCTAAAATCAACTACTTCCTTCTGTACCCATGAGTCAGTGGGATCAAATCCTTGAAAATGCAGAGCATTTTTTTGCCTACAGATTTGTGACTGTGGGCCCTGTAGGATTTAATTGACAGTGCAGGTAATCCCAGAGCACGTGAGTCTATGGAACTCACATTTAATAAGCCCAAGAAGCAGCATGAAAAGGTGTTGCCATTCATCTTCAGAGTTTTGGCACAGAGGGGTTCTCTGTGGCTGAAGGGCCCTGCATGGCTATGCAGCAAGGAACTGGTTCCGTGCCCTTTTCTGAACTCCTGCATGAGCTCCTCTCTACTGACCACATCATCATTTTCTTCTGGAGACTCTGCCCTTCTTGGACCAAATATTCATTGCCCACATCAGCCCTATGAAGGGTGACTCACCGCTCTCTTTGTTCATTGGAAGTACTTCTCAAAGACTGGAGTAGAAGAGTTTCTTTTCAACATGTCAACCCAGTACTTCACAGCAGGCAGTCTCAAGGTGGCGGGAGAAAAAGACTTTAGAAATATCCCCACAATGTTTTTAGTAACTTAGCTTCATGTATAAGAAACACCTGGTAGAAATTCAAAGAAATTCTTGTCATCCCTCTTGATTTGTCTCCACTAGGATATGATATGCCTTAAGACTCCAAATTCCTGCTGCTTCTGATGTATTGCCAATGACTTTTCCAACTTGAGATGATGGAACATGGCTGGTTGTTTACTTCCAGCAGAATCAGCACCAAGGCCAGGGCAGAGGGTGTGGGTGAAGGGCCTCAGTCTCTTCTATAAACCACTGTGTCACCAACAGCTGGACTATTTTACAGTTTTTTCCAAGGAAGCAGGAGTCTTACTTGAGTGACAATAAATGTTTCTGCCCTGTTCTCTCACCATACTTTAGGTGTAGCACAACTGGATTCCACATTTTCCCTGCAACGACTCTGTGTCTATTATTATTTCTATTAGGGCATTCACACTGTATCAATAAATTCATTTTTCCTACCCCTAAAACAAAATCATGTAAAATTATGTCACTTCATAGACATCGTAATGAATGAAATATTTAAAAAAAACTTTAAATCCTTATAATTTGCATCATTTTAAGTAAATATTTTTCTAAATCTGCATTTTCTCTTTTTCCTCATTTCATTAAACATGAAATACTTTAGTGCCTAGAATCTGAAATTTTTTTTTCAGATTTTTTATGACATTTACAAAAATCTTCAATACTTAATTTTCTAATTTATTCTTAAACTGTCTTAGATTTGTTGGTGGAATTTGTTGTCTTTAAGATTAATTGAATGTGTAACAATTAACTTTTTTTTAACCTACTGGCCCCCCAGTTTTTTATTTATGTGCTTCAACATAACACGGGAATATGAACCAGGAAAATATTTTTTACGTGAAAGGATAAATTATAGGTTACTTGAGCTAAACCTTTCACTAGTTAATATGAGAACGTTCTTAAATGGACAGAAAGCCTCCTTTGCCTCTTAAAAGGAGATTTTTTGCCTAAGAAGAAACCACTTATTTTTTTTTAGATAAATCTTCATTAACTCTACAATAAACTCATAGATCATTGGTGCTAGGAAAAAAAAATTTATTATTCATTGTATTAGGGTGAACCAGAAATTCCCAGTAAGGAAGTGTTTTGACCAAGAAAAATGGCAACATCATATGCTTCAACTAATAAAAATAACTGCCTCCCAGAGGGATTAACAGACTTGCCCAAGGTCAGTAACAGAGCTGGAATCTAAACCAAGACCTCTGGATTCCCACATCAGGTGGCCTTGCATTTTAAGCACACAGAGACTCAACATATTAGCTGTCTTTTTATTACAGTTTCTGTTTTCTACCACTTAAAACACTCCTGTCACAGATACAAGGAAGAATTAAAAAGATTTTCTGCCTGAGGAAGTAACAAAGATAAGAAGAAGAATATTTAAGACTTGACTGGCTACTATATGGGGTTTAAATGGGTTAAATATTACAATTTTAATACATGCTTTTAAAAATAATATTTATTGGATTTCTTTACTGAGGAATGCAACACTTTCATTTATTCAATGTAAAAAATAAATAAGAGCAGAATTATGAAGAAAATTAAGAATAAACAAAGAAAGCACATAACAGAAAACTGATATAGATATTTTGATGCATACTCTTTTATTTAAAATTTTCTGTGCTTCTCTATTTCCTTTTAACAGATTCCATTAAGTGGTTTACTGGGACAAAGAGTTTGCATGGCTTCTGATGAATACTGACAAAATGTTCTTCAGAAATATTGTTCCAATTTACACTTTCATTAGCTTTATTTTGAAAATGCTTGATTCCCTCCTCCACTTCACAGTGACTTTTTAAATGTACACCAGCCATTCCTTTTTCTTCTTTTATGAACCACTTGACCACATTCTCTTGACATCTTTTGATTTGTATAGTTCCATTCATTTCTATAAATGAGACCTAAACCAACCTATAGAAATATCATTTTAAAGTAAATGCCCTTTAAACTATAGAGAAGGTATTGTTTATTAAAGATGTCCACTTAAAAAAGGGTAAAAAGAATGGCAAATCACTATTTTTTCACCATACCATCATAAACTAGACTTATTTTTAGAAGTTAGTCTTTACTTATCAAGATTCCACATTGTGTATGTGTGTGTGTGTGTGTGTGCATGTCTGTGTTTGTATGTGTTCATATGAGTGTATTTTAGTAACCCCAAGTCACCTTCTCTTTCTAGACAAAAGAAATATCTGGCACCTAGTTAAAATTTTGATGGATATACTATCCCCTCTCTGATTTTATCACAGTATATGTTTAAATCTATTTCAACTTAAAAGTCACAGATAGAATTCAGATGCAATGTTCAATTAATTTAATTCATGTCATTAACTTAAATATGTCACCCACAAAGACTAAACCCAATTCTGGAGATTTCTTCATTAAATTTATTCTACACATTTCTACCATCCTAAGTCCTTTCACATTTACTCTATATATTGAGGTAAAATATTTTGTATTATTTCAAATTAACAAGTTTAATGCTTCTATATGTAATTTAAAGTTAAAAGCCTCGTCCCTGAATTCTTAAGGGGAAAGTACTCAATCTTTTCATCTTGCATTTCTAATGTATTTCATATCATAGTCACTCACTTTGTTTTTTAAGTCTTCTTAGTAATTATGTAAGAATAAGATCATAAAATAAAAGCAAGAAAGTTTTATCCAAGCACTAAATTCTATTAATCTACAAGATAAACAGAGCATATAAAATTTATACAGTTTAGCATGAACTTAAATAATTCTGATTCTTTTCTCACAGATTAACTTTAATTGGCATGCTGAAAGATCCCTTCTTTTAATAACAAAAATAACAATAAGGTATGGCCTTCAGTGTAATTTCTCTATTCAAATTTTATTTAATGAGATTGACAGAAAATATAAATTTCTTAAGAGGGAATCAGTTTTCCATGTGGTACCACTATCTAACTAAACATAGGCAAGAAATCAAGAATAAATGCTTCTCTTTGGTGACTGCCATATTTTTGAAATTCATGATTTAAAATTTAGAATTTTTGGGAATTCCCTGGCAGTCTAATGGTTAGGACTTTGCACTTTCAGTGCAAGGGCGCAGGTTCAATCCCTGGTCAGGGAACTAAGATCCCACAAACCTCGCGGCACACCCAAAAATTATTTTTAAATAAAAATAAATAGGGACTTCTCTGGTGGCACAGTGGTTAAGAATCCACCTGCCAATGCAGGGGACATGGGTTTGAGCCCTGGTCTGGGAAGATCCCACATGCCACGGAGCAATTAAGCCAGTGCGCCACAACTACTGAGCCTGCGCTCTAGAGCCTGTGAGCCACAACTACTGAGCCCACATGCCACAACTACTGAAGCCCTTGCACCTAGAGCCCGCACTCTGCAACAGGAGAAGCCACCGCAAGGAGAAGCCCAGGCATCGCAATGAAGAGTAGCCCCCGCTCACCGCAACTAGAGAAAGCCCGCACACAGCAACGAAGACCCAACGCAGCCAAAATTAAATAAATATTTTTTTAAATTGTTTAAAAAGATAAATAAAAGAATAAAAATAAATAAATAAAATTTAACATTTTGGCCAAAAATGTTTAATTTTACAACATATCTGAATTATCAAATACAGAAGTAGTTTAATGTTCCAGTTTAAAAACAAATGGACTTTTACTTCCAAAAAGATGAAGTTGATGTACTTTTCTCTATGACTCCCACTACATACAACTAAAACCCCTGGACATTATATATAAAATGAACATAAGAGGACTCTAACAGAGGGATAAATGAAGGAAGAACAGCTAGGGACCTCCAGATCTAAAGGGAAAGTAGGTGGTGAGTTTCTGGATTTTCATTTATATATATATATATATATAATCCCAGACTTGGGCTTATCCCAGGCTTATAATCCCAGACTTATATAATCCCAGGCTTATATATCCCAGACTTGTTGCTGAAGAAGCCATCAAGCTGGCAATATCAAGGGGAGTAGACAAAAAAGATGCAGCACAAGCCTCCTCTCTCCAGCCAAATCACTAGGAAAAGAACAGCCTAGCAAGACAGAAAAATTTAAATAGTTGCTCTCCAATCAAACACCACAGAAAAACAGTGGCCCCCAATCCCACCGGCACCAATGAAGGCCAAGTGGGGAACCTAGACTTCTACTCTCAAGAGGCTATAAAGAATCACCCCAATACCTTCCTGAGGTAGTATCAGAAAAGGCTGAGTAAGGGGGGAATCTGGACTTTCATATTCAAAGAACAGGAAAGAACAGTCTTCCCTCCTGCACCATACCTTCCCTTTCTTGGACATCAAAAGAGGAGAGTAGGGAACTAGATTTCTATACGTACCAGCAGTAATGGTGTGTTGCATTCATTTCCAAGACTTTCAAAACATAATACCCAAAACGTCCAGGTTTCAGTTAGAATCACTAATCATACCAAAAATCAAGAAGATTCCAAACTGGATGAAAAAAGGAAAAAGAGACAACCAATAGATGTGAACACCATGATGATAGGAGTAGCAAAGATTTTAAAGCAGCCATCACAAAAAAATGCTTTGATAAAAATTATGAACATGCTTGAAACAAATGAAAAAGTAAGACAAATAGAAAGACTCAGCAAAGAAAGCAAAGACATAAAGAAGAGCCAAATGTAAATTTCAGTAGTGAAAAATAGAATAATCAAAATTGCAAACTCACTGAATGGGCTCAACAAGAGAATGGAGGGGACATAAGAATCACTGTATTTAATTGGACACTACAGATTGGACATAACAATCAAAATTATTCAATTTGAACAACAGAAAGAAAATAGACTGAAAATAACAACAACAACAAAAAAAGAGCCTCAAGGATCCATGGGGCCATAACCAGAGATCTAACATTCATTTCATTGAAGTCACACAGGAGAGGAGAAAGATGGCAGGACTACAAAAAATTTCTCAAAAAGTAATGACTGAAAATGTCCCATATTTGTCAAAATACATATGGGTACAAAATATATAGTGTGGAGAATATAGTTAATAGTTATAAAATATCTTTGAATGGTGACAGATGGTAACTAGACTTATCACGTTGATCATTTCGCATTGTATAGAAATACTGAATCACTATGTTGTGTACCAGGAACTAATATACTGTTGTAGGTCAACTATACTTCAAAAATAAACAACTCATAGAAAAGATTCAGATAGGTGGTTACCATAGGTGGGGGAGGGAGGGAGAATAGGATGACGGTGGTCAAAAGGTACAAACTTCCAGTTATAAGATAAATAAGTACTAGAGATGTAATGTACAATATGATAAATATAATAACACTACTGTATGTTATATATGAAAATTGTTAAGAGAGTAAATCCTAAGAACTATCATTACAAGGAAAAATTTTTTTCTATTTCTTTAATTTTGTATCTATATGAGATTATGGCTGTTCACTAAACTAAACTTATTGTGGCAATCATTTCATGATGTATGTATGTCAAATCATTATGCTATGCACCCTAAACTTAGACAGTGCTTTATGTCAATTATATCTCAATAAAACTGGAAGAAAAAAAAATTTAAGACATACACCTAAAGATTGAAAAAAATGAGCAAACTCCAAACAGGATAAATCCAAAGAAATCCAAACCAAGATACATCGTAGTCAAATTTCTGAAAACTAAATACAAAGAAAAACAATGAAAGTAGTGAGAGAGAAATATCAACTTATCTACAAGGGAAAATTATTTTGAAGTACAGCAAATTTCTAATCAGAAACCAAGGAGATAAGAAGGAAGTAGAAAAACAATTTTCAAGTGCTTAAAGAAAAGAACTATTTACCCAGGATTCTATAACCGGTGAAAATATCCTTAAAGAATGAAGGGAAGGGGAGACCTTCAAGATGGTGGAGGAGTAAGATGTGGAGATCACCTTCCTCCCCACAAATACATCAGAAATACATCTACATGTGGAACAAATCCTACAGAACACCTACTGAATGCTGGCAGAAGACCTCAGACCTCCCAAAAGGCAAGAAACTCCCCACGTACCTGCGTAGGGCAAAAGAAAAAAAGAAAAAACAGAGACAAAGGAATAGGGACAGGACCTGCACCTCAGGGACGGAGCTGTGAAGGAGGAAAAGTTTCCACACACTAGGAAGCCCCTTCACTGGGGAAGATGGGGGGTGGGCAGAGGGAAAGCTTTGGAGCCATGGAGGAGAGCATAGCAACAGGGGTGCAGAGGGCAAAGCGGAGAGATGCCCACACAGAGGATCGCTGCTGACCAGCACTCACCAGCCCCAGAGGCTTGTCTGCTCACCCTCCAGGGCAGGTGGGGGCTGGGAGCTGAGGCTCGGGCTTCAGAGGTCGGATCCCAGGGAGATGACTGGGGCCTGAAGGGGGCAAGTGTGCCACAGTTATCTGGGAGGGAGTCAGGGAAAAAGTCTGTACCTCACTAAGAAGCAAGAGACCATTCATTGTTTCAGGGTACACGAGGAGAGGGGATTCAGAGCACCACTGAAACAAGCTCCAAAGACGGGCGCCAGCCGCAGCTATCAGCGGGGACACCGAGACAGGCATGAAATGCTAAGGCTGCTGCTGCAGCCACCAAGAAGCCAGTGTGCAAGCACAGATCACTATCCACACCTCCCCTCCTGGGAGCCTGTGCAGCCCGCCACTGCCAGGGTCCCATGATCCAGGGACGGCTTCACCGGGAGAACACACGGCGTGCCTCAGGCTGTTGCAACGTCACGCTGGCCTCGGCCAATGCAGGCTCAGTCCGCATTCCGTACCCCTCCCTCCCCCAGGTCTGAGTGAGCCAGAGCCCCCTAATCAGCTGTTACTTTAACCCCGTCCTGTCTGAACGAACAACAGACGTCCTCAGGTGACCTACATGCAGAGGTGAGGCCAAATCCAAAGCTGAACCCCAGGAGCTGTGCAAACAAAGAAGACAATGGGTAATTTCTGCCTGCAGCCTCAGGAGCAGTGGATTAAATCTCCACAATCAACTTGATGTATCCTGAGTCTCTGGAATACCTGAATAGACAACGAATCATCCCAAAATTGAGGCAGTGGACTTTGGGAGCAACTGTAGACTTCGGGTTTGCTTTCTGCATCTAATTAGTTTCTCGTTTTATGTTTATCTTAGTTTAGTATTTAGAGCTAATTATCATTGGTAGATTTGTTTATTGATTTGGTTGCTCTCTTCTTTTCTTTTTATATATAGATATATATATTTTTTTCCTTTTTCTCTTTTTTTGAGTGTATGTGTATGCTTCTTTGTGTGATTTTGTCTGTATAGCTTTGCTTTTACCATTTGTTCTAGGGTTCTCTCTGTCTGTTTTTTTTTGTTTGTTTTCTTTCTTTCTTTTTTTTAAATTACTTTTTAATTTTTTTATTTTTAATATTTTTTATTTTTTATTTTAATAACTTTATTTTATTTTACTTTTTTCTTTCTTTCTTTCATTTTTTCTCCCTTTTCTTCTGAGCCATGTGGATGACATGATCTTGGTGCTCCAGTCGGGCGTCAAGCTTGTGCCTCTGAGGTGGGAGAGCGGAGTTCAGGACATTGGTCCAACAGAGACCTCCCAGCTCCATGTAATATGAAATGGCAAAAGTTCTCCCAGAGATCACCATCTCAGTGCTAACACCCAGCTCCACTCAACAACCAGCAACCTCCAGTGCTGGACACCCTATGCCAAACAGCTAACAAGATGGGAACACAAACCCACCCATTGGCAGAGAGGCTGCCTAAAATCATAATAAGGTCACAGGCACCCCAAAACACACCACCAGATGCAGTCCTGCCCAGCAGAAAGACAAGATCCAGCCTCATCCACCAAAACACAGGCACTAGTCCCATCCATGAGGAAGCTTACACAACTTACTGAACCAACCTTAGCCACTGAGGGCAGACACTAAAAACAACAGGAATTACGAACTTGCACCCTGAGAAAAGGAGACCTCAAACACAGTAAGTTAAGCAAAATGAGAAGACAGAAACACATAGCAGATGAAGGAGCAAGGTAAAAACCCACCAGACCTAACAAATGAAGAGGAAATAGGCAGTCTACCTGAAAAAAGAATCAAAATAATGATAGTAAAGATGATCCAAAATCTTGGAAATAGAATGGAGAAAATACAAGAAACGTTTAACAAGGACATAGAAGAACTAAAGAGCAAAAAAACAATGATGAACAACACAATAAATGAAATTAAAAATTCTCTAGAGGGAATCAATAGCAGGATAACTGAGGCAGAAGAACTGATAAGTGACCTGGAAGATAAAATAGTAGAAATAAGGACCACAGAGCAGAATAAAGAAAAAAGAATGAAAAGAATTGAGGACAGTCTCAGAGACCTCTGGGACAACATTAAACACATGAACATTCGAATTATAGGAGTCCCAGAAGAAGAAGAGAAAAAGAAAGGGACTGCGAAAATATTTGAAGAGATTACAGTTGAAAATTTCCCTAATATGGGAAACGAAATAGTCAATCAAGAATCAAGTCCAAGAAGCGCAGAGAGTCTCATATAGGATAAATCCAAGGAGAAACACGCCAAGACACATATTAATCATACTATCAAAAATTAAATACAAAGAACAAATATTAAAACCAGCAAGGGAAAAACAACAAATAACATACAGGCAAATCCCCATAAGGATAACAACTGATATTTCAGCAGAAACTCTTCAAGCCAGAAGGGAATGGCAGGACATATTTAAAGTGAGGACAGGGGAAAACCTACAACCAAGATTACTCTACCCAGCAAGGATCTCATTCAGATTTGACGGAGAAATGAAAACCTTTACAGACAAGGAAAAGCTAAGAGATTTCAGCACCATCAAACCAGCTCTACAACAAATGCTAAAGGAACTTCTCTAGGCAGGAAACACAAAAGAAGGAAAAGACCTACAATAACAAACCCAAAACAATTAAGAAAATGGTAATAGGAACATACATATCAATAACTACCTTGAATGTAAATGAATTAAATGCTCCAACCAAAAGACACAGACTGGCTGAATGGATACAAAAACAAGACCCATATATATGCTGTCTACAAGAGACCCACTTCAGACCTAGGGACATACAGACTGAAAGCGAGGGGATGGAAAAAGACATTCCATGCAAATGGAAATCAAAAGAAAGCTGCAGTAGCAATTCTCATATCAGACAAAATAGACTTTAAAAGAAATATTATTACAAGAGACAAAGAAGGACACTACATAATGATCAAGGGATCAATCCAAGAAGAAGATATAACAATTGTAAATATTTATGCACCCAACATAGGAGTACCTCAATATATAAGGCAAATGTTAACATATATAAAAGGGAAAATCGACAGTAACACAATCACAGTAGGGGACTTTAACACTCCACTTTCACCAATGGACACATCATCCAAAATGAAAATAATTAAGGAAACACAAGCTTTAAATGATACATTAAACAAGATGGACTTAATTGATATTTATAGGACATTCCACCAAAAAAAACAGAACACACTTTCTTCTCAAGTGCTCATGGAACACTCTCCAGGATAGATCATACCTTGAGTCACAAATCAAGCCTCGGTATATTGAAGAAAATTGAAATCGTATCAAGTGTCTTTTCCAACCACAACACTATGAGATTAGATATCAATTACAGGAAAAAGTCGGTAAAAAATACAAACACATGGAGGCTAAACAATACAATACTAAATAACCAAGAGATCACTGAAGAAATCAAAGAGGAAATCAAAAAATACCTAGAAACAAATGACAATGAGAACATGATGACCCAAAACCTACGGGATGAAGCAAAAGCAGCTGTAAGAGGGAAGTTTATAGTAATACAATCCTACCTCAAGAAACAAGAAACATCTCAAATAAACAACCTAACCTTACACCTAAAGCAATAAGAGAAAGAAGAACAAAAAAACCCCCCAAAGTTAGCAGAAGGAAAGAAATCATAAAGATCAGATCAGAAATAAATGAAAAAGAAATTTAGAAAACAATGGCAAAGATCAATAAAACTAAAAGCTGGTTCTTTGAGAAGATAAACAAAGTTGATAAACCATTACCTAGACTCATAAAGAAAAGAAGGGAGAAGACTCAAATCAATAGAAATAGAAATGAAAAAGGAGAAGTAACAAGTGACACTGCAGAAATACAAAGGATCATGAGAGATTACTACAAGGAACTATATGCCAATAAAATGGACAACCTGGAAGAAATGGACAAATTCTTAGAAAAGCACAACCTTCCAAGACTGAACCAGGAAGAAAGAGAAAATATGAACAGACCAATCACAAGCAATGAAACTGAAACTGTGAGTAAAAATCTTCCAACAAACAAAAGCCCAGGACCAGATGCCTTCACAGGTGAATTCAACCAAACATTTAGAGAAGAGCTAACACCTATCCTTCTCAAACTCTTCCAAAATATAGCAGAGGGAGGAACACACCCAAACCCATTCTACAAGGCCACCATCACCCTGACACCAAAAACAGACAAAAATGTCACAGAGAAAGAAAACTACAGGCCAATATCACTGATGAACATAGATGCAAAAATCCTCAACAAAATACTAGCAAACAGAATCCAACAGCACATTAAAAGGATCATACACCATGATTAAGTGAGGTTTCTCCCAGGAATGCAAAGATTCTTCAATATACGCAAATCAATCAATGTGACTCACCATATTAACAAACTGAGGGAGAAAAAACATATGATCATCTCAATAGATGCCCAATAAGCTTTTGAAAAAATTCAACACCCATTTATGATAAAAACCCTCTAGAAAGTAAGCAGAGAGGGAACTTACCTCAACATAATAAAGGCCATATATGACAAACCCACAGCCAACATCATTCTCAATGGTGAAAAACTGAAACCACTTCCTCTACAATCAAGACAAGGTTGTCCACTCTCACCACTATTATTCAACATAGTTTGGGAAGTTTTAGCCACAGCAATCAGAGAAGAAAAAGAAATAAAAGGAATCCAAATCGGAAAAGAAGAAGTAAAGCTGTAACTGTTTGCAGATGGCATGATACTATACATAGGGAATCCTAAAGATGCTACCAGAAAACTACTAGAGCTAATCAATGAATCTGGTAAAGTTGCAGGAAACAAAATTCATGCACAGAAATCTCTGGCATTCCTATACACTAATGATGAAGAATCTGAAAGAGAAATTAAGGAAACACTCCCACTTACCACTGCAACGAAAAGAATAAAATACCTAGGAATAAACCTACCTAAGGAGACAAAAGACCAGTATACAGAAAACTAAAAGACACTGATGAAAGAAATTAAAGTTGATACAAACAGATGGAGAGATATACCACGTTCTTGCATTGGAAGAATTAACATTGTGAAAATGACTATACTACCCAAAGCAAACTACAGATTCAATGCAATCCCTTTCAAACTACCAATGGCATTTTTCACAGAACTAGAACAAAAAATTTCACAATTTGTATGGAAACACAAAAGATCCCGAATAGCCAAAGCAATCTTGAGAAAGAAAAATGGAGCTGGAGGAATCAGGCTCCCTGACTTCACACTATACTACAAAGCTACAGAAATCAAGACAGTGTGGTACTGGCACAAAAACAGAAATATAGATCAATGGAACAGGATAGAAAGCCCAGAGATAAACCCATGCATATATGGTCACCTTATCTTTGATAAAGGAGGCAAGAATATACAGTGGAGAAAAGACAGCCTCTTCAATAAGTGGTGCTGGGAAAACTGGACAGCTACATGTAAAAGAATGAAATTAGAACACTCCCTAACACCATACTCAAAAATAAACTCAAAGTGGATTAAAGACCTAAATGTAAGGCCAGACACTATCAAACTCTTAGAGGAAAACATAGGTGGAACACTCTATGACATAAATCACAGCAAGATCCTTTTTGACCCACCTCCTAGAGAAATGGAAATAAAAACAAAAATAAACAAATGGGACTTAATGAAACTTAAACGCTTTTGCACAGCAAAGGAAAACATAAACAAGACGAAAAGACAACCCTCAGAATGGGAGAAAATATTTGCAAATGAAGCAACTGACAAAGGATTAATCTCCAAAATTTACAAGCAGTTCATGAAGCTCAATATCAAAAAAACAAACAACCCAATCCAAAAATGGGCAGAAGACCTAAATGGACATTTTTCCAAAGAAGATATACAGATTGCCAACAAATACATGAAAGGATGCTCAACATCACTAATCATTAGAGAAATGCAAATCAAATCTACAATGAGGTATCACCTCACACCAGTCAGAATGGCCATCATTAAAAAATCTACAAACAATAAATGTTGGAGAGGGTGTGGAGAAAAGGGAACCCTCTTGCACTGTTGGTGGGAATGTACATTGATATAGCTACTATGGAGAACAGTATGGAGGTTCCTTAAAAAACTATAAATAGAATTACCATACAACCCAGCAATCTCCCTACTGGGCATATACCCTGAGAAAATCATAACTCAAAAAGAATCATGAACCACAATGTTCATTGCAGCTCTATTTACAATAGCCAAGATATGGAAGCAACCTAAGTTTCCAGCGACAGATGGATGGATAAAGAAGATGTGGCACATATATACAATGGAATATTACTCAGCCATAAAAAGAAACGAAATTGAGTTATTTGTAGTGAGGTGGATGGACCTAGAGTCTGTCATACAGAGTGAAGTAAGTCAGAAAGAGAAAAACAAATACCGTATGCTAACACATATATATGGAATCTAAAAAAAAAAAAAAAAGGTTCTGAAGAACCTAGGGGCAGGACAGGAATAAAGACGCAGACATAGAGAATGGACTTGAGGATACGGGGAGGGGGAAGGGTAAGCTGGGTCGACGTGAGAGTGTGGCATGCACATATATACAGTACCAAATGTAAAATAGATAGCTAGTGGGAAGCAGCTTGTTGCTTTGTGACCAGCTAGAGGGGTGGGATAGAGATTGTGGGAGGGAGATGCAAGAGGGAGGAGATATGGGGATATATGTATATGTATAGCTGATTCACTTTGTTATAAAGCAGAAACTAACACACCATTGTAAAGCAATTATACTCCAATAAAGATGTTAAAAATAAAATAAAAGAAAAGAAAAATGAAGGGAAAACCAAGAAATTCTCAGAATGAAGAAAAGCTAAGAGAATTATTTACTAAACGACCCTCCCTAAAAATATGACCAAAGAAGTTCTCTAAACAAAAAGAAAATGATAAAAAAAAGGAAGCTTAAAACACCTAGAAAGAAGATAGAACAAAGTAAACAATAAAGCAGGTAAATACAATAGATATTCCTTTCCTCTTGGGTTTTCTTAATTATTTTTGATAGTGGAATAAAAATGTTTAACTGTCAGGTGTGGTTTTCAATGCATGCAGGGAAAATATTTACGGTAAATATACTATAAGTAAGGTAGTGAAAAGGGACATAAAGGAAGGTAAGGTTTCTACAATGCACTCAAACTGGTAAAATGACAACAGTAGACTGTCATAAGCTATGCATATATAATGTAATACCTAGAACTACCACCAAAAAAAGCTATATAAGAGAGTAACATACACTGTAGACATATCAAAATGGTATTCTAAAGTTGTTCAAGTAACACACAGAAGTCAGGAAAAAGAAAACAGAGAAAAAGCACGGACAACAAAGAGAAGACAAAAACAAAATGACAGACTAAAGAGTTAACATGTCAGTAACCATATTAAATGTAAATGGTCTAAACACATCAACAGAAGAAAGAGATTAATAATGTGACTGATTCAACTATATACTATTTATAAGAAGCTCGCTTCAAATATAATGATAGAAAAAGATATACAGACCTTAATCAAAGCAAAGTGTCTATATTAATGGTTGATTAACTAGACATATATATATATGTATATATATATATATATATATATATATATATATATATATATATATATCTCTCACAGCAAGAAAGAGAGGAACATGATATAATAATAAATGGATCAATCAACCAAGAAGACATACCAGTACTATTGTACAACTGAAACAAAAACTGATATAACTGAAAGGAAAAACAGACAAAACCATATAGTAGTTATAGTTGGAGACTTTAACGCCCTTCTCTTAAAACTGACAGAATAACTAGACGGAAAATCAGAAAGGATATAGAACTCAACAATATCATTAACCAACAAGATCTAATCGATGTTTATGGAACACTCCACCCAACAGCAGTATGCACATTCTTTTCAAGTTTCTATGAAACCTTTACCAAAATATACCACATTCTGGGCCACAAAAAAGTCTCAATTAATTAGGAGAATTTAAATTATACAGAGTGTGTTCTCTGACCTCAATGGAATCAAACTAGAAATCAATAATAAAAAGAAAACATGAGAACTTCCCTGGTGGCGCAGTGGTTAAGAATCCACCTGCCAATGCAGGGGACACGGGTTCGAGCCCTGGTCCGGGAAGATCCCACATGCGGCAGAGCAACTAAGTCCATGCACCACAACTACTGAGCCTGCGCTCTAGAGTCCACGAGCCACAACTACTGAGCCCGCACACCTAGAGCCCATGCTCGGCAAGGAAGAGAAGCTACTGCAATGAGAAGCCCACGCACCTCAACGAAGAGTAGCCCCCACTCGCCACAACTGGAGAAAGCCCGCGCACAGCAATGAAGACCCAACACAACCAAAAATAAATAAATAAATTTATTAAAAAAAAAGAAAAAAGAAAACATGAAAATCTCCAAATACTTAGAAACTAAACAACATACTTCTAAACAGTCCATAGTTCAAAGAGGAGGTCTCAAGGGAAACTTAAAAATAAGCTGAACTGAATGAAAATAAAAACACAAAATATCAATATATGTGGAACAAAGCTAAAGCAGAAGCTGAGAGGGAAGTATTCAATATATAGCACTATATGCTTACAACAGAAAAGATGAAAAATCTAAGTTCAATACTTTAAGCCCCTACCTTAAGAACCTAAAAAAATAAAAACAGGAAGAATAAAAATAATAAATATAAGAACAGATAGATATCAATGAAATTAAAAACAGTAAACAATATAAGAAATCAATGGAATAATGAGCTGGTTCTTCAAAAAGATCAATAAAATTCACAAAACTAAATAGTGACAAGGAAAACAAGAGAGACAATATAAATTACCAACATCAGAAATAAAACTAGGGATATCACCACATGTCCTTCAAAACAATAATAAAGGAACACTATACAAAGCTCTACACATATAAATTCGTCAAGTTAGATGAAATTGATTAATTCCTTGAAAAACACAAACTACCACCCTTAGCCAATACAAAACAGATAATTTGAATAATTTTATAACCATTAAGGAAATTAAAAGGAAAATCTCCAAGCCCAGATGGAGGATTCTATCAAACATTCAAAGGGGAATCAATAAAATTTAACACAACTGCTTCCAAAAAATAGGAGATGAGGGAACACTTCACAATTCATTTTTTAAAGCTAGTACCACCCTAATACCAACATCAATCAAGCACAGAACAACAACAACAACAAAACTATATATAAATATCCCTCATGACTTCAGAAACAAAAATCCTTAAAAATTTATTAGCAAACAGAATTCAGCTATACATAAAGTTAATTATACAGCATGACCAAATGGAGTTTATTTCAGATATGCAAGGCTAGTTTAATCTACCATATTAAAAGGCTAAAGAAGAAAAATTACAGGATCATATCAAGTGCCAAAAAGGAAATAAAAATATACATCTAAAAAAGGCAGAAATAAAGCTGTCCTTATTTGCAAATGTCATGATTATCGATAGAAAATCCCAAGAAATCTAAGAAAACAAACAAACAAAAAATCTCCTAAAAATAATAAATGTGTTCAGCAAGGTCACATATATAAGATATACAAACAAAAATAAATTGTAACTTTATTTACTATCAATGGGCAGATGGACACTGAAATTTATAAATAACTCAAAAATTATTTACAATCATTCAAAAATAGGTAGAAATCTAACAAAACATGTACATACCATATAAAAACCATCAAATATGCATAAAATAAATCAAGTAAGGTATAAATAAATAGAGACATATTGTGTTCATTGATTGAAAAACTCAACATTGTGAAATTGTTAATCCTTCCCAAATTGATATTCAGGTTTAATCCCAGCAAGTTTTTTTTTCACAAAGATTGACAAGATTATTCTAAAATTTACATGGAAATCCAAGAAATTAGAATACCTAAAATAATTTTGAAAAAGAACAAAGTGGGAAGAATCAGTCTACCCAACTTAAAGACATTATATAGCTACGATAATCAACACTGTGTGGAGGGATAGACACAGACCAATGTAACAGAATGGAGAACCTAGAAACAGTCCCACAGAAATAAGCCCAAATGATGTTTCACAAAGGTGAAAAAGCAATTTAATGGAAGAAAGTTAGACTTTTCAACAAATGGTTTAAAAAACAACAGTTTCAACCACTTGGAGCAAGTGGTTATTCATATGCAAAACAATGAACTTCAACTTAAGTCTCAAATCTTATACAAAAGTTAACTCAACATGGATCATAAACGCAAATGGAAAAACATAAAAGTTTAGAAAAAAATAAGAGAAAACCTTCAGGATTTAGTGCTATGCAAAGAGTTCTACTTGACACAAATAGTATAATCCATAAAGTGAAAAACTGATAAACTTAACTTCATCAAATTTTAAAACATTTGTTCTGAAAAAGACCCCGTGAAGAAGATGCAAAGACAAGCTACAGACTGGGAGAATATATTAGAAAACCATATATCTGACAAAGGACTAGTATCTAAAATATATAAACAACTCTCAAAACTCAACAGTTAAAAAATAAACAATCTCATTGAAAAATGAGATATACATTTCACCAAAGGTGATATACACCTAGCAAGTAAGCAAATGAAAAGATGCTCAACATCGTTAGCCATCAGGGAAATGCAGACTAAAACCATGATAAAATATCACTAAACACCTATGAGAAGGCTAAGATAAAACCAATGACAACATCAAATTCTGGTGAGAATGCAGAGAAACTGAAAAACGGAATCACTCATACATTGCTGGTGGGACCAAAATGGTAAAGCAACTCTGGCAAACCATTTGACAGTTCTTACAAAACTAAACATAGAAGTACCATATAATCTAGCAATTGTACTCTTGGGCATTTATCTAAGAGTAATAAAAATTTATGTTCATACAAAAATTTACACATAAATGTTTATAACAACTTTTAAAATAAAAGCCTGGGAACAACCCAGATGACTCTCCTTCAATGGGTGAGTGGTTAAACAAGGTATGGTAAATCTATACCATGGAATACTAGTCAGCAATAAAAAGAAACAAAGTATTTATTAATAAAAAAAAAAACCTGGATGAATTTCCAGGAATTATGATGAGTGAAAAAAAGGTAATCTTAAAAGGTTACATATTACATGAGTCCATTTATATAACAATCTTGAAATGATCAATTGTTGAAATGGAGAACAAATTAGCGATTGGCAGGAGTTAGGGAGGGAGTGAAGATAGGGATGTGGGTGGAGCTATACAAAAGGCAACATGAGCTATTCTTGTGGTGATGGAACTATTCTGTATCCTGACTGTATCAATGTCAATCTCCTGGTTGTGATACTGTCCTATAGTTTTGCAGGATATTATCACTAGAGCAAACTGGGCAAAGGCACAAGGGACCTCCATGTATTATATATTGCATATGAATCTGTAAATCTCTCAAAATGGAAAGCTTAAATAAATAAAAGTGGTACCAACTTACTGAAGACTGGTAAAACAAGGTATAAGAAAAAGTGCAACAGTTTAGGTATAAAGCAGTCTATAATACAATCAATGATTTTTTTTGTTTTAACTAAAAATGAAACAAAAATCAGTAATAGTTCCAAAAATTAACCTCAGAAAACTGAACACTATTAAAAAGCAAGGTGAACAAAGAGATTGAACACTGTAATTTATAAACCCCATTTCCATTTTTTGTAATATGTATACTGGTAATTGCTTCATTCCAATTCACTGATTAATCAGACGTTTCTAATGGATTTTGTTATCAAGGCTTTATGATCTTGGGAGTTACCTCATTCCCTTAAACTGGTAGATAGCTTTTAAAAGGAAATAAAAATAAAGAGAGAGTGTGCGTGCTTACGTGTTGTATTTAAGTTAATACAGAATATACAAGAAGAGAAAATGATTAAGGCATAGTATTTCTAATGTATTTTCAGGCTAACAGATTTCCAAGAAAATTAATCATGGGGCATAGTCATTTTCCAATCTTTTCAAGTGACTTCTCATGCGATACTCAACGTGACAGTAAACATTAAAAACTAAATCTAGACATAATTTACACCAACATCTGCAAAAGGCTCACTAGTAACTCATGATGAACAACTTCATTGCAGTTGGTCTATACTTTGTACAGTACATCATTGCTTTCATTTAAGAGAACTTCAGAAAATTCACAGCAGGTACAAACATCAGATGTTATAAGCACATAAATATTCATGTTAGTACCTGCTTAAGGTTAGAATTTCCCATCATCCAAAATGCATCTCCAACAAACATAGGATGAAAAATATACCTTATTACATATGTTGTCCTTTTATAATTTTTCACTAATAAAATGCCTCAAACTGAGGGTAACCAGTATTTATCTCAATACTTTTTCTGGAACTATGAAAACTAAAGAAAATTGTGACACAAATTGTTACAAAAGCTCAATTATTATACAAGATATAGAGTAATACTTTTAAATCTGCTCTTCTTAATGGGCTAAGAGTTATCCGAAATTGTAACAATTTAGCAAGTTAAGATTTCATTGTAATAGTACTTAATGTAAGTGCATAATTGCTTATTTAAAACGCTAACAAAAATATATTTATGATTGTATACAAGTCAGACAATCATTTATGTTATTTCAATCAATATAAAAATTAGTTCCCTGAAATTCAGGGAAGGAAAAAATGTATATATCCTTTCTTCCTTTCTCCCCTAGAAGCAAACATATTGCTGCCAAAAAATATATATGTATATAATTTTAAAATCAAAGAATTTAAATTATATGACATATTATTTATACTATATAATAATATGAAATATATATGTATCATGCAATTTAGAGCAACTACTTACAATACTAAGCCCTGACTTCCTAATTATTTCACCACCTTATTAATAGAGAAAATGAGCAATAAAAATCTATATGACACATTATATCCTATAAATTCAAAACAGCATTATACCATTGTTTTCTAATTTATACAGAGAGGAGGATATATTCCGAAAATCACTCTTTTCTGAACTTATTGTTTTAAGGAATGAAACATATTTTTTTTTTCCTTTCAGTACTTGGATTGACAATCATTTCAAATTTTGATGCATTTGCCAGACTTTTTAAAACAGAGTATGCTACTGGTAATTTAACTTTGTTTAGACAATGTAAATAATTGAGGAATAGAGATATTTTCTCCTATTAACAAATATGGTTAGTTGTTACTGTGCATTTGCTTATTTTTTAATAGTCATTCTGGGTTTTTCCTTACAGTTGGGCTATATGCTTTTGTTCCACACCAGTGCCAGTATACAAGCGTCTAGGGGGGAAAAGAAAACCTGCAACCCATCCTAATTTGGTATCTGTAACTTGCTATGTACTTAAAACCAAGATTGTTAATATTTTTGCCAACTAAGACCAAGTTGGAATTGACTAAAATAAACTTGCTTTAGTGAATGATCTTTGCAAAAATTAGTTAAGAATCACTTAGGTCAATTATAGGCAATTCTTTTTTCTCTTAATTTCAGGGCATTGGCTATGCTCTGACGTCTGAGGTGGTCAGAAATTTGTCTTCATGATAAGCTAAATAATATATTGTTATTCTATTTAAGTTTTACTGACAAGCACAGTCAAAAGGGATACATCCACGGATTTATTATAAGCTAAAGATTCCACCAAATGTGAGTTTCTTCTTTTTATGACAAATTCTGACATTTATTTAACCTATTTGATCAAGTGTTTTCTAAAATTGTTCCACAGAATACTAGTCCTGACAGATGGTCTCCAAAAAGCAGACTCCTTAATCCAATAAGTTTAGGAAATAATGCCAAATTTATTGAGTTTCACAAATCCTCTGTGCATGTAAGAAACATGTGTGCGGGTGTGTGTGGGAAACCTATTTGATGAAGTGAATATCCGATAAACCTAACTTTGAAAAACAAGAATCTGGAAAGAGTAAAGTTGTGGCCAACACAATACTGGGTTCACCAAATGCCAAGTGATCTTCTTCATCATGGGTTTATAAGACTTCATTTCCCTTGCATCTAGGTTGGGGCTACCGTTCTGTATACACAGGCAATCTGTGTTGCTTTGCAGACTAAAAGACAGGAATGTGGGTATAAATTCTTGCATTCTTTTTTCCCTGGAAATGCTGTGTTTAGATAGCAGTATCACGAGAGACTGGGTCCCTAAGCAACTCCTTGGAACAGAGCTCCCCACCAACTTGCATTGGAGAGTATAGTGTATTAGACAAAGAATCATTTGTTAATGTTTACTAGCATTAGGGTTAATTTATTACTGAGGTATCATCTAATCTACCTTAAACAATACAATAGTTGAATTCGGAAATAATGAAAGAAACAAAAAGGGAGTATATATAAGACTTAAATTATAGATACTCAGATATTCAGAATTCCTTATTCACTCTTTTATAGGTCTTCATTAAATATAGTTTGCTAGGGTACGGCGTGATAGGCACTGCTCTAAACTAAGAGAGTGTAGTGATGTAAGACATATAGGGTCCTTACTCTCATGGAACATATACCTTGACTGTAAAGGAAGAAAATGTCCAGTGGGTAAAATGCTCATTAAAAAAAAAAGATGGCACTTTTCCTATTAATTATATTTGTAATTTCTGTTCCCCTGCTAAATTTCATTTAAAAAATACTGACATTATGGCAATTAAAACAACAAAAAATGAGCCATTAATCATCATTTTTTATTAGAATGACAGATCAGATACTAAGTCAAATTTGGATATTTCTTGGTTCTCTTTAGTAACGGAAACCTATCTGAATATAATCATTAAACTATTTCAAAATTTATTTTGGAAAAAAATATTCGAGGCAAATAGAAACAAATTTTACCTAATTCTATAAAAATACTACAATCTAAAATTTTCTTTATCACTAACCAAATTCTGTGTATTGATGCAACACTTGTATTAAGATTTTCTTAAATTCACAAAAATATTTTTTTAAAGCTATACTCCTAGCCATGTTGATGCATCATTTTCCACCTGTACTGAGAAAAGTAATATGCTTTCTATAATTTATAGGAAATACATTAATATATTATTATTTTGATCTCTACTTTCAAAAAACAGATTTCCTACAGAGATTCAGAATTTTATAATACACACATGTACATCTCCTATAATAAAAATGGAACCAATATCTGTAGTGATACCTTTTAAGATGCTGGTTAAGTATCTGTGTTATTTTTGAAAATTAACAAATATCAAAGAGAAATAAATCAGCCAAAGTACTGTCTGCCACGTACTTTATAGTCAAAAAGTACTTTAGGTCATTGCCAAGTTGAGAAGTACTATATAGGATGGCTTAGAGGAGGACTTATGAAGACATGAATTCAATCAGTCCTCATATATTTTCTATTGGTGTAGAGTGAAATAAGACAATTTTATATAATTTCATAGGAGATCAAACTTTCTGACTAAAAAGTACTTAATTGGTTTAGATTTCCTCACAATTTAAGACAATCGTCATCTTGTATCAACTTAGTAAATAGTGTCCTACCTTCACTAAATATTATAAGTGTCCTAACTCTATATAAAGCAAGCTTATTACTATATTTCTTTATTAAATGATAGCCCTTGTTCTGTTTTTTGTTTTTTGCTTTTTTTCCCTCTCTGAAACTCTGTTCAGGTGTCAGTGCTTTTTTATTAAATCCCTTTTTCTTCATCAATTTTCCTGAGGAAAGAAGACACATGATCAGGAACCAATAAGAATATAATATGGTTACAGACATTTCAAATCTAAGAAAGAACTAAGTTATAATGTAGGAGTTAACTCTATTAAATAATGCTAAATCAGTAGTGACAAAAAGAAAAGCATTATGAATAGGAATTCAGATAGTGTTTCAATAACTATCCCCACCCCGCCAGCAAAAAAAAAAAAAAAAAAAATCCAAGAAGTGTTATTGGGTTATTGGCCAACCCAGTATTCAATGCAGAGTATATCAGAACCCAGGTAACCTAAAAGCTTGTTGGTGAGTACTGGAACTCATTAGACATTATATTTATTAGTATTAACAACTTCAGGAAGCAGATGTTAGGTTCTCGAGCACTTTGGTGCATACTGCCTGTAATGAAACAACCCCAAATAGGCATTCCATACCATGTTATTCTGTGTGTTTTAAAAATGTAACTTCCCCCAAGGGTATACAATGCAGTCTGTTATGAATAAGGTTAAAGTATTAAATATATCTCCCTGCAAAATATATAGGGTGAATGTTGAGTATTAAATTCCATCTAAAATGTACTAATCATTATAATATCAAAATACTTCCAGGGAGTTGATAGAGCTTAGAAAACAATGTCTCTGAAAGTCACTCAAAATAATTTATTCTTTCTATTCTTTTTTTAACTTCATCTGACTATGAGGAATTGAAATAGTAGGCATCAAATTAGTTTAAAAACTGAAGGGCATTAGTCAAATATAAATAATATTATTATATGTCAGTTTAGAAAAATTGACTTCAAACACTAGCCTCTGATTTTTAAAACTTTCCAAACAGTAATAATTATTTAACCTTACAATTTAAAATTATTTTCTCTTCTATATATGCTAGCAATTATTAATATTCTATATTAAATGACAATTGTTTATACATGTAATTTATTTTTACTTATTTGTTATTCCTAGGGATACCTTTGTTATTTCTTAAGGTACCTTGAAACAAAAGTATTTAGATAATGTTTCAATATATTAAAATAAAATGATGTCAATTATTTAAATATTTTAATTTCCATGTTCAAAAACACTCCTCTAGTTAATATAGTTTTTTTTTTTTTTCATTTCTAGCATGTGGGAAGATTCTTGTTCATATCCAAATGCCCAACTAAAGCCAAGACCTCCGATTTAAAAATTGGGGAAAATTTTGGTCTTTAAAGACAGAAGTTCAAGAAGTCCAATATTTCCCCTGACTGAAGTGGACAGGTTGAAAATATACATATGAAAGACAGACATAATCAAATTCCCATAGGAAAGGGGAGAAAGAATGTTTTTCATACAATACATTGAAAATTCAGTAACTGGACAATATAATCTCCAGAGGGGGAAAAAAACATTTATATATATATATATATATATATATATATATATATATATATATATATATATATCAGGTTAATATATATATATATATATATCAGGTTAATATATATATATATATATATCAGGTTAATATATATATATATATATATATATCAGGTTAATATATATATATATATATATATCAGGTTAATATATATATATATCTATCAGGTTAATATATATATATATATATCAGGTTAATATATATATATATATATATATATATATATATCAGGTTAAGAAGGGCTTACTTTTATATTAATGTGTGTTCTTTAGTATTTGAATAGGCTAATTATAAGTACTCATATTTTTGAACACTAGAGGGAGTACACAAAAGAAAAAGAAGAAAAAGAAGCCAAATACAAATATTACCTAGTTTTTGAGTGTTTCCCATAATACTGGATCTTTGCAACAAACTGCTTGCTTATTTCTTATGGACATAGTAGGATGATTAAAATGTATTTAAATAGTATCCAATATCACTTTTGTGTGTCATTTTCCAGTTAATTTAAAATTTATGATGACTAATGACAAGAAAGGTACACAATGTTCAAGAAGCAGAAAAATAGAGTGAATGCTATAAAAAAAAAGACATACTTTCTCCTCACTGTAGTTTACACACTTGATTGGAAGAAAGTAGAATTATATCTGATGTGCTTCAAAGAGTTTAAAATGACATCCCTGAACCTTAGGGAACAATGGGCACTCTGAAATCAGAGCCAGACTTGTCTGAAGGTGAAGGCCTGAAGTTACACCACATTTAGGTTTTATATAAACAGGATGTCCCTAGAATTTCCATATGGGAGGGATAATATGGGAGCCACTGGTTGGGAGACAAGAAGGGTCAGGACTTGATGAGTTAATATTTTTTTAACATTTAGAACTCTGCCTGACACATAGTAAGCATTCAATGTGTTAGCTGTTATGGAGAGATCCTTTGTCCATTTCAAAGAATAAGAATATGGATTGGGTTTAGTGGAATGGGTTTAATGAGGTTAGTAGATGTTAAAAATCAAAGTAGGCGAACAAGAGCTCCCTCCAGCCAACCTACAAACTACTACCATATGTAAAGGCAGGAAGATAAAGAATCCATGCAAAAAGTATTGAAAAAGCATCTACTACATGTTCCTTCTCTGTAACTGGTAGATGGGCAGTGGAAAGTGAAAGGTAATAGTTTGATCTTTGAGAACTTTAATGGAACAAAAGTTGGAAGAGATCCAGTTATTCACGAATTCATTTAATGAGCAACTATCACATGACAGCCACTGCACTGCTCTAGTCACTTGAGATACACAAGGGAATAAAACAAAGGTCACTGACCTCCAGGAGCTGACATTCTAAATGTGGGAAACAAACAAATAAATAATGAATACTAGGAATAAATTGTTTAGTATCTCAGAAGCTAATAAGAATTAAGGAAAAGAGAAAAGGTGAAATAGGAAAAGAAAGATGGAGAATGCCAGAGTGTATAACAACATGTGGAGTTGCCAGAATTAGCTGTGGTGGGGTAACGTGTGAGTGAAACTTTAATGAGGTAACAGAGCAGTAGAGTGGAGTTAGCCATAGAAATGTGCATGGCACATTCATTCTTGAAATAGCAAGATTAGTGAGGCTGAAGAAAAGACAGCCAAAGAGAAATTAGTAAGAAAGGAAGTGAGCGTGAAAACAGGGGTGAAGGGAAATCTGGGGCCTCATAACCACTGTGAGCACTTTGAGTAAAATGGCAAGACATTACAGAGATTCGAGAACAATAATGTGATCGAGATTTACCCAGATCACTGAGCTAAAAAAAGGGGGCTTAAGGAAGCAAGAGAGAATGGTCAGGAGGTTACTGTAGCAACCAAAATGAGAGAGGATGTTGGCTTGAACCAGTGTGGTAGCAGTGGAGGAGACAAGAATTGGTCAAATTCTACAAATATTTTGAAGGTAGAGCCAACCACAGTCTGATGAACTGTGTATCATGCATGAAGAAAAGGAGTTGATAATGACTCTAACACCATCCATTGACTTGGCAAAGACTGAAAAGGCTAAGTTTTGAGGGAAGGAAAAAATCAACATTCCAGTTTGGACATGGAAAGGTGAAGATGTCTCTTAGACATCCAAGTAGAGATACAGAAAAGACCACTGATCATGTAAATTTAGAAGAAATGTCTGGGCTGGAGACACAAATTTGGAAGTCATGAACCTATAAATGGAATTTAACCTCCAGACTGAATAAAATACCAATAAGGGGAGTGTAAATAATTTTTTTTTTTTAAAGGATCAAATTTGAGCTTAGACAACTTAGAGGAGAAATAAGCAAAGGTAACTGAGAAAAAAAAATCAGTGAGGTGAGAAAGCAAGGTATTCTTCAAGCCAAGTGAAGAAAGATTATTAAAGAGACTGTCAAATGCTGATAAATAAGGTTAGGACTAAAAATTGACCATTTGATTAAATAACATAGAGTCACTGACAATCTTGACAAAGGCAGTTTCAGTGTAGTGGTTAGAGTGTAGGTCTGATAGGAGTGGGTTTAGGAAAGAATAAGAGGAAATAGGTGATGTCAAGTATAAAACGTAAGATTTTTGGTAAAGGAGAGCTAAGAAGTGGGATGGTAATTTTCAGGAGAAGTGGGATCAAGAGAGGACTTTACTATTTATTTTCACTTTTATGCTGATGGGAATCATCTGGGGGAGAATGAACAAAAGATGGTATAGTAGAGACAGGTGAGAATTGTTAGTGATTTTCTTGAGTAGATGAGAAAGAACAGGCCCTCACGCACAAGTGTAATTATTGGCTTTTATTCCTTAACAGCTTTAATAAGTATTACTCCGAATTGGATCTTTAAGTTTAAGTTCCTCATCAGATAACAAGAGTAAGACTTTAAAAATGTTGTACTAAAGACTACACGGTAACTAAAAGAGAAAGGCAACTTTTTTTTTTTTTTTTTTAAAGGCACAAACAGGGAGCAATTGTTAAGGAACATAAGCAAATACAACTGAGTGGCATAGTGACCATAAACATGAGGAACACAGAATTCAAGTTGGGTAAAAATTGTGATGGTGTCAAGATTGTCTGGGATGGTCTCTGTGTTACTCCCTGAAGGAAGGAAAGAGATAAGGCCAAACTGAAACAATGGGACTGCTGGATATTGGGCTGTAAGGCTGGGTTTGTTCATTTGACATTTTAAGTATCAGGAGAATAGTGTGTGATCTTTTAAGCAGGGGAGTGACCTGAAGAAAGCAGTGCATTAAGAAGATTAATCTGGTAGTGTTTAAAGAATTAATTGGCAGAGGAGAACAAGAGACGGATAGCTCTAGGGCTATTAAAACATCTTCCATGAAATTGATAGCATAGGGATTAGAGAGGTGGCAGTGGGAAGGAAGACAGCCAATCTGAAACCCCCTATTTAGAAGAAGACTTGTCAATGATTTTATGCTCTTGTTGTACCATGTACTTTTCTTTCATGGCCTTTAACATTTATCAATGATTAAAGACTTATCAATAATTTTATGCTCTTGTTGTACCATGTACTTTTCTTTCATAGCCTTTAACGCTCCTTAATAAATATTATTTCTGTTATTATTTGAATAATGTCCTCCCACTAGCATGTAAGTTCCAGATGTCAGGGGTCATGTGTGTGTTGCTCAATATTTTATTTTTATTCCTTAGCACATTGCCTTGCATATAGTAGACATTTTTTTTAAAGTTTTGAATAAGTGTATAATATATTAACGCATATCAAAGAAGCTTATGAGGAAGGAGAAGAAGGAAAAGAGAAGAAGGAAAAGAATAAAAAATGAAGAAGACAGGAAGAGGAGAAGGGAGGAACAAGAAAGGGAAGCGTGACAGATGACATAGCGGAGGAAGGAGAGGAAAAGAGATTGTACTGAAGTTAAAAGCCTGAAAAACAGCAGAGTAACTATGTTGCTTTTGGGAACTGGGGAGCTGGTTCTGGACAACAGTTTAAAGGGAGAAATATCAAGAGTCCAACTCCATCATTTGCTCTCTATATTAGTTACCCCCTCTGTCTCAGCTTCCTCGTAAGTAGGACAATTATAACAACCTCAAAAGGTGACTGAGAGGATTAAGCGAGTTAACTCAGAACAGCTCATGGTACATGTGAGTACTGAACAGACCTTAGTCACATTCATGTTCATCATCATCATCGTCACCATCATCATCATCATCATCACCATCACCATCATCATCATCATGACCATCACTGTATTTCTTCTATAACTTGTGCCACACCACAAAGCAGTGACACCATTCAAACCTCCCCTATCTCTACAGAAATGGAAGAGGCAGGAGAAGCATAAGACAGTTCGATAGATGAGATGAAGAGGACTTCTTTCCAGTAAAGATTGCCACTGACCTCACTCAGGAACTAATGGTGGCAAGAAGACAAGCAGCTCAGCCTCAGCCCATCGTCCCTTCTGAGTTTCCCTTTTTTTCCCCAAATCTTAAAATACACACATGTATACAATTTCCTTGAAATTTTTCAATTTAATCTTCATTTGATTGTGAAAAATAGAAAATGAGATCAGGGAAGTGGTGAGTGAAAGTGAGAAGATATATTTTAAAAGTAGGTTCAGTGAAGGGAAAAAGAAAAGAATCAGGTAAATGTAAGAAAAGGCACAAATAATGGTCTTTTTAAACAAAAGAAAAGAATACAAGATATGAAAGGAACATAAAGCCCCGGTGCTTGACGGATAAATACCAAATAAAAGTTTAAATAAATAAAAAGGTGGGTAAAGAAAGCAATATTAAGAAATATGTAAGTGACATGGAATAAGAGGGCAAAGCTAGAGCAGTCATTCTCAACTAGGGTGATTCCCCTCACACCCCCAGGGCACATTTGGCAATGTCTAGAAACATTCTTAGTTGTCACACTGACATTTTTAGTTGCTGTTGACATCTAGTTAGTACATGCCAGGGATGCTCTAAATATCCTACAATGTATAGGACAGCCCTCAACAACAAATAATTATCTGCCCAAAATGTCAATAGAGCCATTTTTGAGAAACCCTGAACTAGACAGAAATTAAAGGTAAAGAGGAAGCAATGGAAGTAGTTCAGATCTGGTCACTCTTACAGCTCAAAATTGCAAAGTCCTCATTTTACTCTGAGTAAGAGTTAAAATTGTTAGACATGTCTCCTTACACATTTCACATCGCCTTAGAGTTACTTCTTGCACTCTACTAGAGGTGAAGTTCATCCTACTACAGGTGACTTTCTTCAAGGGCAGGTCCTTAAGCTTATTCATGTTGGCATCCTTTATGTTCTTTTGCACAGTATCTGACACATATCAAGAATTCAATAAATCTTTCATCATTCATGAACTAGTGTCACACAAAAAAATAATAAAATAAAGAAAAATGCTGTTCTGGGACCAGTTTTAATAAGAGAACATGCTTAATTTACAATAAGCTCTGAAAACAAACATTCTATCCTTCCATGTGGTGACGTTCTCTAGCACATATCATAAAAAAAAAAAAAAAAGTGAGAGTTAACCTTCAGACACAAGAGCATTCTACAGTTTCAGATTAGTGAAATGTGTGTGTGTGTATGTATATCTATACATACACACACACACACACACACACACACACACACACATATATATATATATTTATATATACTCCTACCCCACTTTGAGATAGATTACATCTACCAGAGTCCCTCTAAGAGAAGTAAATTGCTGATAAACTGCCCATTTGCTCCTGGAATAAAAACCATCAATTTATAGCCATCAGTATTTCTCTTTTCCTTTTTTGTAGGGTCAGGACTTACGATCTTGAAAATTATGGAGATGAGTCTCAAACAACTAGATGAAATTTTTTTTTAAATCAATCACTTGTTTTGTCTCTTCACCTGAATTATTCTCACCCACTCAAGCTTCCCTAAACATCTGCAAAAACTTATGTCTTCATGAGCTTTTGCTCCATAGGAAATACCCACAATTCTGTCATTCTTTCAAAGTGCTCTGTGACATGGGGGAAAAAATTAAGAACTACTGCCTATAGAAGACAGCTAATTTGACCGATACATATTTTTTAACCTGGCATTTTTTTGTCACATGAACATAGTTCAAAATCTTAGGATAAGATATGATATTATGAAAGAGGACAACAAACAACAATAAATCTGTTAGCTTTTGGACAGTACTACAAAAGAGAACCTGTTAGAAATTGTCAAATTTGCTTTCTCCAGACAAGTATGGTACATGCTATCTGTAGCTGAAAGTCTATTTATAATGGGTCAAACAACATAATAACTGACTCATTGGGCATAGGTATATAATTTGGCTGACTTCAATTATTGTACAAGTAAACACATATCTCAAACATCAACCCGAAGTAACATTTGCAAAGCAGAAGGAGGAAAAACAATGATCATAAATATAAGTTCTGTCCTAACAATGTTAATGTTTCTTACCTAAAGTGAGGCTTGAAATTCAATTCCTTTGGAATCCTCACATCCGTCCATTCTCAAAAATACAAATAGCTTGTGCCACATAAGGCAACATCTGTACCGAGTTGACAGGCCACCTTGTGAGCCTACTTTGATGTGGACATTACCTAGACATGCCTATTTTCTCGTTTCAGTTGATGTTATTTTCTGGCTCTTATTTAGAGCTGAAGTAGAACTGACTTTGGTTTCCCAGGTCTAAGAAATCTTAATTCTGAGCAGTTCTTCCTAATGAACTAACTTTTGATATAATAAAAACACTTCTATTCATATTATACTATAAAAAAAATAGGATTTTAGAATAAGGTCATTTCTTTTTTCCCTTATATGTGAGGGGAAGAGGGGGTGGCTTAAAATTGGTAGCACTAAAATTAACATGCAAAATCTAACCATAAAGGTACATTTGGCATTGCTAGCCAGCTCAATAATTTGGGGCCTGGTAAATATTCAACAAGCTTCTCTATTCACCTGTCACAGCAGAAAGCCAAACAACTGTCAAACCCCAAACATATCAGAAAACTTAGGGACAGTACCTCCCTTCTAAGGCAATTTGATAACAAAAGAGAATAAAAGTTTCCCAAATTCTTTTAAATGCATTTGAAACTGCTATATACAATGCTAGACATCAGCAAGCACCCATATTAGTTGTTCCTTTATTGTCTAAGTCATAATATAAAAAAGAAATGTCATATTTTTCTTAAAGTTTTTGTTGAAGAGTAAATAGGTCAAAAGTAATTCACTGCAGTACCTATTTAATCGGAAGATGAAAACTGAAATGTCTAGTTAACTCAGTATTAATTTTGCCTCAATACTGGTGCCCAAAACTGAGTACAACCCACAAAAACAATGACTGTTACCACAAAGAAATAATATACTCACAATAAGACTTAAAAGTTTTATTAGCTTCACTAGAAATTTAAGAAGATGCGTCCACACATATACAGACTCTGGGAGTAAAAAACTTGTGAAAAACTCCCTGGAAGACAGTTTGGCAAGTTGGATTGAAAACTTTAAAACTTTCACACCCTTGATTTCTAAGCAATTGGGGGGAAAAATAGGAAGATCCATAGAACTATAGCACTAAAATGCCTAGCACTGAAGCCTCACTCACAAGTAAGGGACCTTGGCAAGTGACTTTACATCTCTGGCCTCTGTTTTCTTTTTTTTTTTTTTTTTTTTTTTTTTTTTAATTTTTTTATAGCTACTTTATTTATTTATTTATTTATTTTTGGCTGTGTTGGGTCTTCGGTTCGTGCGAGGGCTTTCTCTGGTTACGGCAAGTGGGGGCCACTCTTCATCGCGGTGCGGGGACCGCTCTTCATCGCGGTGCGCGGGCCTTTCACTATCGCGGCCTCTCCCGTTGCGGGGCACAGGCTCCAGACGCGCAGGCTCAGCAGTTGTGGCTCACGGGCCCAGCTGCTCCGTGGCATGTGGGATCTTCCCAGACCAGGGCTCGAACCCGTGTCCCCTGCATTAGCAGGCAGATTCTCAACCACTGCGCCACCAGGGAAGCCTGGCCTCTGTTTTCTTATCTCTAAAATAGACTAACAATAGTACCGTCCTCATATGTCTGTTTTCAGAATTAGAAGCCCTAATATTAAGAAATATACTTAGAATAGTATGAGGCAGGTAGTAAAATCTATCTATCTTAGCTATTTGTATTGTCAAAGCTGTTCTTTTAATGTTACTTAACAACCACAAAAATCTGTTAATAAATAGAATGTCGAACATTAGGGGCATGATAAAGTAACTTATAACAGATCTATATAATGGTTATGATCTAAAAGTATTCCAGAAAGCAGAAAACATCATTGTATATAACTTCATAATTTTACATGACTTTGTCTGTTAAAAACATGCATACAAAGAGATGGAAAGAAAATATAGCAACATTCTCAATATATCTATTTACGTGTGGCATTAAAGATAATTTTTATTTTCTCCTTTCTAATTTTTAGATTTTTCCAAACTTTGTATATTATTCATATACTGTATTCCTTATGAAATATCTTCTTTAACAAACTAGTATCCTTAGGATTTGAAGGAAGGATGAATAGTGGAGCACAGAGGAATTTTAGGGCATGAAAATACTCTGTAGGACACCATAATGATAGATATATATCATTACATATTTGTCCAAAGTCACAAAATGTCCAACATCAAGCGTAAACCCTAACAGAAACTATGGGCATTGGATGATAATGATGTGTCAGTGTAGATTCATCAGTTGTACCAAATGTATCAATCTGGTGGGGGATGTTGATAATGGGGGATGCTACACATGCATGGGGGCAGGGCGTATAAGGGAATCTCTGTACCTCTCCCTCGATTTTGCTGTGAACCTAAAACTTCCCCCCAAAATAAAATCTTAATAAAATACACAAATAAATTTAAATTTTAAAGGAAAAAAAAGTACCCTTCATTGTTTACCAATCTTTTATTTTCAACTTAATGTCAGTTATGCACATTTTAATCAGAAATGGGTTAGCATATTATTGGAATTTTTCCCCTCTTTCAAAAATTGTCCATGAAATTTTTCATGAACTAGTTCTACAGAAGCTCTGTAGTTTAATTTGTGTGGGAAAATATGTTTTACTCAAACTTACATTTCTATCTCTTTTCCTACATTTTGATTTAATTACCTGAGATCCTCAGAGCAGTAAGGGTGGAAAAAACATAATCCAAGTAACAATGAAACTATTACATTGGTTTTATTATCTATTACTTCACTATTGCCTGAAGCACACTGTCTATTTATTACTTTAAGTCTGCTTGAATTTCCTATCAGCTAATTCTCTGAGTCTTGAATGGTTTAATGCATTGGAAATAGAGAAACAGTAAAAGATGGTTATTGGTTATTTTTATTTTCTCAGAACCATGCTGCTCTTTTAGTAACATGCTAAGCCATCAGGCTTAAGAAAAGAAAAACTAAAGAGCATTTTAGCATTTGGTAATATACTTCAGTTTGAGAGGGTAGACTGTTGTATAGAGTACTAAAAATACAGCTATTGCTACAAATTAATCATCTGTGAAATCTCACTCATTCATGACTTTAGAAAATACTCCAGACATTATTCTCTGTAATTTGTTCAAGTAATGAATTTTATATGCATGGATTCATTAACCAAAAAATATTTGGTAGGATTTCCTAGATCAATAAACTAAAGCACTTCAAGTGGCTAAGCCGTTAAAAAAGAGAAAAAACATTTAAAAACAAAAATATTTTGCAGATAATTGTTAATTCTATTAATTCTGTTTTCATCAGCCCCCAAATGGATCATTTCCTATGGGTTTTCAAACTTTTCAAAATTAAACTTAATTTTAATTTATTTCTATTTATGACATTATAAGAGAAACAATGAGTGCTTTCCAATCCATAGTCACAAAGCTGACAAAACCTTCCCACTCATGGAGTCCAATCAGTCAGTGATTCCAGAGCAGACAGAACAACTTATCTTTACTGGTTTCTCCATAATGGTCACGTCTATTCCCAGGGCTTAGCAATATATATATACACACACACACACACACACACACACATATAGTTAACTCATATAATAGTCTTGTTACTTAAAATCGTAAAATGAAACAGTATGAAGAATGCTCAAGGTTATAATCAGTCTAAACTAAACAAGAATCCAGCTAAAGCAGCAATGAATTTTGTTTCCAAGTAGAAGGCTATTTATCATATATTCCAATCCCTCCCGAAGCAACAAGATCTACAATCCTATATTAACACCAACATTTGATGCACAACAAGTTTACCAGTGAGATCTCCACAAAAGAACAGGCAAATTGATACCAAGAGAGGCCAGCTTATTTGAGAACTCTCTTTAAAAAGCAATAGCTCTTTTTTTCTGCATTACTTTATAGAAAAAGGATTGCCCCAGAAATGGCTAATTTTATCCCTAAAACTCTAGAGTTGCACCACTATTTTTTTTCTTTTCTTTCAACGTGTAGATAAAAGCAACATGGATTAATCTTGTACTCCAATGCTATTTCCTCTTAATTGCTTCTCCTTTCTACCTTTTCAAATCTTATCCGCATCTCAAAGACCCCAAATTTTCCTTTTTGGCTCTTCATCCCCCCTAAGGACTTGGCCTTCATGAAAATCTCCACTGTTTAATTGTAACACTTGGATACGTGATCTCCTGTATATGGCACTGACCCATTTGTGTTAATCATGACAATCTGAATAAATCATAAGTTTCTTAAAATTCATATCTTACCATCTTTTTTAAGCTTCTACTATCCTTTTCACCAAAGGCTTACTACTAAGTACATACCAAGTATCAGTTTATAAATCTACATATACTCATTCTTATTCTCAATTCTGTTTTCTTGGATCACAGTGAGAGTGGTGGTCACTAAAAGCAGTAATGCCTTTTTACACTACTGATGTTCAAAGACAGGATAAATATATCCCAACCTATTTTTTGAGTTCACTGAGACCAGAAACTCCAAATTATTCATCTTGGTAGCAATAAAAAGATAATATAGTATTTGGCACACAGTAGATGCTGAATAAATATGTTGAATTATACTTAAGGCTTTTCCATTATAGTATAGAAGACCCAGAAACCCATATTATTTCTGAAAAGTCAAGTTATTTGAGGTTTTACTAAATTCTGAGGGCAGAATAAATCTGCCCCTAGACTTTCTAGAAATCCCATTCCTCTTCTTCTAATGTACAATCTAATTATAATTAAGCAATAATAACTAGTCATGAAAGATACCAATAATAATAGAATTTTGTTACTCATTGTTTTTTTTTTAATTTTTTTGTTCATCATTAATTAATTTATTTATTTACTTATTTATTTTTGTCTGCGTTGGGTCTTCATTGCTGTGCACGGGCTTTCTCTAGTTGCGGCGAGTGGGGGCTACTCTTTGTTGTGGTGCGTGGGCTTCTCATTGCGGTGGCTTCTCTTGTTGCAGAGCATGGGCTCTAGGCGCACAGGCTTCAGTAGTTGTGGCACGTGGGCTCAGTAGTTGTGGCTCACAAGCTCTAGAGAGCAGGCTCAGTAGTTGCGGCACACCGGCTTAATTACTCTGCGGCATGTGGGATCTTCCTGGACCAGGGCTCGAACCCATGTCTCCTGCATTGGAGGTGGATTCTTAACCACTGTGCCATCAGGGAAGTCCCTGTTACTAATTGTGAAAGAGTTCCAAGCGGCTACTATTATGTTGGAATCTATCCCACTACCTGAATTTTCAGATGACTGAAGTCCAGAAAACTTCTAAAGAGAAAATAAATTTCAGAATAACCTCAAACAAAAGTCCAATATTGTTGGTGCAGAGTTTATGCAAAAATAAAGGACAAAATATTCAGAATAGCACATTTTAGTTAGAAGGAAAAAGGCAGATATGGGGACATATGTATATGTATAACTGATTCACTTTGTTATAAAGCAGAAACTAACATACCATTGTAAAGCAATTTTACTCCAATAAAGATGTTTAAAAAAAAAAAAAGAAAAAAAAAAGAAAAAGGCAGGGAAAAAACAAATACCATATGGTGAATGATATAGTGATGCAGTCATAATCACTTTCTTATTTCTAATTTCTGTTCCAAATATATTATGGCCTAAACGCATACCATTGCCAATAAAGGAATTAGAATTCAAAATATAACCGTTTATATTTAGTATATACCAATGATAAGCTGCCAGAATAGTGAATGTAACAATTAATGAATAGTGACATTTATATTTACAAGTCATAGGTGTAGACACCAACAGGTTTGTGATTTACAAAGTTTTCAGTTACTCCTCCATTCAAAATTACATCAAAAACAGGTTCAGTCATGTGTGCAATATTATCTTAAAAAGATAAATGCTGGACAACTGCAAGATGTCATAGGTTAAACATGCCCTATAAATATTTTGTTCTTGAAATAACTCTCTCTCCTACTACATAAATGGCCAGTGTTTTGACATTCAGACATAGTATCCACAACTCCATGTGCAAACCTAGGATGATGATATCCTCACAAAAGTAATTAATAATCACATCAAATCATTTATCATTCATAAATTCCACTCTCAAGGGTGAAATTTTTAGCCAGACAGGCCCTGGCAACCAATCAAAGCTTACAAAGCATCAAGATAAAATTTTATCTCTAGATCTGTCTAGAAGACAGATCTTTTCATTTACTTGGTTTTACATTACCTATGCTTTTCTATTCCTTTTATAAACTGTTTGTTTGTTTTCTCCCTAATAAAAATCCTCAAGCAAATGAAAACAGAAAGAGTGAAAGGGAGAGAGATCCGCAGACTCCCTGAAACACTTCTTTGTGATTCTATCCAAGAGCTACAGTGAGGTTAAAAGTTTCACTATAGCTCTACCTGGTCTCCAAACATCTACAGAATAATGATGCAAAGCAGAACTGGGACCATGTGCAGTTTCTTGTCATTTACTCTGTCTAAAATAAGGAGTGGAGTGACACATCGTAACATAAGAAGTATGGGCCCATAGATGCGGAGTTTTGATTGACTACATTTCTCTTAATCTCAGCCTCCTCGCTGAAGCAGTAAATACGTTTCTGCGCTGATGTAGGTTTCCCACATCCCCCATCTTAGAAACCTCAAAACCGTAAAGCACAATTCTGCCAAAAGGAACTTGCCTAAATTTGTTCGTTTTTTAAAACGCCATCATGTTTCGGATGAAAATACAGCCTGCCAAAGATGTCAAATAAAAGGATAACAAAGAAACAAACAGCATCTTTAGACTTGAATTTCTATGCATAACCTCGCCATCTGTCAACCAGTTGTGAAACAATGATCCTAGAGAAGCCCTGAAACACGAACAAGTTTCCTCCTCGCATCTATCATCTGTATCAATCTCCGCTCTCAGGACCTCAGTAGTAATTATGTTCTGCCAGTGGAGCAACCTACAAGAATGGCATTTGCCATTGGCAAACCAAACCCTGCCGATGAATGGGCCATTTTAACAGACTTGTACTTGGTAACAAACGCGGAGTTCAGTTCACAGAGGTAACGGGGAGAGGGGGAGAAAAAAGGAGGGCTCTATCCTCGCATTGGGATTGGAAATTGGACAGAGGAGGTCAGTCTCTAGAGGCCAGCCATCCAAAAGACCCTCAATCTCCTCCCTCTTGGCCTTTGAAACAGGATTATAATTTTGGATCTAGACTACGCCCCACCCCTTCCCTTCCCACTGCGGCCACCACCTTCGAAGTTACAGTGTCAGCTCTCCTGCAACTGGGGGTGCGGACTCCCTGACGGAGAACAGCACCAGGCACCCAGTCAGGAGCGGAACACTGGGCTGGGACTCTGCCACCAGCTCCGAGATGCCACCCGCGGGCTCGCGGGAGACCCCACCCCTCCCAACCCTGCCCTCGCCCCCGCCTGGAGCTGCAGCCTGAGTTACGCATCCTCAGCCTTGACACTGCCTCCGCTTCTTTCTATCCGCATCAACGCTGGTGGGGGTGGGAGGGCAGAAGTAGAATGGGGGTTGGGGGGAGCGACAAAGAAACACAACAGTCCTGGTTCCCAAGAGCCGGGATTCAAGTGGCAAGACGCTGGTGCACGCACACCAAACACACACACACGCACACACACTCACGCACGCACTCACCGACGCGCCCTGCGCCCCAGGTTCTATGCCAACCCGCGACAAGATAGGAGGAAGAAAGGAGGTGGGGTGGCGAGAAGGCCCGGAGTTACTGGGAGGGACATTCCGAGGAGAGCAGGGGATGCCTCAGGAACTGCGAAAGTGAGAAAGTCCCAGACCCCCTTTACATCCCCAAGTCTGGGCTCTCCTGCCAGCAGCCCCGGGTCGCCTTCCTTCCAGCTGGGCTCGGGCAGCGGGGAGGGGGGCCGGAGCCGAGCTTCTCCCAGGCTGCCCTCTCGGGCCTGGCCCAGGGCCCGGAACCCGGCCCCCTTTCAGCCCCGGCCTGAGGAGGCTGCCAGGCAAGGAGAGACTTGCCAGCGGACTCTGGGGGAGCAAGAGGGCAGGAGAGAAGCATCTTGCACTCTCCGGCCGGTTGCTGGTTTCTTCCTCTGTCGACACACCCCCAGTGAATCCCCTTCCCCAGCACACACACACACACACAGACACGCGTGTTCACCCCTCTCACCATCCCAGGTCCATCGATTAAAACACTAGTTGATTTCTTCCTGATTAAAAAAAAAAAAGAAAGTGCAACAACTCTTCTCAGGAGTCGCCGGAGGAAAGAAAGTCCGTCTGCAGGCGTCTTTCTATAGTTTCCTTTGAGTTAAAATATCTGGCGGTCCCCAGTGAAAACGGGACCGGGAACCCCAGCGGGTGAAAGGCGACGAACTCCTTCCCCACACCCCGCACCTCTCACCTCCTTAAGTTCCTTGGCCACGTCCTTCAGGTCGCCCAGGACTAATTCCAGATCCTCCACGATGATCTTGATCTGTTCCTTCACCTTGGTTTTGGAGGCTGCCGGCGGTCCCTCGGCTGGAGAGGACGAGGAGGGGGTCCCCTTGGACTTGGCTGACATTCTTTGGGGGCAAGCGAGGCAGGTCAGCACAGGCGGGCGAGCGGAGGCTGCTGCGCGCCCCGGTCCCTGGCGCCGCGGCGGCCGCTGCCGCCCCAGTCCCCCCACATCTTGGACGCTCCCCGGGCAGCGGCGGGAGGCTGCGCTCGGCGCTCGGCCGGGTGGCCGCACTGTGGTGCTGCCATCAACTCTCCGAGACGCGGCGCTCGGCGCGGGGCTGCAGACGGGCGAACAGCGCGCCTGCGCCTCCTCCCGCCGCCGCCCGCCGCTCGCGCGCACACAGGCGCTCGCTCCACGCCCGCGGAGAGGGGCGCCTGGCCGCCGGCCCCGGGCTGTCAGCTGCAGTCCCCGTGGCACGTGCCTCCGGGATCTCTCCCAGAACACCTGGGCGTCAGGGAGCCGGGAGATAAGTTCGTGTCCTGCCCACCCTCTCGTCTTGACACTGAAATGCCCCCATCATCATATCCTGCTGGATGTCTTGTCACATCCAGCTTGGATTCCTTCTGTTTCACCCACCAGCAGAGACCCGGATCCCCACCACACTTTCTGATCGATTGATTAAGAACCACAGGAGGGTCAGAGTTTAATTTAGGGCTAGTAGAGCGACCCTAAATGTTCATCCAGGGCCCGAAGGCCTCCAATCACTCTCCTACTCACCCAAGAGTTAAACAGAGGTGTTCTTACTTGTGCAGAAATAAAAAGAGGTGTGGATAAAATCGGCCCCTCACCCCCTGTAATCATGATATTTAACCAGTGTTCTTGAAAGAGGTAGCTTAATCCTGCTGATTCCACAGAGCTAATAGAGGATTTATTAATTGGAAGTCTTCACATCAAAAATCCCCTGGGAGACTGTCTGAGTCATCTTGGCTGTACTTATCTGGGACAGCTCCCGTTTTCTGTTTTTTGGGTTTTTTTGTTTTTAACTGTCCTTCCTCTTTTCATGGCCTATGATGATGTATGTTTCGGGTACAGGGGAAATACACTGGATCTCCTCTTGTGAGAGCTGAATAAGAAGAGTTTGCCACCAACTTTTCTTTTCTTTTCTTTTCTTTTTTTTTTTGGTATCCATTTCAAGTCTTTTGCAACTAAATAAAGAGGAAATAACTTTCTGACTGTTCTGTCAAAATGACCCAGGGAGGGGAGTTAATAGGAAGCCTTCAGTTTCACTCTCAGTAGGTGGCTAGGATTCTCATTAGTTGAAGTTTTAATTTCCTTAGTAGCAAACCCATGGGTTATTAGCTACTGACCTGGAAGGCTAGATCTACTTTATTTTCTTCAGTACACTCTACTCCAAATCATTATTTTAATAAGCTTCCCATTTAGTCATGCCTTAGCAAGGACCTCTGTCTCTTGCTTCTCACACCCCAGATTGTTCCATTATGCTTCTATACATGAAGCAAATCTTGGCAGCTCTCCTCTTCCTAGTTCCTTAAACCCCTCATATTCACTCTCTTCATTCTGAGTAATTCATCTTGATAAAATCCTTGGAAGTCATATTTAGAATATGGAAGAAAAAAGAGACAATAGAAGAAAAATAGAAATTTATAAGTGCTATCAAAAGAATAACAACGTTGAAAAATGCATTGAAAAATCAGAGGAAAAAGAGAGGTAGAAAGCAGAAGTTGCTGGAAGAAAATTAAAATAAGGAAAGAATAAAGGAACCAGTGTGCACTAAGCGAGTTGGAGAGAAGACGGAAGAAATTATTAGAAGTGTTAAATAAGTAATATGCTTGAGTTCTCTAAGGTAGAGAGAATATATATTTTTAAGTGCCCTGTCTCTGCAGGTTCTTCTTTATTGTATAAAGGTATAACAGTAAAAAATATATACATCAGGTTTACAAACTCCCCCACTGTAAATTCCTAACCTTTAACTATACTCTTATTTCATATCTGAAGAAAGATAAGTGGTCAGAAATGGCGGGAAAAAATGTGAGAAAAAGGGAAGGTGCTGCTCCTTTATATTAGAATTTTTTACTCTCAATAGTAGGCAAGTGAATAGGGAAGCCCCCAAAACTCAAAAATGATGAATTTAAGCAAGAATACTGGAAAACAGGAAAGGAGGTGGTGTTTTTCTTCCACTGACAAAATAATCCTCTTATTAATATAAGGGTATTTCCATGCCACTCTGAATCTCTTCACTAATGATTAAAAAAAAATTCTGTTCTCCTATGGTATCCATTGCTAGCAACGAGCCAAACTATTTTGGCTCAAAACTGAATCACAATTATTACTCTAAAACATATTATGCACATCCATATCACAATTTACTCTTAAATCATGGTTATCATCTATCTATCATCTATCTATCTATCTATATTTAAATACAATATGGAGTTAACTGAAAGGGAAAAGTTGTAATTGGCTTCCAAACCCAAACTAACAAAGCTAGTCGACCCCCAGCAGTGAGGACTACTACTATCTTTTAGTCATTAATCAGGTATGGATAAAATATTCCTAAAGAAGAAAGTTTTACAAAAAGAGTTAAAGATATCGAGGGGACGGAGACAATGAGAAGGACGCAAGGATATACGTCAAATCTATTTGCTCTCTATTTTTTTTTATCACCTTTGTGGAAAAATTAGTCACTCCTTTGGCACATCTTGCACTCTGTCAGAGATTCGTATATATGATGTTTTAAAGCCAAATTATGGGGACCACACAACAAAAGTGACACCTAAGAAAATTTCTTATTAATGTGTTCATATATCTGTTTATGTACTAGTGCTAGAGGCAAATGGGTACATACTCAAACCACATCACTTGTAAACTCAGAATAACAGACTGCTAATAGAAAAGTGTCTTATTTGTAGAAATGATTGTTCACCCAGCATTTTATTATTTCTGTATCTTTAGTCAACATTTTCTGAGGGTTGCAGCAGGAAGGATTGGATAATTAAAAGAGATCATCTAGTGGTTGTTCACTTACAGGCATTTATCAATATTTTCCTGTGTGTGTATGTATGTGTGTGTGCGTGTGTGTGTTTAATCTATTGCATTCAATCTCTAATAATTAACCTGCATGAGGAATGCTATGACACTGACATACTTTTTAATTCACAAAGAGCTCAAGAATATTCCCAAAATATTTTGTCCCATTTTGTTGACAGCAGCTTTTATCAATATACCACCATAATAATGCTCATTGAGTCTCAAAAAAAAAGGATGATATGCATAATATAACATCTCTCTTATAATGATGACGCTTGGTTTTCTTTCTTTTTTTTCTTTTGCATAAACTTTGTTTGTAAAATCCAATAAAGTCATTAGAGATATTTGAAAACATTAAGAAAAAGAAAACAATAAAGGAATGACAACTTTGTTTCCACCAAAATAGTTTTCACTGGGTGAAAAATACTGGCGAACAACATGGATAGGAGAGAAAATGCCATTAGTGAAATGCAACAGAGAAAAATGAGTAAAGTTCTCCACGTATACATTGACTAAGAAATATACTGTACATGATATGCCTAGGCAGTGATTTGCAAACTCTGGCACACGGCAGAGCTTGTTAAAACACAGATTGCTGGATCCCACCCCCAGGGTGTGTGATCTGGTAAGTCTGGGGTGGGGTCTGAAATTTGCATTTTAACAAGTTTCTAGGCTGCTGGAGAAAAACCAGCCTCTGAAAACCACTGGTTTGAGAGATTGAAAGAAAACTTTAGGTTTCTTTTTTATCTAGAAAGCCTTAAAGATCATCCGTTACAACTCTTCAGGTTATAGATGAGAAAACAATGCCTTGGGAGGTTAAATGGTACCTCTAAATTTTCACATCTAGGGAATACAAATTGGGAGCTAGAACCTCGTGTTGACTCAGACTTGTGGAGTTGTCGCCATTTGTCTAGAGAATATCTCCTTTTTATGTAGCAATTGCTTTTGGCATGATGGCTATCTACTATAGATGCATATTGGTAAAAACAAACAAACAAACAAATGTGATCTGGAAGTTTAAATACAAATACCCATTGTACAATAGTACCCCGAGTAATTAGAACTTTTTCTATTCCGAAGCAGCTGTTCAATAAACACTTGATAAGTACATGAATGAATGAAGTGTTGTCTATCTCTGTATGTTTTGAAACTAATTTAATTCAACAAATATTTTTTAAATGGCTACTTTAGGCAAGAATCTACGCTATGTAGTAGATGTGCCGCTAGGTTTAGCAAGGCACAGTCCCAGCAAGAACAATTAGATAATTCCACATATGACTCTAATATAAAATGATTGTACCTCAGAGTATCTCTTTATTGCCCTCTTTCCCAACTACAGTCAGTTTATTTTACTTGACCTACAAAGTCAATGTATACTTAATATTTTTTTCCCTTACTTTTTATCCATGAGACAGAAACTGAACTTTTGCTTAACTGAACAAAGGAAATTGTCTCGTAGTTTAACCATAGAAAGGCAAGGAGAGAAATATTTTCCCGTAGAATTGGAGCCAGAAATTCTAGGACCATTGGGACTATTTCTTTCTGTGTATCCCATTCCCTTTTAATAGATTGGCTTTAGTTTCTCCCTAAAGTTGAACCTTGGTCAATGATAAATCCTGGTTCACATCTTTATAACTTTGCACGTAGAAAAGAAAGAGATAATTACAGCAAGCTCCCAGGAGAGGACTGATAGGTCTAGCTTAGGTCATGGACACACACCGTGGCCAATTACTGTGATCAGCTCAGGTGCAAAGCTGCCCTTACAGTTGTGCCACTCTTAGAGAAAAGTCATACATTTGTATATTTATTACCATGATTTTCCAGCAGGTGGCAGTAAGGTGAGTCATTCTGCAAAAATCTGTATATTATAATAATTTTCTGATAATATGGAAGTAAAATATTTTTAGGAAGCAAAATTGTTTTCAAATTCATACAAAGAAAGACATCATATGAATTAGCAATGGTCCTACTTGGGTTAGTAACTGGTGATGAGGAAGTTTAATGACTGGCCCAACTTGGATTAAATTGCCTACACCTGTGGCCTATTTCTCCCTCAAAGGTGGAGATGTGCCCCTGTGAAAATAAAAAGTTATCTACCATATAGCCTTTAGATTGGATTATATAGCTTACTTTTTTCTCACACTTCAGATTGACAATTTAAAATTGTTTTGTTTCCCAAAGCTAGCTGCACTCAAGTCTTAGTTTTAACATTTCGTTTACCCATGAAAAGAGCCACCAACCCCCTCATCCATTCCCATTTTTGAGTCAGCTCTAAAGATCTGCAATATTAATAGTGTGATATTATATATTGTTGGTTATTATATACATATATATCATTGGTTATACAGATGAACATAGCTCCTAAAACCCTTGGAATTTCCTGGGCAATAAGAACAATGACATAATGTTTGGTCTCTTGTCCTCAGTTCTTGAAAATGCTACAAGCAAGTGCCTTTTGGATCCCACCCAAGGGAGGAGGCTGGTTGCCAGGAGAACCAACCATGTGATTAGAAAGTTGGGACTTTAAATCCCACCCCCTGATTCCCAGAAAGAGATGAGGCGCCTGAGGTTAAATCAATCACCACTGACCAGTGATATAGTCAACCATGACTATGTAATGAAGCCTCCATAAAAACCGAGAAGAACAGTTTCTGGCCCTCCTTTTCAGAGAGCTTTCAAGTTGGGGAATAAGAATGCTTCCAAGTGTCACCGTGCTGGGCCCCAACCTTTACGTGGACAGAAGCTCCTCTGTTCTGCACCTCACCCTATGTATCTCTTCATCTCACTGTTGATTTGTCCCCTTTAATATCCTTTTATAATAAATCAGTAATCTAGTGTGTAATGGGTTTTCCTGAGTTCTGTGAGCAGTTCTAGCAAATTCTTCAAACCCAAGGAGAGGGTTGTAGGTACCTTTGATTTATAGCCAGTCAGTCAGAAGTACAGACAACAACCTCGGCTTATGATTGGTGTTTGAAGTAAAGAGTGGTGTTGTGGGACTAAGCCCTTTACTTGTAGAATCAAATTCTATCTTCCCGTAGACAGTGTCAGAATTGAGCTGGATTCTCAGACACCCTGCTGGCATCCGAGAATTGCTTGTTGGCGTGGGGAAGCCTACACACACACACACACACACACACACACACACACACACACACACACACACACACAACTTGGAACTGAGTCCAGGAACCCCTTTCAAGACTTCCCTAGCCCAGAGCTGCTGAACTGCCCCACCACATGTGCAAGCAAAATGCTGAAACAATTATTCCCTTTCACCCAAGTTTTCAAGAGTTTCCACTTATCCTGAAACCTTGGGACCCATGCCTGACATCTCATTCTACTCAATCTCATTCTACTCCTCAGCTACAAAATGCTGGACCAAGTGAAGAAATAACCTGAGACTTTCAATACTCCAGGACCATTACAGACTTGGCCAAAGAGGTGCCTTAAAACTTGGCCAGTTGCCATTCTGCACAGTTTAACAGCCTAACAGCCTCTTTCCATAGAAGGTGATTCAGCTACAACCAAGGAATATTTGATCATTTAGTAGAACCCAATAACCCTGCTAGCACCAAAACAATTGAAAATCCTATTCAATCATTCATGAGCCCAATTAATTTTAATAGATACTTGGAGATCCCTATCCCTGTTAAGTATCAGGATTTTTTTCCCAAGGAAATGAGTAAGGGTGGGCCAGGAATCACTACTGTTTCTAATAGAGTCAGAGAGGACAGAGAATTTGGCAGAGGTTGTACCCCTCCCCCTTCTTAAGGAACACCTTGACCTTCAGGAATGTAAAGTCAAATCCTGCCAGTTGTAAGATGTCACCAATGTTATCCACTGTGTATGGCTAGTTAGTGTGCAGTTTTAGTTTCTCATCTGGGATGGAATGACCCAAATCTGCAAACAATCTAGAACATTCTGTGTAATGCCTAACCTCCAAAACTGTGAGAAAAATAAATCGCAGTGTTGAATCCACCCAGTCTACTGTATTTTTGCGTGGAAGCCCAAGCTAAAATAAACTCTGTTTTGTTTTGGTTTTCTAACTTCACTGAGATATAATTGACATAATATTTTATAAGCTTTAGATGTAGATATGTTGATTTGATACACTTATATGTTGCAAAATGATTACTACCATAGCGTTAGCTAACACCTCCATCCCATCACATAATTACCATTTCTTTTTTGTGGTGAGAACATTTAAGATCTATTCTCTTAGAAAATTTTAATTATATTTTACAGTGTCATTAGCTAAAATCACCATGCCATATTTGAGATCCCCAGCTTATAACTGGAAGTTTGTACCCTATGACTAACATCTCCCCTTTTCCTTACCCTCTAGTCTCTGGTAAACACCATTCTACTCTCTGTTTCTAGAGTTCAGCTTTTTTAGATTCCACATGTAAGTGGTATCATACAGTATTTGTTTTCCTCTGTCTGACTTATTCTACTTAGCAAAATACCCCCAAGTTCCATCCATGCTGTTACAAATGGCAAGATTTCTTGCTTTATCATGGCTGAATAATATTTCATTGTATATGTACACCACATCTTCTTTATCCATTCATCCACTGACTGACACTTAGGTTATTTCCATATCTTGCCTATTGTGAATAATGCTTCAGTGAACATGAGGATACAGATAGCTCTTTGAGATCCTAATTTCACTTCCTTGGGATATACATATACCCAGAAGTGCAATTGCTAGATTACATGGTAGTTCTAAAATAGATTTTGGTACTGAGAAGTGGAGTGCTGCTGTAACATATACCTAATAATGTGAAAGAAGCTTTGGAACTGGGTAATGGGTAAAGGCTGAAAAAGTTTTGAGGTACATGCTAGAACTATGGACATTTGGGCCATTCTGGTGGGGGCTGACAAAGAAAAGACGGGATCTGGAGAGAAAGCCTCCATCTTCCTAGAGAGTGCACAAATACTTATGAATAGGATGTTTGTAGAAATATGGACATGAAGGGGCATTCTGGTAATGTCTCATACAGACAAAATGACAAGTTTTGGGGAGCTGGAAGAAAGGCTATCTTTATTATAAAGTGACAAAGTACTTGGCTAAAGTGTGTCAGTGTTCAAGTGTTTTATGGAAGACAGAACTTGTGAGTGATGAAACTGGATATTTAACTGAAGAGGTTTCCAAGCAAATGTTGAAGGAACAGTCTAGTTCCTCCTGACTGCTTATAGCATAATGAAAAAAAGAAAGATGAATTAAAGGAAGGATTGCTAAGCAAAAAAGGAACCAGAACTTAAAGATTTGGAAAATTCTCAGTCTGACTATTTTGTAAAAAAATAAGAAATCATGTTCACAAGAGAACACCAAGGGTGAGGCTGGACTATCAATCAAAGATACTATAGAAACTGAAATACAGCCAGTTTGAGCTGAAGGGGACAGAGATGGAACAAAATGAAAGAAGGATGTCAGACTTCTTAGATTCTATAGAGCTGGATCATAATTCTGTGAGGATGGAAATGTGTACTCTCCTTCAAGAAATGGAAAGAAAGATCCCAGAGATAATTTAGAGATCATCAGGGCCACCACCATGGATTTAACAGGTCAGATGGCTTTCATCCAAAGACCTGGGAACGAGCCAACCCTGCAAAGCAATGGGGCAGGGCTACCCAGGATCTTCGGGGTATGACCCCCACGCATCAGAGTCACAGAGGGAGGATCACCACTTCATCAGGTCCTGAAGGCAGAACTGATGCCACAGTGGGCCTGTGGAGCAGGGCATTGAACCAAAGAGTATTATTCTCCAGCACCAAGATCTGATGGAATTTACCTTGCCAGGTTTTGGACTTGCTGGGGACCCATCACTCTTTCTTTCTTTCCTGTTTCTCCCTTTTGGAATGGGAATGCCTATCCTATGCCACCATTGTATTTTGGAAGCACATTAAGTTATCTGGTTTCACAGGTTCACATATAGAGAGTAATTTTGCCTCAGGATGAATTGAAACAGAGCAGGACCCTGTGGTCTCACCGCCCGCCCCCCGCCCGCTGCCCCAGCCACCATGTCCTCTGCCTGCCTTTTGTCTGTAGAAAAACATTAACCAAGGAATAAGTTTAATCAGAGAAGTGAGAAAATGCAGAAGCAACGGAAAACAGTCAAAATAATTATAGTTTAGTCATTAAGCAAAGTCAAGAACCTTTAGTTCCTCCTCAAGGGCTGTAGATAATGTTCTGAGCCATGTCCTGTGAGCTGTCTTGTAGATACTGAAATCCCCACCAGGCGGAAGAAGTTAACTACATGATGACCAGACTATAGCCATGACATAAACTGCCACAATTCCAAGAACTGGCTTCAAAGAAATGGGAAAAAATGACCCTGGAACTGAAGATTAACTGTACTTAAAACAATCAAAATGACATTGATCAGACCACTGCATGACCAATTTCAAGATGACTGTCAGAGCCGACTATGCTGTTTCTGCACGTAGCCCCCTCCCTCCGCCTATAAAAGCTCTTGCCCACTGATTGCCAGTGGGGGGGAGTTGGCCTTTGGACACAAGTCCGCCCTCTCCCCTGGTTGCTGGCCTCTGAAATAAAGCAAACTTTCCTTTTCACCAACTTTGCCTCTTGAGTATTGGCTATAGAGTGGCGAGCAGCCCAACCTCACTTTTGGTAACAGAATTATACCTCATGTCTCACCCATTTCTGATTTAGATGATACTTAGATGAGACTTTGGACTTCAGATTTTAAAGTTGATGGTGGAATGAATTAAGACTTTGGGGATTGTTGGGATGAAATGGATGTATTTTGCATGTCAGAAGGACATGGATTTGGGGGGCCAGGGCAGAATGGTGTAGACTGAATGTTTACTTCCCCTCAAGATTCATATGCTCAAGTCCTAACCCTATGTTACAATATTTGGAGTTGGGGCCTTTGGGAAGCAGTTAGGGTTAGATGAGGTCATGAGGATGGGCCTTCAAGATAGGATTAGTGGTCTTAGAAGAAGAGGAAAAGATTTTCTCTTTTCCCCACTCTCCACCCTCACCTTTCTCTATTTCTCTTTCTCTCTCTCTCTTCATGTACAAGTACCAAGGAAAGGCCATGTGAGGACACAGCAAGAAGAGGAAGAGCAAGCCAGGAAGAGAACTCTCACCAGGAACCAAATCTGCTGATAACTTAAACTTGGACGTCTCATTCTCCAGAACTGTGAGAAGATGAATTCCTATTCTTTAAGCCACTCAATCTATGGTGTTTTGTTATGGCAGGCAGAGCTCCCTGAAACAGGTATTGTCTACCCCAGAGGAGTTCTAAAATTACATGAAGTGGTGACATCTCTTAGACAGTGTTTGAGATACGCCTTGGAGGTTGGCTAGTACACAGAGTGTAGATGTGAGCAATGCCCTCTGAGATTTTATAATTCACAAGGTATAAAGATGAATATTAAAGTCTTCTGTAATGGACAGAAAGGATTAGGGAGAGAGAGCGAGCAGTTTGCCCAGGTAGGATGGTTGCTTTGGATGTGCATACAGCCTAGGGGCCTAAACTAAGTAGGAGTAGTGAGCCTGAATAGGAAATAATCCATAGATTTTTCAGGAATGAGAAGGAGTTATCAGACACATTCTCTGGTAACTAATTCAATACATCAGTAAGAAAGCAGTCAAGTATGATTTTAAGATTTTGAATATATGTTATTTGCAAATGTTCATTCTAATGTTTTGAAATATAACTAAAAGGCATACATAATCTGGTAATGATGCATTTTGGTGGAATGAAGGAAAAAGAAGCAGAATGCATATACCATATAGTGTGAAGTCAAATGGCCATACACTATTCTCCTAACGAGAAGTGAATTATGTATGTAAATAATATACCATTCAAAGACCAAGTAGCACTCTAAAATTTCACGTATAAAAATAGTCAACATCACAAAATAAGCTGATGTTTGCACATTAATGGAAAACACTAATTGTAGCCAGAGTTCAGAAAATCTTAGTATTTCAGGAGTGGAAATTACTTAAAAGCCATATAATACAAATATTACATTTTAGACTTACTGATATATATACTGAGTTCAGAGAAATTACAAGATTAGCTGGAAATCATAGAATCAACAAATGACCAGAATCAGACCTTCATACGTGGACCCTTGAATGATACAAACAGGTCAAGAGAACATTAGCTATCCCTAAGCAAATTCTTTTTGAAAGCATTGTATAATAATGAGGTATCATAAAAGTGATTTCTCCTACCTTAAAAGATCCCCACATCTTGAGACATACAGCCAATCTCTAGTATTTTAAAAGATTTTGCTAATAATATCCTTTGAAAGACAGCAACAGTTAGAACAAGAAATCATTAATGCTAGAGACTCTAGAAAACTAGTATAGGAGACTGCCATAGACAGTATCAGAATAAGATAGAAAAACTGCTAACTTGGCAATACAACAAAAATTAGTATGTAACTTTTCACAACACAGATTTCTTATTTTGTTTTAAAATTTAATATGTATGTGTTGGGTGGCCACATATGAAATATTATAACCATCTCTCATTAATTCTCATTAATGGAATTTGATCAAAACCTTGATATCTCTGCTATTTTAATAATATTTGTTCAGGACTTCCCTGGTGGTCCAGTGACTAAGGCTCTGTGCTCCCAATGCAGGGGTCCTGGGATTGATCCCTGGTCAGGGACCTAGATCCTGCATGCCACAACTAAAAGATTCTGCATGCTGCATCTAAAGATCCTGCATGCTGCAACTAAGACCCAGCGCAGACAAATAAATAAATAAAATTTTTCTTTTTTTTAAGTGAATTACTTGGGAGCTTCAACAGGTCAGAAGAGTAAGACGTGGAGATCACCTTCCTCCCCACAAATATATCAGAAATACATCTACATGTGGAACAGCTCTACAGAACACCTACTGAACGCTGGCAGAAGACCTCAGACCTCCCGAAAGGCAAGAAACTCCCCACGTACCTGGGTAGGGCAAAAGAAAAAAGGAAAAACAGAGACAAAAGAATAGGGAAGGGACCTGCACCAGTGGGAGGGAGCTGTGAAGGAGGAAAGGTTTCCAAACACTAGGAAGCCCCTTCGCAGGCAGAGACTGTGGGTGGCGGAGGGCGGAAGCTTCGGAGCCACGGAGGAGAGCACAGCAACAGGGGTGCGGAGGGCAAAGCGGCGAGATTCCCGCACAGAGGATTGGTGCCGACCAGCACTCACCAGCCCGAGAGGCTTGTCTGCTCAGCCGCCGGGGCGGGCGGGGGCTGGGAGCTGAGGCTCGGGTTTTGGTCGGATTGCAGGGAGAGGACTGGGGTTGGTTGCATGATCAGGGCCTGAAGGGGGCTAGTGTGCCACAGCTAGCTAGGAGGGAGTCCAGGAAAAGTCTGGAACTGCCGAAGAGGCAAGAGACTTTTTCTTGCCTCTTTGTTTCCTGGTGTGTGAGGAGAGGGGATTAAAAGCGCCACTTACAGGAGCTCCAGAGACGGGCGCAAGCCGCGGCTATCAGCGTGGACCCCAGAGACAGGCATGAGACACTAAGGCTGCTGCTGCCGCCAGCAAGAAGCCTGTGTGCGAGCACAGGTCACTATCCACACCGCCCCTCCCGGGAGCCAGTGCAGCCCGCCACTGCCAGGGTCCCGTGATCCAGGGAAAACTTCCCCGGGAGAACGCGCGGCGCGCCTCAGGCTGCTGCAACGTCATGCCGGCCTCTGCCGCCGCAGGCTGGCCCCGCATCCGTACCCCTCCCTCCCCCCGGCCTGAGTGAGCCAGAGCCCCCGAAGCAGCTGCTCCTTTAACCCCGTCCTGTCTGAGCGAAGAACAGATGCCCTCAGGCGACCTACACACAGAGACAGGGCCAAATCCAAAGCTGAAACCCGGGAGCTGTGAGAACAAAGAAGAGAAAGGGAAATTTCTCCCAGCAGCCTAAGAAGCAGCGGATTAAAACTCCACAATCAACTTGATGTACCCTGCATCTGTGGAATACCTGAATAGACAACGAATCATCCAAAATTGAGAAGGTGGACTTAGGGAGCAACGATATATATATTTTTTTCACTTTTTATCTTTTTGTGAGTGTGTATGCGTATGTTTCTGTGTGTGATTGTGTCTGTATAGCTTTGCTTTTACCATTTGTCCTAGGGTTCTGTGTGTCCGTTTTGTTTTGTTTTGTTTTGTTTAGTATAGTTTTTAGCACTTGTTATCATTGGTGGATTTGTTTTTTGATTTGTTTACTCTCCTCTTTCTTTTTTTTAATACTTAAAAAAATTTTTTTATTAATTATTTTTTATTTTAATAATTTATTTTACTTTATTTTAATTTAATTTATTTTATTTTATCTTCTTCTTTCTTTTTTTCTTTTTTTTCTCCCTTTTATTCTGAGCCATGTGGATGACAGGCTCTTGGTACTCCAGCCAGGCATCAGGGCTGTGCCTCTGAGGTGGGAGAGCCAAGTTCAGGACACTGGTCCACAAGAGACCTCCTAGCTCGACATAATACCAAACGGCAGAAAACGCCCAGAGATCTCCATCTCAACGCCAAGACCAAGCTCCACTCAATGACCAGCAAGCTACAGTGCTGGACACCCTATGCCAAACAAGTAGAAAGACAGGAACACAACCCCATTCACTAGCAGAGAGGCTGCCTAAAATCATAATAAGGCCACAGACACCCCAAAACACACCACCAGACGTGGACCTGCCTATCAGAAAGACAAGATCCAGCCTCTTCCACCAGAATACAGGCACTAGTCCCCTCCACCAGGAAGCCCACACAACCCACTGAACCAACCTTAGCCGCTGGGGACAGACACCAAAAACAACAGGAACTACGAACCTGCAGCCTGCAAAAAGGAGACCCCAAACACAGTAAGTTAAGCAAAATGAGAAGACAGAGAAACACACAGCAGATGAAGGAGCAAGGCAAAAACCCGCCAGACATAACAAATGAAGAGGAAATAGGCAGTCTACCTGAAAAAGAATTCAGAATAATGATAGAAAAGATGATCCAAAATCTTGGAAATAGAATGGAGAAAATACAGGAAACGTTTAACAAGGACCTAGAAGAACTAAAGAGCAAGCAAACAGTGACGAACAACACAATAGATGAAATAAAAAATTCTCTAGAAGGAATCAACAGAAGAATAACTGAAGCAAAAGAACGGATAAGTGACCTGGAAGATAAAATAGTGGAAATAACTACTGCAGAGCAGACTAAAGAAAAAGAGTGAAAAGAATTGAGGACAGTCTCAGAGACCTCTGGGACAACATTAAATGCATCAACGTTCAAATTCTAGGGGTCCCTGAAGAAGAAGAGAAAAAGAAAGGGACTGAGAAAATATTTGAAGAGATTATAGTTGAAAACTTCCCTAATATGGGAAAGGAAATAGTTAATCAAGTCCAGGAAGCACAGAGAATCCCATACAGGATAAATCCAAGGAGAAACACCACAAGACACATATTAATCAAACTATCAAAAATTAAATACAAAGAAAAAATATTAAAAGCAGCAAGGGAAAAACAACAACACACAAGGGAATCCCCATAAGGTTAACAGCTGATCTTTCAGCAGAAATTCTGCAAGCCAGAAGGGGGTGGCAGGACATATTTAAAGTAATGAAGGAGAAAAAACTACAACCAAGATTACTCCACCCAGCAAGGATCTCATTCATATTGGAAGGAGAAATTAAAATCTTTACAGGAAAGCAAAAGCTAAGAGAATTCAGCACCACCAAACCAGCTTTACAACAAATGCTAAAGGAACTTCTCTAGGCAGGAAACAGAAGAGAAGGAAAAGACCTAAAATAACAAACCCAAAACAATTAAGAAAACGGTAATAGGAACATACATAACAATAACTACCTTAAATGTAAATGGAATAAATGCTCCCACCAAAAGACATAGACTGGCTGAATGGATACAAAAACAAGACCCATATATATACTGTCTACAAGAGACCCACTTTAGACCTAGGGACACAAACAGACTGAAATTGAGGGGATGGAAAAAGATATTTATGCAAATGGAAATCGAAAGAAAGCTGGAGTAGCAATTCTCATATCAGACAAAATAGACTTTAAAAGAAAGACTACTACAAGAGACAAAGAAGGACACTATATAATGATCAAGGGATCAATCCAAGAAGAAGATATAACAATTGTAAATATTTATGCAACGAACATAGGAGCACCTCAATACATAAGGCAAATGCTAACAGCCATAAAAGGGGCAATCGACAGTAACACAATCACAGTAGGGGACTTTAACACCCCACTTTCACCAATGGACAGATCATCCAAAACGTAAATAAATAAGTAAACACAAGCTTTAAATGATACATTAAAGATGGACTTAATTGATATTTATAGGACATAACATCCAAAAACAACAGAATACACTTTCTTCTCAAGTGCCCATGGAACATTCTCTAGGATAGATCATATTTTGGGTCACAAATCAAGCCTCGGTATATTGAAGAAAATTGAAATTGTATCAAGTGTCTTTTCCAACCACAACGCTATGAGATTAGATATCAATTATAGGAAAAAGTCGGTAAAAAATACAAACACATGGAGGCTAAACAATACACTACTTAATAACCAAGAGATCACTGAAGAAATCAAAAAGGAAATCAAAAAATATCTAGGAACAAATGACAATGAAAACACGACGACCCAAAACCCATGGGATGCAGCAAAAGCAGTTCTAAGAGGGAAGTTTATAGCAATACAATCCTACCTTAAGATACAAGAAACGTCTCAAATAAACAACCTAACCTTACACCTAAAGCAATTAGAGAAAGAAGAACAAAAATACACCAAAGTTAGCAGAAGGAAAGAAATCATAAAGATCAGATCAGAAATAAATGAAAAAGAAATGAAGGAAACGATAGCAAAGATCAACAAAACTAAAAGCTGGTTCTTTGAGAAGATAAACAAAGTTGATAAACCATTACCCAGACTCATCAAGAAAAAAAAGGGAGAAGACTCAAATCAACAGAATTAGATATGAAACAGGAGAAGTAGCAAGTGACACTGCAGAAATACAAAGGATCATGAGAGATTACTACAAGCTAGTATATGCCAATAAAATGGACAACCTGGAAGAAATGGACAAATTCTTAGAAATGCACAACCTTCCGAGACTGAACCAGGAAGAAATAGAAAATATAAACAGATCAATCACGAGCACTGAAATTGAAACTGTGAGTAAAAATCTTCCAACAAACAAAAGCCCAGGACCAGATGCCTTCACAGGCGAATTCTATAAAACATTTAGGGAAGAGCTAGTTAACACCTATCCTTCTCAAACTCTTCCAAAACATAGCAGAGGGAGGAACACTCCCAAACTCATTCCACGAGGCCACCATCACCCTGATACCAAAACCAGACAAAGATATCACAAAGAAAGAAAACTACAGGCCAATATCACTGATGAACATAGATGCAAAAATCCTCAACAAAATACTAGCAAACAGAATCCAATAGCATATTAAAAGGATCATACACCATGATCAAGTGGGGTTTATCCCAGGAATTCAAGGATTCTTCAATATACGCAAATCAATCAATGTGATAACACCATATTAACAAATTGGAAGAGAAAAACCATATGATCATCTCAATAGATGCAGAGAAAGCTTTCGACAAAAGTCAACACCCATTTGTGATAAAGACTCTCCAGAAAGTAGGCATAGAGGGAACTTTCCTCAACATAATCAAGGCCATATATGACAAACCCACAGCCAGCATCGTCCTCAATGGTGAAAAACTGAAACCATTTCCACTAAGATCTGGAACAAGACAAGGTTGCCCACTCTCACCCATATTATTCAACATAGTTTTGGAAGTTTTAGCCATAGCAATCAGAGAAGAAAAAGAAATAAAAGGAATCCAAAACGGAAAAGAAGTAAAACTGTCACTGTTTGCAGATGACATGATACTATACATAGAGAATCCTAAAGATACCACCAGAAAACTACTAGAGCTAATGAATGATTTGGTAAAGTTGCAGGATACAAAATTAATGCACAGAAATCTCTTGCATTCCTATACACTAATGATGAAAAATCTGAAAGAGAAATGAAGGAAACACTCCCATTTAACACTGCAACAAAAAGAGTAAAATATCTAGGAATAAACCTACTTAAGGAGACAAAAGACCTGTATGCAGAAAATTATAAGACACCGATGAAAGAAATTAAAGATGATACAGATAGATGGAGAGATATACCATGTTCTTGGGTTGGAAGAATTAACATTGTGAAAATGACTATACTACCCAAAGCAATCTACAGATTCAGTGCAATCCCTATCAAACTACCACTGGCATTTTTCACAAAACTAGCACAAAAAATTGCACAATTTGTATGGAAACACAAAATACCCTGAATAGCCAAAGCAATCTTGAGAAAGAAAAACGGAGCTGGAGGAATCAGACTCCCTGACTTCAGACTATACTACAAAGCTACAGTAATCAAGACAGTATGGTCCTGGCACAAAAACAGAAATATAGATTAACGGAACAGGATAGAAAGCCCAGAGATAACCCCATGCACATATGGCCACCTTATCTTTGATAAAGGAGGCAAGAATATACAGTAGTGAAAAGACAACCTCTTCATTAAGTGGTGCTGGGAAAACTGGACTGCTACATGTGAAAGAATGAAATTAGAACACTCCCTAACGCCATACACAAAAATAAACTCAAAATGGATTAAAGACCTAAATGTAAGGCCAGACACTATAAAACTCTTAGAGGAAAACATAGCAGAACATTCTATGACAAAAATCACAGCAAGATCCTTTTTGATCCACCTCCTAGAGAAATGGAAATAAAAACAAAACTAAACAAATGGGACCTAATGAAAATTAAAAGCTTCTGCACAGCAAAGGAAACCATAAACAAGACAAAAAGACAACCCTCAGAATGGGAGAAAATATTTGCAAATGAAGCAACTGACAAAGGATTAATCTCCAAAATTTACAAGCAGCTCATGCAGCTCAATATCAAGAAAACAAACAACCGAATCCAAAAATGCACAGAAGACCTAAATACACATTTCTCCAAAGAAAATATACAGATTACCAACAAACACATGAAAGAATGCTCAACATCATTAATCATTAGAGAAATGCAAATCAAAACTACCATGAGATATCATCTCACACCGGTCAGAATGGCCATCATCAAAAAATCTACAAACAATAAATTCTGGAGAGGGTGTGGAGGAAAGGGAACCCTTGCACTGTTGGTGGAATGTAAATTGATACAGCCACTATGGAGAACAGTATGGAGTTTCCTTAAAAAACTAAAAATAGAACTACCATAGGACCCAGCAATCCCACTACTGGGCATATACCCTGAGAAAACCATAATTCAAAAATAGTCATGTACCACAATGTTCATTGCAGTTCTATGTACAATAGCCAGGACATGGAAGCAATGTAAGTGTCCATCAACAGATGACTGGATAAAGAAGATGTGGCACATATATACAATGGAATATTAGTCAGCCATAAAAAGAAACGAAATTGAGTTATTTGTAGTGAGGTGGATGGACCTAGAGCCTGTCATACAGAGTGAAGTAAGTCAGAAAGAGAAAAACAAATACCGTTATGCTAACACATATATATGGAATCTAAAAAAAAAAAAAAAAATGGTCATGAAGAACCTAGGGACAAGACCAGAATAAAGATACAGTCCTACTAGAGAACGGACTTGAGGATATGGGGAGGGGGAAGGGTAAGCTGGGACAAAATGAGAGAGTGGCGTGGACATATATACACTACCAAACGTAAAATAGCTAGCTAGTGGGAAGCAGCCGCATAGCACAGGGAGATCAGCTCGGTGCTTTGTGACCACCTAGAGGGGTGGGATAGGGAGGGTGGGAGGGAGGGAGACGCAAGAGGGAAGAGATATGGGGACATATGTATATGTATAACTGATTCACTTTGTTATAAAGCAGAAACTAACACACCATTGTAAAGCAATTATACTCCAATAAAGATGTTTAAAAAAAAAAGTGAATTACTTAAAAAATAATAATATTTGTTCTAATTCTGTCAATTCTTTTTCAAATATCTTTTTCCATACTTGCAAGCTGTTTTTCTCTTTCAATAACTGTGCTCATTCATCGAAACTATTTCAGCTCATTACGTATTTGTAAATGTTATAATTGAGAGGAAAAAATGCTCAGTGTTAATAAATTTTAAGACATTGCCTTTATTCTATAATAGTATCCCATCATAATGACCATCTCCTATTTACTCAGCTTTTCATATAATTTTTATAAAAACTTTTTAGGATTACCATATATAATGAACTATGTACAAAGTACTACTAGACTGTATTTTCAGTGTGCTTAGCACTAGCTAAACTAATATTTTAACAGGACATTTGAAAATGGTTCAGTCCTTTCCCACATAGCACAGACATTTAATATCCCTCATTCCAGTAAATGCGAGTCACAATAGCTGTCCAGACATCTAAAATGCCCCCTACAAGGTAGTACTGTTCCCTTTAAAAACCACTATGCCAAAGGTGTGTAGTATCTAACAGAAGGAAAAGACTTTATCCCCTATCTTGAACTTTTAAAAACGTAGTACAAAGTGCTTCACTGTCTCTCTTCATTTTAAACAATAAAGCAGTGGGCTCTGGTGGGAAGTCGGTGGATTCGAAGTGAGACACCTTAGGTTTGAAACTCATGTTCTTCTGCCAGTATGTGATCACAGACACTGAAACTCCACCACCATTTGCTTCTTTATCTGCAAATGTGGATACAATGCCTATGTTGAAAATGTAGACTGAGAATGAAGAGAGATAATTAGGTGGAAATGTTTTGTAATCTGTAAATTAGTGAGCAAATGTTAGTCATTGTTATTCTTTTTTGTGTTTGTTTTGATTGTAGTTCACTGTGCATCAAGAAACGTGCTACCTCTGCCGTTCCAGGATTTGCCTGCTTTCCAGAATTGCTTGATTAAGTAAATCCCTCTACAACATCATTTTTCAAAATATGTCTAGCAGTTTCAATTAAAAAAAAAAAAAACACACAAGGAAACACTGCATACTATGTACCCCTCTTACATAATGTTGAGGTTAAATATCAGGATGTTAAAATCTGAAAAATCATACCCTGTTTAATTTTAGTTTCCAAACTTGTTTCATTTGACCATGAAATCCCCAAATCTCCTTCTTTCTACATCTCTTCCTTTCCTTTCGTTTCTTCCTTCCTTCCACCCTTCCTTCCACCCTTCCCACCTTCCTGCCCTTCCTTCCTTCCTTCTTCTTTTAACATAACACTTCTGAGTATTCTGCTTAAAGAATTTCATGGAACACAACTTAGTAAGTTCTATTTTAAATGTTTCTAGTGATTACTCTTATCATGTTTTGCTTTTCCTAGGAATTGATTCTGTAGAGCTGGATTATTCTGTATAGGAGAACTTTACCAGGAATTGTGTACGTGTGTGTTTCAGTAGTATTTTTATGCTGATATACTTTTCCATATGACAAATTTTCTTTTGTTATTTTTGTTCATGCTGTATTCGTATAGAACTTTACTATTTTCCAAGCATGTCCCAATGTTACATCATCATCTTCCTTTATCTAAGGATAATCCAATAAAACTAAAGCAGGGAAGTACTATTATCCTAAATCTAGAGATAAGGCTTCCAAGGCTAAGAGAGTTACTTAAGACCACACACACCTGTTGTGGGACATAACCAGCAGCAGAACCCCAAAGTCCTCATCCTTGCTCATTGAGCTTTCTCCTACAATGCAATGCTTCCTAAGCTCTTTGCTTTCCATACTGTGAACTTTCACATCTCTTTGCTATCTTTGTGTGCCCTGCCCCCCGCCCCCCAAATAGTGCATTTTCTGCTTCAGGTCAGGAATGTGAAGGGTAGAATTTGCTTACTTATTTTTAGCTGCCTATAACTGAACCCCTCTCTTTATTTACTATAGGCTGTTTGGGAACAGGAGAGAAAGTTTGAGAGGTTTATACTAGTTTTGAAATACTGAAGGAAAACCTCCCATTCTCAAATTCAGACCAAGATTTATTCAAGAAATGTCCAAGACTGTAGATCTTTCAGATTTGTTAAGCATAAGACTGTATCCTCAAAGGTTTGGGTTAATAATACTGAAGTAGAACAGTATGTACTATAACAATGGGACTTTCCCTGCCATAAGGGCATTGCAATGTTTTACAAAAGAAAAGCAGTTGTTCAAGTGGTGCCCATCTGGAGCCATAAAAGAGCTCAGAATACACTAATGCAACCAAGAAAACAACAGGGAAAGCTTTTCTATGTACTTTCCGCCATGCCTTTGACACACTGGCAGCTCAGTAACATTGCTGACATTTCTGAGCTGTTGGGGAGAGCAGCCCATGAATAGAAAGTGCGACTGAGACTGCTCTGGCACAGGGCCATACTGTAGTACAAGGTGAGATTCAGGCAGCTTCTCTTTGACAGGCTGAATGCCAGGTAATTTATAGCCAGGTGACTTGATTATTGGAACCAATGTGAAATCTACACTATGTACCAAATTCTGCAATAATGTGACAGTTGGATTCAATCTGCTCCTTACCCAGGACTTTTATTGTTTTAGGAGTTGCAGTATAAAAATCAATAACTTATGCAACATTGATTATAGTAGGATTGTAAGCTATTTCTTGTTTATCTGACAACATATATGTTTCTAACCTTAAACACATTGTGATGGATCCTGTTTCACTAAATCCAGTGATAAATTGCATATTATAAAATTAATTTAATATTATTCTTTTGATTTTGCTATAAGATATACATTCAAATATTTTTTAGTCCATTTTGTAAGGATTACCCTGTTAAAGTTATGAAGTTAAAATGGGGCTCCCATAGCATTTTCTACTGAAGTGATTCTGCGGACACAAGATGTGTACCTGATGGCAGGTGGGGGCTGAAAGGGTAAATGAACGGAACCTGATGGGGGAGTCATCAGAGCAAGAATTTGAATAAATGAAACCAGACACACTGTCCCTATTGTTTGCAGTGATCTCTGTACAGGAGATCACCTGTATGGACTACATCCTTGAGCTCCTTTGCTCTCTACCTTCCAGATTGGTTCAGGTAATCGAGACTAGAGGAAAGCTATTTCCTTGTCTGGCATATTTCCTGTAGGTTTGGCTGTGTCCCTTAGTCACAGCCCTTGACAAAGGCCTTCCTGGGTTCTATTTATATTATTCTGTTCCTTCTTCCCTTCAGTCCTCAGACTTTTCTGAGGTTCTGAACCACTGCTTGGTTTCACTACACTCTAAGCAAAGTTTTGCTGACTGTCCTTTTATTAAACTCTTTTCAAATTACCCATTGTGAAAGTACCATGTTTTAGCTGACCCTGCCTTATATACACTAGAAGTCAAACATGTCTGCACATGCATGGCTGGCCAATTAGTGACGACCCCATTTGTAAAAGTATAAAAGAATGTTGTAGGAAGTCCTTCAGTCTAGGCAAAGAGAGACCTAGGGTCCCCCACCTTAATCCTAGAGCCATTGCAGGAAAATAATGTGTGTGTGTGTGTGTGTGTGTGTGTGTGTGTGTTTTACATTAGAGTGTGTATCTGTTGGCTCATTCTCCCATCCACACACCTACCCTGCAATATGAGTGCATCCCTAACCAATTTATTTAATACATTTCTTATACATTAGGTCAAATACAGTAGAATTTTGGCAAGTTTATATGGTCAAATGTTTTTACAGGTACACAAAATTTCATATTTTTCTGGTGGTGTTCTTTCTTTAGCCCTCATATTCAAATTGTGCAGGTAAATTTACCATCATACACACCTTGTTTAGATTATTTTTCTAAGCAATGAGATATATTCGGAAACATTTAGTGTGTATAAGTAGCATCAGTTGTTTCTTCCATAAGCAATATCAGGCAAATCAAAGAGATTGGGCAACACAATCCTAGGTGGCAATAAGTATTTTTTTAAATGCAGTTGAATTAGCTTTTTTTTTTTAATGTTAAAAAAAAATTCATTCCCATTTTTTATTTGATGTTTCCAAGTATAAAAGAAGTCAAGGGCTTCCCTGGTGGCGCAGTGGTTGAGAATCTGCCTGCCAATGCAGGGGACACGGGTTCGAGCCCTGGTCTGGGAAGATCCCACATGCCGCAGAGCAACTGGGCCCGTGAGCCACAATTACTGAGCCTGTGCTCCGCAACAAGAGAGGCCGCGATAGTGAGAGGCCCGCGCACCGCAATGAAGAGTGGCCCCCACTTGCCACAACTGGAGAAAGCCCTCGCACAGAAACGAAGACCCAACACAGCCATAAATAAATAAAAATTAAAAAAAAAAAAAAAAGTCAAGGTTCTTACACCAATTAACTCAAATGAGACCATGCAAAGCAATTTAAAGTGTATACAACAATCATTCCCCCTTCAGTTTTGCTGCTTTATACAACTGTGTGATCCACAGAAAATTGAATGGCATGTTGGTTGGAAAATTTCACGGTTTACAGAAAAACAAACAAACGAACGAACAAAAACCCAACAACAAACATGCAAGATAGTTGCTACTTTGTGTCTGTGAATCAATTTACAAACTTTTTAAAATTTAGGAGCCACACGGAACTAAAAATTTTAGCTGCCCAATTTTATCCAACTACCCCACAGAAAGCACGAATGACAGTCCCAACACTCTGTAAACTTTGAAGAGTTGAGATAGTAGACACTATTTGTTATCTATAGTAGATTCAACTGTTGAGTCTGCAAATGTAGGCTTTTTCTCTTAATAGAAATAAATCTCCTTAGGGTCTTTCCTCTAATTTTGCTAGGCTGGGTTCCAAAAGAATAGTGAAGAACCCTTCACATGAAATTTAAAGTGTGACGACTGAAATATTCTGATGCATTATACAAATTTTTGCTAGTTGCATAGAGTAAAGACAGGTGGTTTGCTAAATGGCATTGAAGAAAATCCTGACCCAGTGGCACTACTTAGCCCAAATGTTTCTGACCAAAGAAAATTATACAACAATACTTATAGGCTCACTTTTAAGAAATGGCTGACATTAATACTGTACATATTTTACATGCCAAATACATAGTCCAAGAGTTTATAAAATAAGTTCATGCATTATTACCTCTAATAATATCATATACAAGATACCCAGCCCTCCCCCCAACCCCCAGTACTTCTGACAACATTTCAGGTGGCCACAGTCTTATATACAAAAACAATCCAGTTTCTCTGCTGTGTTAAGTACATAATTTAAAGAAACTTCAGAGATTACTGAGAAAAAACCTTAGTCCATTGAAGATTGATACAAAGTGTCAATCTGTGGGATTTAAAAATGTTTCCTTTAAAAAAAAAAACACCCAGAATACATAACCTCTGTACAAAAAAAAATATAAAAATTCTGGATGACCATGTTTGATCACGCTACATAAATTAGAATGAAATGTCATTGGTTAAAAGTTTGTCTACATTACTCATTCCTTTGACAGCATTAATTTGTGAACTAATATTTATATTTAGTTCAGCTGCATTTATGGCACAAGATCTCATTTTCAAAACAGTGGCACCCATCTTCCTTAAGTGTAACAGCACTCTATTTTGAGCAGCAATTATATTTTTAAAGGTTAACAATTTATAGAACAAATGTATAACTATGTTTATTTTCTACTTTATATTCCACCAGTTACAATTATTTACAAGGAGCTAACTAATGTCTACACATGGAATCATCTTTCACTTGCCCCACCTCATTTCTGACTTGGTCAGGGAAGTACAGGTGTTTCAGACAATCCCATCTATTTATGTGTTTTAAATGGGACTCTTGGATTCAAGTGAATATAAGGACAAGTGTAAGACAAAGTAATTCTTAGTTCAGGTATGTTCTAGTGCCCCAATATTTAGTTATATGATAAATAGTACCTCCTGACCAGCTGTAAAAGATGAGAGGTTCCAAGGTGCTTTAACAATCTAGGTCTGTAATAGCTGAACAAGAAGGCCATTTCACTCAATTGTGAGGTAGTCAGCACTGACTGGCATTTAAGGTGGTAACCAGAAAGTTTAACTGAACAGATGTCACTAAATTAAAAAACTGGAAATATGTTTTTTTTTAAAATTATTTATCCATTTGTGTTTTAGTTGGCATTTTCCTTATTTTCCATTTTTTTTAACTTTGGGTTTGTTTGTTTGTTTGTTTGTTTATTTATTTATTTATTTATTTATTTATTTTTGGCTGTGTTGGGTCTTCGTTTCTGTCAGAGGGCTTTCTCTAGTTGCGGCAAGCGGGGGCCACTCTTCATCGTGGTGCGCGGGCCTCTCATTATCGCCGCCTCTCTTGTTGCGGAGCACAGGCTCCAGACGCGCAGGCTCAGTAATCGTGGCTCACGGGCCTAGTTGCTCCGCGGCATGTGGGATCTTCCCAGACCAGGGGTCGAACCCGTGTCCCCTGCATTGGCAGGCAGACTCTCAACCACTGGGCCACCAGGGAAGCCCTGGAAATATGTTTTTAAAAGCAATTTACATTTAGGGAAATATGGTTCTCATGTATTCTGTGTAAAGAGAGATTATGGATGAAGGGAATTGGCAATGAAGCATGGTAATTCAAATTCCATGAAGACAGTTGTCAGGATAAGATGTTATGTACTACATGCATTTTGCTTACTGTACCTGCCTAACAATCACCAGCTCTATAGAGTTAAACTCCGTGTTAAAGGACTATTGAGTTTTAGGGGAATCGGCCATATCAGGTAGTTAGGGACATAATACCAGTTATGAAAGTTGAGACAAATGAGTTGACAAATTCCTGAAAATAGGGCCATATAGAAATAGTCCAAAATCTGGAATCTATGAATCAAAGTTGTGATCCTATGAAACAAGTTTTGGGGTTGATGGACTGCTTTAATATCAAGAATTATTGTCATAAATTCCCGCAACAGAAGGATTTGTTGAATATGTTAATACTGTGAATGAGAAAACAATTTAAGGGGAAAATATACCCACGAATAAGCTGATCTGACAAAAACCACAGACTGACATCAAATGGACAAAAAACTGAGAAAAAAATGTTGTGAAAATGCCAACCAAAATAACAAGGTGGGTGGGCTGGGGGCACAGTTAAGACATCTAAAAAAAATTCCACATGGTTTTGGCTCCTTAAAATATTTTACACTTTGTTTTTTTTTTTTAAAGAAGATTTGAAAGCATCTGAAAAACATGCAAATTGTTTGAAAATCCTGCATGGCAAATTCAGACAGTTTGCAAGTGTCATTCAGATGTTTGCCAAGGATAATAAAGCCTCTGCCCATGAGATTGCACATGGTGGAAGAGGTCCTTCCAGTTCTCTCTATCTTACACTAGACGGCAGCCCAGAGGTCTGTGCAGCAGTTACAAACAGGGTGTTACTATCTGGAAGGGAAGGGACTGTGGAATTTCCATTGGCTGGAGAACAACCCAGCTTTAGTTTTTCTAGATACTCGGCATGTACAGGCTTATGACCCTGGAGAACTTTGATGGCATCTTCTACTTTGAACCACTCTCTCTTTCTTCTTATATTAACAGAATCTTCCCAGGCTTCTAATATTTCAGTGACAGTAAGAGCATAAACATATGTTCTGTGCTTTCGGTCTTGGTTCTCAAATATGCCCAGGAGTCTGCCCAATTTTCCTTTGACTCCAGCCTCTTCATAAACCTCCCTCACGGCAGTACCGCCAGGCTCGTCCTCGGGCTCCATTCCTTCTCCTGGGACGATCCATTGGTCTGGGTACCGACTGCTGCTCACCAACAGCACCTCGTCCTCCTGCTCGCTCCGGAAGCACAGGCACGCAGCCCGCTTCCTGAAGCCCTCGCGGTCATAGGTCCGCGTCTGGTAGGGCTTGAACTTCATCATAGAGGCGGGCTCTTGCTGCTGCCGCCACCCCGCCGGGGAGTGGGAGCGAGGGCGAGTCCGGGCGCAAGAAAGCGAGGCGGCGGCGCGGGGAAGGGCAGCGAGGCCGGGTCCAACCCAACTCAGCACATGCAGGAGCTTCAGCTGACCTTACTATTTTTTCTCTACATTTAGCTGGTGTATCCTCAATCCTCGGCGCTGTTAATTTTGTCACTACTATCATCAACGTAAAACCACCCGCTATAACCCAGTACCAAACACCACTATTCGTATGATCAGTACTAACCACAGCAGCATTGCTTCTACTATCCTTACCTGTCCTAGTAATAATATGACTATTACTATATTACTATTATTTATTACTATTTCATCTATATTTCTAACATTATTTTATTAATTTCAACTAAAAATCTCAAAACACATCTACTACCCCAACCCCAAATCAACACTCACTAAAGTGCAAAAACAACCTACCCCTTGAGAAACAGTATGAATGAAAATCTATTTGCCTCTTTTGTAACCTCAATAATAATAGGCCTCCCCGTAGTCATTCTAATCATTATATTCCCAAGTATTTTACTTCCAACATCAAAAAGACTAATTAATAATTGCATAATTTCCCTTCAACAATGGCTAATTCAACTCATATCAAAACAAATAATAGGTATCCATAATCATAAAGGACAAACTTGATCACTAATACTAATATCACGCATTCTATTTATTGGGTCAACCAATCTCCTCGGACTACTGCCCCGCTCGTTTTCACCCACCACACAGCTCTCAATGAATGTGGGAATAGCCATCCCCCTATGAGCCAGTGCCGTCATTACAGGTTTCTGTAATAAAACAAAAGCATCCCTAGCCCACTTCTTACAACAAGGCACACTCACCCTCCTTATCCCTATACTAGTAATTATCGAAACTATCAGCCTATTCATCCAACAAGTACCACTGGCTGTGCGACTAACAGCCAGTATTACAGCAGGCCACTTACTAATACATCTAATCGGAGAGACAACCCTAGTGCTAATAGCACCAGCACATTCACGGCTCTCATTACATTTATCATTCTCGCCCTCTCACTATCCTCGAATTCGCTGTCGCTCTAATTCGAGCCTATGTATTCACCCTCTTAGTAAGCTTATACCTGCATGACAACACATAATGACCCACCAAACCCACACATACCACATAGTAAATCCTAGTCCTTGGCCCCTTACTGGAGCTCTTTCAGCTCTTATAACATCAGGCCTAATCATGTGATTCTACTTCAACTCAGTTGTTTTACTAACACTGGGCCTACTAATTAATATTCTAACAATATCAGTGATGACGAGACGTCATTGGAGAAAGCACTTTCCAAGGCCACCACACACCAACCGTCCAAAAGGGACTTCGATACGGAATAATCTTATTTATCGTATCAGAAGTCCTATTTTTTACCGGCTTTTTTTGAGCCTTCTACCACTCAAGCTTCGCTCCTACCCCTGAATTAGGCGGGTGCTGGCCACCAACAGGCATTCACCCCTTAAACCTCCTAGAAGTACTACTCCTCAACACTTCTGTGCTATTGGCCTCTGGTGTATCCATTACCTGAGCCCATCACAGCCTGCAGAAGGAAATCATAAGCACATACTTCAAGCCCTCTTTATTACAATCGCCCTCGGTGTTTATTTTACACTCCTACAAGCATCACAGTATTACGAAGTCCCATTTACGATCTCAGATGGAGTCTACGGATCAACTTTCTTCATAGCCACAGGATTCCACGGACTACATGTAATTATTGGTTCTACTTTCCTTGTTGTTTGTTTCCTACGCCAATTAAATTCCACTTCACATCCAACCACCACTTCGGCTTCGAAGCTGCTGCTTGATACTGACATTTTGTAGATGTTGTATGGCTATTTCTTTACATATCTATCTATTGATAAGGCTCATAGTCTTTTCAGTATTAATTAGTACAACTGACTTCCAATCAGCTAGTTTCGGTACACCTCGAAAAAGAACAATAAATCTATTACTGACCCTATTAACAAACACAATACTAGCCTCATTACTCGTACTTATCGACTTCTGACTTCCTCAACTAAACACGCAGAAAAAACAAGCCCCTACGAATGCGGATTTGACCCTATAGGATCCTCCCACCTACCCTTTTCCATAAAATTTTTCCTAGTAGCAATCACCTTCCTCCTTTTCGACCTAGAAATTGCCCTCCTACTACCCCTTCCCTGAGCAACCCAGAGTATTCTATTTTTTAGACCAATCTTCAGCATATTTTTGTATAATTATATATTGCTGGACCCCTCCAACCTTCGGGATAGTTCTATAAAATGGAAGACTTGAGGAGACACATTGGACAGATTCTCACTGAGAGGGTGGAGTGTTGCTGACCACATCCCTAAGGCATTCTCCCAGCACATCTGGAGAGCGTGAACGTGTCTGTCCTTTGGGAAAATGTAGCTAAAGTTAACACTACAGTCATCCCTCAGTATCTGCAGGGGACTATTTATCTGTGGATACCAAAATCCAAAGATACTCAAGTCCCTCATATAAAATGGAATAGTATTTGCATATAACCTATACATATCTTCCCGTATACTCTAAATCATCTTTAGATTATTTTTAATACCTAATACAATGTAAATGCTATGTAATTAGCTGTAAATACAATGTAAATGTTATGTAATTAGCTGTAAATACAATGTAAATGCTATGTATGATAAGTAGTTGCTGGTATGTGGCAAATTCAAGTTTTGCTTTTTATAACTTTCTGGAATTTTTTTCGAATATTTTGGATCTTTGGTTGATTGGATCTGTGGATGAGGAATTGTGGATGTGGAGGACCATCTGTACAGATGAAAACACTGAGGCAAAAAGAACTTAATTGCATATAGTCACACAAGAAGTAACAAAGTTCTAAATCAATCCCAAGTGTGACCGACTGCAAAGTGAGTATTCTTAACTACTAGTCTTTGAGTCAAGAAATAGGAACTCTATTATCTGTCATATATCTGCAAACTTGAAAGTTTCTGTCCTTTCTTGGTCTCAATTTTTCATCTGTATAATAAGGAAATTTTACTTTATGGTCTCTAATAAATTTTCCACCTGTATTATTCCATATATTCAATCAATCATTTACTTAATGAGCCTGCATCAAGTGCCCAGAAATTTTAAAGTATACCACTAGATTATCTGGATAGTGTAAGTTCAAATAATTCACTTTTTTTGCATTACTTTTTTCATGAGATTCCACCAGGAGACAGAAATAACTCATCATCTGTGTTTTTTGCTTCTTTCCCTGGATTCCTTCCACCACCAATATTACAAACACACAATTTTTTCACCAACAGTTGGGCCACATCCTCCATAACTTAATAATATTTTCTTTAGAGACAGAGTATATTTATTGAAAACCTTCTATATTTATGTAATTTACTAATTGTTTTTCTCATTTTCCTGTCAGCTCTTCAATAATGAAATGATGAAAAAAAAAAAAAGAAAGAAAAGGTCTGGAATGTTTTCTCTGATGGTTGAAATCTATTACTCGGACCATAAATTTGCTGTCAGAAAAACACAAGATCATTTATGATCACACCTTTTTGTGTCCCAGAAGCTATAAATGTTTCCCACAAAAGCATGTAAAATAATTTTGCTATTCTATTCTTTGTGTTTCTAACAGCCTTACATAGTCTACATGTCAGAACTAATTACTCTCACTATGATTCTCTTTTTGTCTATGGACATAATTCATTTTACTAATTACTCAATATACGTCTTCCTATATACCAACCCAGTAGCATCTTATGAGTATGCGTTGACTTAAACCCTGTAAAATACTTTCATTTTGTCAAAGAAATATGTTGCTCTTCACTGTTCTGAAAAAATAATGCCAGAAAAGACATCTATACTGAATTCATCTACACTGAATTATTATTTTGTGTTCTGCTGGTCACAGGCTGGCTCCCCCAGAGATCAGCCTGCCAGGTGGCTTATAGGGTCAATGGTACTGGGTATTTGTTACTCTACTCTTCCTTTTCCTACCCTTTCTCCTTCTCTGTTCTACATCACAGGGAACACCATTTTCCTGCCAGCTGGTCTCTCTTGCCAACTGGCTTCTGGACAGGTTTAAGCAATGGTGAAAACGGGAAGGTGAGAGCAATAGAGAAACCAGAGTATTTCTTCCTCTCTTAGACTCTGCAGGAATATCTTTGGCTGTGACTGCATCTTCTCAGCTCATGCAGAACAAAAACCCCTTCTTCTGAGATCCAACTGCTGATAGCCAAAGTTCTAGCTCTTTGAGTAGCCCAACTTCTAGATCTGGTATCACTGATAGGGACAGAGTAAAGGGACAAAGTAGGTGATTAAATATTCAATAGTTAATCCCACTAAGGGATCATAAGTAGAGAGTAAAGTATGGGAGACCTCATAAATTGATGATTACACAAGAAAGTAGGCCTGCTTAACAACAAAACCAAGTGGGCTTACTTAGCAACAAAACTATGCAATAGAAGCATGAGACGTACCCCCAAAACAATAAAACAGTGGTGGAATGGTCCACATCCTGCCCATTGAAGTCAGTAAGTTAATGATCCTTGAGAAGCAGCTTTTTCTGCATGTACTAAGAGCAGGAATATAGGGGAAAGGTGGCATTAGACTGAAACCTGAGATGATTTCCCATATTTTAGTATATGTTACTGCCTTTTTGCTCATTTCCATAGTACCGTAACAGTCCCAGTTTGACCATGTAGGGAAAAGAAAACTCCCCCACCCCATGTGGAGGAGGAGTTAGAGATGGAAGTTTGATATCTACTCAAAATGAGGAAGAAGATGGTCTTTTTCCTTTGATTGTAAAAATGTAGCCCACTAAGTTCTCAGGGTGGCATTCCCTTACCTGCCACTTGTATCTCTCACAAGCGTCCTATACTAATGAACTCATTCCTTAGCTGTCACTCTGCCTCTCGCTGAATTCTTTCTGCACTAAGACAGAAGGATCTATGCTCTACTGAGTCCCAAAACGCATTCTGTGGTTTCATCACTACTTCTTCCTTCGGTCCCTTCTTGTCTAGGCTAGTCATGCTCCTAGATGTTTTTAATCTCTGGTTTGCCTAATTATCCCTGATTGATTCACCAGCTCTTCTATCATCCATGTAAACAATTCCCTGAATTTTATTCCCTCTGCTTAAAAGACCTAGTATGGTTTCTGTCTTTTGGACTGGACTCATAGATTAACCCACACTTATTCATTTCACACTCATTCACTAAGACTTCATTATGTATCAAACTTGTGCAAGTCACTGTTTAAGGGTAAGAGCATACCTGTTAATATGATATACTTTTCCTATCTTGTATAAAAATTATAGTCCAGTGGGAAAGACAGATATTGTATAATAAATTGTGGGTATGATATATATTATAAAAGATAAATTATCTGATATTATGGGATCAAAAGCAAGAGAAAGTTAAACCAAAATGAAGAGTCAGGAAGGTTCTTAAGTTTGTCCCTTTTTAAATGAGATCTAAAAGGTGAGATAGCCTTGACCAGGTGTATGCCATAAGAATAATATGCGAGAAGAAAGAACTTATTTTAAAACCATTCTACCTAATTTCCCATTTTACAAATGATCTATAAAATTTTCATCAGTGTTTGCTTTGAGGGTATAGAGCTATGTAGCTGCGCAATGGAGGGAGGAAGGAGGTTTTATTATGTACATTCTTTTTTTCCAACCAAATACTTATTTTTAATATTTATTGCAAATGTTGCAGTCAGTTTGGTATATGCTGACGATCATACAGTTTTAACATGTAGTAGTGTGAAGCACACTTTAACTATTTCCACAGGGATATGTGATGTGGTCTTCGTTTCAGAGGAGCAGAAGTGACTGAATTACTGTCTGCTCTTTAATGTGTCAACTAACCATTCCATTGCCTCATCAAGGCCAGTGCCTTTGGTTGCTGAAGTTTTGAATATTTGCCATTTTCAGCCCTTCAAGGCAGGTAACCCAAGTGAATTTGCCATCTCCGAGGAAGTCATGGCCTGTTCCATGTCCTGCTTATTTGCAAACACCACTAAAATGGCTTTTCTCAGCTCTTCTTCCTCCAACATGGCAACTAAGTCTGATTTGGAAACGCCAATTCGGTCTCGGTCACAACTGTCTACTACATAAATGACTGCATCTGTGTTTGAATAATAACATCTCCAGTATGGCCTGATACTTGTCTGTCCTCCTAAATCCCAGACTTGGAATTTTAGGTTCTTGTATGTTACCGTCTCAACATTAAATCCAACGGTAGGAATAGTAGTAACGACTTCTCCAACCTGTAATCTGTACAAAATTGTAGTTTTTCCTGCTCCATCTAATCCCAAAATTAAAATCTTCATTTCCCAGGTTCCAAACAGACTGGAAAAAATGCTTGAGAAAAACCACCCATGATGAACTGCCTGTCCTCCCTCGTCGACCATCAGAGACTGGCCCCGACCTCGGCAGCGACTCCTAATCGAGCCTCGAAGTTGCCGCCTCCCCTCGCCTAGGCCTGCGCTCTGGCTCCAGCTCGGGCTCTGGTTCCCAGGGGGGTTCTTTGGAAGCTTGGTCAGCCAGCAACTTCCACTTCGGACCTCCCGGCTGGGGCGGGGGCGAGGGGCCACCACCTGTACATTCTTCTATAACCTTTGAATAATGCTAACTACATGTATTTTATATCCAAAAAGATCATTTAAAATTACCTATAAATATCTGAAAGTTTCTAAGACAGAACTGGTGAATAATTTTTCTAATTTAAATAAATATCCAAAGAGACGTGCATGATAGTTCACTGAGGTTTTATGCACTCACTGGATAGTAGTGTTCCCGATTAGAATGAAGGTGACCCAAAATATTTCAAATATTTATGTAAAAATGTGTGTCTTAGAAAACATATAATGCCAGGTGCTTAAATAATAATAGAACATAGATATATTGGCCGTCTGTGTAATCCTTAATTCAAAATCTCCTGCAGCCACCCAAGAAAGAGCTACAAGGTGTGCACCTGCAAACATAAGTGCTGAAATCTGTCCCTGTGTGTCACCTTGCGTCTTTATTTAGCTTGAAAAGAGCAACTGATATTAAACCTATTGTGACTTGTTTTAGTACATCATTTTTCCTATTTTTTTTTGTTCAATTTGATTTAAAATACTTATTATATAGTATTTGCCAGGTACTGTGCCTGGCTCTGAGGATGATATAACAAATAAAATACCTTTCTTGCCCTAAGGAAATTTTTATCTGAGAGATGCAGACAAGTGAATGAGTGCTTATGATACTATACGATACATCCCAAGAGAGAGGTTGGCATAGTGTGTTACAGGAACCCAGTAGAAAGGCATCTAGCTAGCGTTGGGAAATTAAGGCATGCTCACTGGAGGATGTAACAGCTAATTAGAAGAGGAGTCAAAACTCTTTTTTGGTAGAAATACACAAACCTATATGTTAACACTTTTTTGGATAACAAGATTGAAACCAAACAGTGGTTAATTCTCCAAATAAGCCAAAACAATATGGTAATTTATTTATGAGATCCAGTTTATAATTATTATAAAAGACTATACCTTAAATAGATTAACTGCTGTACCCCCATCAATGCCACTTAAGGGTGATTGCTGATGAAAATTTTTCATAAGATGCTAGTCTCAAATAGTGTTTCCTGAGAGTAAGGCATAGGGTATATTTTACCCTGAGGTCTCCTTATTCTCATAAAAGAATTATAATTAGAGCCATAATTAGTAAACTTGCTCATTATTCTTAATTAAATTAGACATTATCCAGACATCAAAAATTATAATATACTCCAATTATGTGCCAGAGTAAGTTATTCATGTAATTGGCCTTATGCTTAACATACAATTAAATGTGCCAAATAAAGCAAACAAACAAAGCCTCTCTGGAGCTCCTGATTACAGAGTTCCATGCCTGCCCAAGCTGCTCACTAGCTCCCTTTTCACTGAACTTTACTTTGACTCTAAGCAGCTTTCTCTGTCCTGCTGTATAAATGAAAGTCAGTGAAAGGTTGGAGAGGTTCTAATAAACATCTGAGCTATCTAATCATGGCCACACCCCCTCTCATGTGCAGCAAGGCTTTCTATTCATCTCTGTTTGTTTCCTAGCACTACCTCGTGGCCAAGATGGCCACAATGGCCATGATGCCAAATTCTGCTCTCCTTTTAGCTTTCAGTTGATGATGGTATTTCCTCTTTTTTTGACAAGATGAGGTCATTCAACATGGTATCTCTCATCATTCTTAGCTTCCATTTCACCAATACTAAATTTTAACCTCTCTCAATGTAGATAGAAAAATGCAGTCCTTTCTAAGGTTAATTCTTTTACCTTGGTTCTTCCTCATAACCAGTATTCTTAAAATCTAACAAATGCTTTTGTGTAATTGTTCTGTATTTTTCTTTTAATTTTTATTTTCCTTCTCTGCTGACTCCTTTGTCTTTGTCCATAAATGTACCATTGTTTCCACTTTATGCAAAGGGCTATCGCTTAATTCCACCTGTATATGTGTCTGTCTGCCTGTCTCTGTCTTTGTCTCTCTCTCTCTCTCACATACAATATATAGACATTCAAAGGAACATTTATACAAATGCTAAACAAACAAAGAACAGGGAGTGAGTTGCTGGGGAACTAGGGAAAAGGGGTTTTAAGACTGAGATTTGAGCCAGGTCCTGAAGAATCAACGACTTTTTTCTTGATCAGTGGTTCTCAAACTTTTTTGATCTCAGGACCCCTTTATGGTCTTAAAAGTAAGTAAGAACCCCAAAGAGCTTTTGTTTATTTGTGTTATATTGATCAATATGTTTGTGTTATAAATTTGAAACAGAAATATATATTTGAAGTTCACTTACAAATAACAATAAAAACCCACTGCATGTTAACATAAAAATATATTTCCAGAAAATAGCCACATTAAAAAGAAATCAAAGTATCATTGTTTCACAATTTTGCAAATCTCTTTAATGTCTGACAATAGAACATTACTGGCTTCTCATATCTGCTCTGCATTTAATCTGTTGCAGAATGTTGTTTTGATTAAAGTATGCAAAGAAAATCCTGCCTCACACAGATATATAATTGAATAAGGGAAGATGATTCTAATATCCTTTTCATATAATTGAGAATATTGTTCTTTGATATTATGCTAAAACTCAGCAAGTAATAGTAAACTCTTACAGGTTAGTGGTAATATGCAATATGCAACCATGTCAATGAACTATTATTGCCCTGTTTCATTAAAATCCACTGGTCTGTCTTGCACTTTGATATTTTACTCATGAATAACTGTGCATTGATTATTTGGAAAATATTTGTTCATAGAATTAGGCAGATCTTCCAAACTTGGACACCTTTCATTATAAAATGTAAAAAAAAAATCCCATTCATTAATATCCCCACCAATATCACCACCTCCAGTTTGGTGGTAGGATCAGCAATATACTACCACACTCTTATTGGTTTCAGTACATTGTTCTTCCAAATCTCTGGAACTGCAATGTCCAATATGATAGTCATTAGCCTAATGTGGTTATTTAAATTAAACTTAATTAAAATTAAATTAAATAGCATTAAAATTTCAGTGGCTCAGTTGAATTAGTTATATTTCAAGTGCTCCGTATCACATGTGGCTGGTGGCTATTATATTGTTTAGTACAGATAGAGAGCCTTTCCATCATTGCAGAAAGTTCTCTTAGGCAGGGGCAGGGTGGAGTATCTTATTCTTTTTATCCTCATCATAATTTTCTGCATTCCCCTTACCCTAGTGACCATCCTAGGAGGAATTATGTATCACCAGCTTTATGAATAGTTCTTTGCTCTGTTTCTGTCTTTTGGTTAACATAAACCCCCATGGGAATGCCCTACCCAATACACTAGACTTGCCATTCTTTGATGCCCTATATTTCCAATGTCCTTCACCTGTAGGCCACTTCTTAAACAACCCCAAATTGCTCCAACTCTAAGATCTTAAAATGCACTCTCTCATTCTCAGATCACTTATCCCTGTCTTCCAGCTCCCACTTTCTTATTTCCATCTTCCTGCTATTTGAACTCATTAACATCAAAGTATAGCAATAGGTCTATTATCAAGTAATAGTCCTATACCAACATAAAAAAGATCTTCTGGCTTGGATCCTTGGATATTATCACTTGAGTGAAGGCTCTGGCATGTACCTAGAGTGGTACCCACGAATAGCATTATCCAAGCTGGAGTCATCTTCTAGTGCCTCTATTTTGTTGCTTTCTGCCTATGTCCTGTCTAAATTTCTTTCTACTTTTGCCCTCCCCTTTTGAAGCTGAACATATATCATGAGTTTTGAAACATAATCTTGGGGATTACTGAAGCCTGCTGATCCTCTGCTTCCCCATCTTCTTGAATTTCTATCGTTTGTCTTCTACCAGTGGCCTACACCAGAATCCAGGAAGCTGCCCTTAACTCCTTCCAATCTTCCACTACCTACATCCAATTTGTCACTAAGCTGTGCCCTTTCTGCTTTCTAAATGTCTTATATATCAGTTCTTTCCTTTCTAAACCTAAAATAAATCTGCCGGAGCACTGAGAAAGGAGATTGGTTGATTAGAATTGGAAGTTGCCCGTGGGAAAGGTGAGACTCCAAAAGGCTATTTGGGGTTTTTAATGGATAAACTTACAGGAGACTTATAGAAAAGAGAGAGAGAGTTAAATCAGGTCAGTCATGGTCAGCAATTTACAAGGCAGCAGATCAATAATTTCTCAAGAATAATTTCTCAATAATTATTTCTCAAGAATAATTTCTCAAAATTTTTTCTCAAGAATAATTTCTCAAAGCAGCAGATCAAGAATTTCTCAAGAAATTCTTGAATTCTCAAGAATTTCTCAATCAAGTTCTCAAGTTTGGAACCCATAGCCCAGAGCTTCTTGAAACTGTACCCAGAGAAGAAAATAAGCTATTTTAGGCAGGAAACAGAGCATTTTTTCAGGGGACTGTTGCAATGAAAGGTCAATGCATGATGGTAGCCAGCTGCAAATGATGGTAATGGCTTTGTGGAGCACAGCAGCTGTCTCAGCGGGGCAGAAGCAGCCATGCAATGAAACCCTCTACCTCCTGCCTATAATACAAAATTTTGCCAACTTTCTCTGCACAAGTTGCCAGCACACAATTCCTGCTTAAAGCTGGGGAAGACTGTGTATGAAGTAGTAACCCTTCCTGTTGCCCAAGCCCACCGATCCACTGGGAATTAGTTGTTGTAACAGCAGATTGCAGACTTTTCCAGAAGTACCTGGTTCTGAGAAAAGTACAACAAGGAATACAACAAGGCTGTAGGAGACATCAAAGAAATCATCCTTGCCCCTTACGTTCTCCACCATCTTGCTGAGACAGAAGAGACAACATGAAGCAGTTTAGGCATTAAAACTGCTATGGTGCTAACTTCATCTTAACACTTGTCCTGTACTTCTGGCCTGGGGATATGAAGTTTACATAGTTATTTCTGTAGTTCTGTTCTTCTTTCTACTGTAATATGAACAATTTGAGGGTAGGGTATTTGCCTTAATAACTGCATACTCTCTGGTAATATTGGGTACTTAATAGAATCTCAGTGTTTGTGATTTAGAGTGAAGAGTCAAGGGGATATTCTATGTTCTGAGAGAATACTAATGCATAAAAACCAATTTAGTAATTAGTTCTCTTAAGTAATTTATGTTACATTTTATATTTCCCTCTCTTTCTTTTTTAAAGTTGCTATCAGTATAATAACTTCTGATATCTATAATATTTTTAATTCCAGTAGTATTTTACAGGACCTTTCATCTCTCTCTCTAGCTTTCTCTGAACCCCCATTCATATATATAGCACATCTTTATATCATAGAAAAACAATTAAAAGTGACCAGAACAGTCTATTACCAGTCCCCACCAGTTTTAGGCAAGCTTGAACTTATGAGAAGAAAAGCAATGTCTAAAGGTTATTACATTTAAGCATTGGCATGGAAGCCTAGCCTCTGTCATGGCAGAAATAAATAAATAAATAAATAAACACACACACACACACACACACACACACACACACACACACACACACACACACATTTACACATTCCAGATCCAAAACTGGGAACTGGGAGTGAGGGACTGACAAAAGATTTTTGCTCTATTTCTGAAGACAAGAGGCATTTAATGCCAAACTTTGGAAATTTTAAACTAGCTTCATGTTCAAATGGAAAAAGTGGAATACTTGGGAATCTGCCTATCTTTGACAGTCCCCCATCACTTTCTAGTCACATAACCGGTTTTATTTTTCTTTATCATACTTAGTGCTTCCTGACATTATTTTATATGTCCATTTATTGTCTATCTCCTCCATTAAAATATAAACTCTCTGAAGGAATCCCCTTTGATTTGCTCAAAATTCCTACCATCTAGAATAGTAAAACATAGCCTTTTGCTCAAGAAATATTAGAATGGATGAATGAATACAGAACATATGATCACTTGGACCATAATAGTTACTCTTTACAAAAAACTCTTCCATATGAGATATATTACGTTAAATACTTTATATGTATAGTTATTTAATGTTAAGGAAAGCCTTAAAAATTAGGCAGCATTATTTTCATTTTAAAAGACAGGTAACTGAAGTTGAGTCACTGATATAAAATCAGAAGCTGGTTAGAGAGATACTTCCAGTCTAACAGTTCGAGATGCTCCATGAAACTGATGAAAATCATTAAAAAAAACCATTTTAAGTCTCTAGAATTGGTTTTAAGAACATACAACAAAAAGAAGAAACATTTCTTAGAGAAAATATACTAAAACTCAATAAGAACAATGAGAGTCGGGGATGCTTGTACCAAGACCCGCTCCTTCCTTCCTTCTTTCCTTCCTTCCTCCATGGGGCCCAGGGACTGAAACTCCACTGCAGTGGGGTACAGCCCAGAACAGGGCCCCTCTCCGCGCAGCCCCATTCAGAGGGCTACGTTCTCAGGAGAGGGAGACCGTCAGCATTTTTCATCCTACCCCCAGCTATCTGGTGCTGAGGCTAAGTCTGGGCAAGTGTGACTAAGAAATGGCCCCAGTGAAGGCTCAGTCTTCATCACAGCTGAAAACACTGGGCCTCTGATTGCCCTTGCCTTGTTGGTTTGCTTATTTTAAAATTAATTGCATTATTACCATGGTAATAAATGCGTATAGTTTTTAAAAACCTGTCAAAGTCTTATACTGAAAAGTAGAAGTTATTTTTCTTTTCATGTGATAAAGCCATTGAAAAAAAATCAATTACTATTATTTAGTTGAGTGTTTGAAGAGAGAGGACAGTAACACTGGTGGTGGATCAGGAGGGTAATTTCCAAGCAGGGGAGAAGTGGGGTGTTGCAATAGGAAGTCTCTGATTGAGAGAGATGGCTGCCTGGGGATTCCAGAGAGCATGGCTGCCTGGGATATGAGAGGAGAGAGAGAGGATGCTAAAAATAAATTGTCTGCTTTGCTATTTTGTCTTGGTTTGGTCCAAATGCTGGGTATGAGTTCTTGGGTTAAGCAGAATCCTTGTCTGCTCAGCTCAAGGAGAGGAGATTTAGGTTAATGCAGGTGACCTTGGCCCACTGCCTGCAACTGCTCAAAGCAGGAGACCCTTGCAGTCCCACCATGTGTCCTAAATCAATCATTGGTCCTTGTTTATTCTAAGGAGGTAACTGGGTCCTTCTTTAACCAGAAAACCCTGAGGCAGTCACATCAGACCCATAATCATCCCAAGAGAACTGGTAGTGCCAGAAGGTTCCAAGGAGGAAAAGTATTATAGTATCCATAGATGAGCAGAATGACAAATATGGCAAATGGGATTTAGAACAGCAATTCCTTAAGTGTGTTCAATGCAAGATTACCCCATTAGATGCTCCCTGAAGAAAAAAAAAAACAAATAGAGGTCTGGATCGATTCCATTAAAGGCCTTAAAGCACTGAAAAAAATCAAGTTTACACCCACCATGTACATCAAAATAAGCATATTAGATTATGTCATAACTGTAACAAGTCCAACAAAATTCTGATTTTTCCCTGGTGTTAACTTCCTTGATGCTTTAAACAAAGATTAAATATCTATGTAATTTTTTTCTTCCCAATGCTGCTGGTGTCCCAAACATGTATTTTATCTGCCTAATGGTTAATGGTTACTCTGGCACAGGTTCTATAGTTAAATAATTTGGGGAAGTGATGCATTTTCTCCAGAAGATCCATAATGCATGTGAGTATATTAAAGAGTGTGACAGCTCACTGGAGAGGAAAATGTGTGACTTTAATATAGCGTTTCCAAATTGTATTTGACCATAGAACCCATTTTTGACAGTATACGCATTAGTATTCTATTGAACTAATGGTCTGCAGAAGGTATTTGGAGACCACTGCTTAGAGGACTAAAGTTGGACAAGGCAGGCATCTGGCCCAAACAAGCCCCATTGTGTCCAACATTCTGCACAAATAGACACAATGGCACCAAAGATTAATCTTTTAAGGCATCTGTTCTCTTAATAGGGAACATAAATCCTAACCATCTAAATATACTTCTTGCTTTTTTCAGATAAAATATTTTCTGTACCTAACTGTAGTGTAACATTATTGGTGCTATTTTAATTGTCACTTGATATCATCTCAGAAGCAGCTGGCTATGTTTTGACTGGGATAAAATTGACAGAAGTTGTGTATGTGTATGTGTAATGTAATTTGTAATTCTCTGAAGTTTTGACTTGTGTTTTTAAAAAGTGCCATGTGCCTCAATAAATGATAAATCACTCAAGAAAGTTGAGATTCTAACAATCTGGTATTGATTGGATGAAGAGAAAGTAAATTTGAATTATGTGTAAATCGAAAGATAAACAAAAATCAGAAATTTTCCTTTGTTTAGTAATATTATATGCAGTACTACAAGAACATCACAAATTATAACCCAATGTACCTACTGAACACACAGGAATATGTGTCTCTGATAAACACAATAAATATAGTGATCTACTAGAGCAATGCCATCTTGGAAGATGAACTCAACTGTATTATGTAGTAATCACATGGTAATAGTGAATTTGGAGGTGACAGCGCTGAATAACTCTGCTGGAAATACGTTTTGAGATATTTTTCTAGTATAGTTTATGGATATGTGCTGACTCATTGCTTTCATTCCATTTTTCCTTGTAACCAATGACATGAATTAAAAGGAGATGACTGAGATTCAGGGTATAATCTATGACCTTGGAAAAAATACAGCCTATCTGCCCAAGTGAGAATTGTAATATTATTACTTAACATAAAGCTTTGCCCAAATGAGTTAATGAACTATAATATATGGTTTCACAGTGTACGTGGTACAGAAGTTCTTAGTATTTCTTCTGTCTTGAATATCAGAGCTAAATGGACATGAGAAAATCTAAATTCATTGGGTATCTCATCAACAGAAGACTAAAATGAATAATAACTTCCTGCTATTAAGTGCTTACTATGCACAATAACCTGAGGCAAACTCATTTAAAAACACATTACTTTGCATTTATTTGATGACATATGATGTGGAGCGTCTTGTCATATGCTTATTTGTCACCTGTATATCTTCTTTGGTGAGGTGTCTGTTAAGAGCTTTGGTCCACTTTTTAATCAAGTCATAGGTAAACTCTTTGTATGCCCAGAGTTTTAGGGCTACAAACTACCCAAACATTGTCATTGCTGTGTTTCATCTGCCATTTTGTGAAGTAGAGAGGCCATCCATTATTTTTCTTAATTTTGCAAAACGAAACATATCTTAAAACATTGCCTAGAAAATTTCTTCCTTTTAAGCACACAACACTGAGCACTCAGCCCTCAGAGGTTGCTGGGACTAAGATATTTCATTGGAATGGCCTAAAAATGGAAAAGTATTCTGTTTCAATTAACATTTTTTTTATTCATTTCTAGTGTAAATAAAAAGAATCCTCATATTGGGATAGGTAGAAAGTAAATCTGAATTTTTCTATAAATAATACGTAAATTATGAAACACATTTCATTAAACCTATCAAGTATTAACTAAACCATTCACAGACATTTTTTGGATAGAAATCATAAAGTTTTATCCCTTACCATAGACAAAAACACTGACTGAATATTGCATATAGGAAAAAGTCAAGTTTTATGTTATGTAATCTATCCCACCAAAAAAAAAACTATATTTCTGGGAAAAAATGTTTTACATGTTTAGATAATACTCATGTTTTTGAAAATATCAATCCTTATACGCACTAGAGCATCGAACACAGTGCATGATACAAGGTATACACAGTAAACATTAGTAGATAAAATTTTTCAGAAAAGCATAATTTTTCTTTAAATGATTTTAAATATACTGTCTACTAAGGATGATTATTTTTATATTCTCTATCCAAACACCCACTGGAATGCTAAACCTAGGAAGCCAGTAGAGAAAATGTGTATCATGATTTTACCTTCTTCAGACATTTCTCAGAGTGAGAAAAAGAAACCTTCACCTGTCATCTTCACTCTTCCTGTTCCTGTCATTCTAAGTATCATCAGTTAAGTGGATCTTGTCTAAACCATCCTCAAAATTCTCTCCTCCACAATTACTTCCTGATTTAACACAGCCACTCCTGGTCACTCCCAGGATCGCCACAAAAGTCTCTCCCTTGACAATGCTCAGGCCCTACCAAAGTTCTTAGCCTTGTAGAGAATTTTCTCTCACCTGACAGACCTAAACAAGTGTCTCACTCTAATTCAAAGCCCTGTTTTACTTACCCCATCTCCTCCTGACTTGACTACAACTTCTAAAATAGTGAACGATTTCATCTACATTTATTATAATAAAGAATTGGGAGGCTTCCCTGGTGGCGCAGTGGTTGAGAATCTGCCTGCCAATGCAGGGGCCACGGGTTGCGAGCCCTGGTCTGGGAAGATCCCACATGCCGCGGAGCAACTAGGCCCGTGAGCCACAACTACTGAGCCTGCGCGTCTGGAGCCTGTGCTCCGCAACAAGAGAGGTCGCGATAGTGAGAGGCCCGCGCACCGCGATGAAGAGTGGCCCCCGCTTGCCGCAACTAGAGAAAGCCCTCGCACAGAAACGAAGACCCAACACAGCCATAAATAAATAAATAAATAAATAAATAATTAAAAAAAAAAAAAGAATTGGAATCCATTTTTTAAGTTTGACATGATTAGTTTTTAGTTTCTCACCTGTCTTTGGTGCTGCACCACATAGCATAGCCAAGACAAGAGAGTCCCTGTGTGCCACTCATCCTGTGAAGTAAGTGGCAAATCCCCTGGCAAACCCCCAGGCAGCATGTGGACTCTCCCCCAGACCCACACCCCAGTCACTACAAAGATCCAATGTACTCTCTCTGCTTTGCTTTTGCTTCACTCCTTAAGGAACCTGAACCCTTCACCTTTGGAAATCCTTTGTGGTTTACTGTGTCAGTAATTAATTGTTTCACATCTTGATACCTGTATTTTGTTTGTCCTGGCACCTATTATAAATTCCTTGGGGGGGGGGTGATTTATAGCAGGAGATGCTAATCACACATATACAACACTTTTTATACACTTGCTTATTCCAATTACTCTCCTCCTTGTCATCCATACTTTTTTTTGAAAAATGTTATAAAATGCCTTAATTTCTTTGTGCCCAATGCAGATATTTATGTAATATTTTATATATACATAATATATAAGTACATAGTATATAATTTTATATTTCTGTATATAGATAATATGTAAGTATAAAATATGTAATTATATATGTAAATATATAATTAATGTCTCTGCACAAATGATCTCTGTCTCTCTGTGAAAATTGGTAATAACAAAGACTGTCTTTGTTTTTTCTGTGATTAACACATTAAAATAGATATTTAATAAATCACTTTTAATTTGGAGGTAAATGGATTTAATTAAAATATAAATAAAGAGTATAGAAACAATATATTTCTTTATTGCCTAAAGACAAATATTGTGTCTTGTATTTTATTGCCCAATACTATGTCTGGGCAATATAATATTTATTTTTGTTCATATAATAATATATTTTGTTTTGCAACATGTCTTAGTATATACATATGTATGTTTCAAGGTCTCATCCCTCATATAGGTTCTTTTTTTCAAGCTTCCTTTCCTAATTTTGGTCTCCTGATGTGCTGATCATGGGCATAGCTCTGTGTGGATTAGCAGCCAGCTCTTTACTTCTGCAACAACGTTTTTAACCTCATCTCTTTGTACTATGAGTTATTGTGATTAACAAACTTTTCCTGTGAAAAAGTATCTTTTTATTGTTAGAATTTATGTCAGTCACACATTAGCGCAAACATCTGGAACAGAGGAGAAAACACTTTGATTCTATCCCCAAAATGTCTCAAAGACCAAGAGACGGGATTATATAGTCAAATGAACGGCATAAAAGTACAATGGAGAAAGGCGTAAAAACACTGAGATTATTTAAGGTGGTCAGAGTATGATCATGTATTTCATTTCATGTGATGAGTGTATCAATTATCCAGGCTACCTTCAGTTAGGGATCACAGATTAATTTTTCTTTTGATAATCGTTTTGGTATTTCACATTTACACAATCCAAACAAGGGTTTTGCACAAATGCAACATCCAACTCAAACGATGATAAAATGACCATGGCACAAATAAAAGTGGTCCAGAGCCAGAAGACAAAAGTTAAAAGTGGTGTTGGTGCCGTATCCTCGCAATTCTCGTCTTTCTTGAATTGCGTTTAAAACCATTAACATTTTTGTCAGGTAATTCCCTTTTATTTGACTTTCGTGGAACTCTTTCCAAAATAAATCAAATAACCATACGACTAAATAGCTATCTCAGAAATTTGAGTGTTATTTCCTGTTCTCAGCACACTTATGATCAATTTTTTAAATGCAAATAGAAGTTAGCTGCAGGCAAATGAAATCGAATTAAAATTTATGAAAAGATATACATCAAGGATTTTACATGTGTTGAAATATATCAGTTTCTAAATTGACTGAAACAAGCAGTCTAAACTTGCAAGGAGAAAATCTTGATAATGACTTATTGAATCATGATTTTAGCAAATATCCTAACAAAGAATACAACTGGTAAACTCTTTAGGAGAGACTAGTGTGTCAATGGACTTATTAGACAAAAAATGACCATTTTATTTTATACAATAATTTTGGGGGAGAGGTAGAGAGGAAATGTATTCATTCTAAGAATGAGTCTTAGAAATGTTTAGGATGACTTGTGCCCTTTAAGTGACTTTCTATCCTGATATGATGGCCTAAGAAAAGAGTGTAGTACACTCTGATGACTTCCTCACTTCAAGATTCCCTTTTCTCTGTAAATGGCCCTATATACAGGAAACACACTGACCCTTAAATGCCATGTGACCTGGTTTCCACCCTCTGAAGCTCACTTCCTTAAAAACTGTTCCATCCCGAGCCAATCAGAGAAATTACTCATGGAATTTGAAAACTGGCAATGTAAGATAAAAATATTTGTTGGAGTAGAATTACTTCGGTAGACACTTCCTAAAGACAATATCCATGTATGTGTCTTGTTGAAGTCCTCCCAAATTTCCTCATTCAATCTTTCTCTTGACCTATATTTTCCAGCTCTTCCTTTGATTCCTAGTCTCTACCTCAGCTACTTTTCAAATAAACCATTCTGTTGTTATTGCTGTTAATTTGTCCAGAGTTGGTTTCGGTTGCCTGTCAATAAAATGGAATCTTAAGTTACAGATATTGTTACCAGAGAGTGAATTGTAGGCAACAGATCTTTAGGGACATGTGGAATATTTAGAATGGAATATCAGGCCAAGGAAATGGAAATACATTGAGTCCTTTCCTTATTTTAAGATGGTAAGCAGCCTATGGTACAAGAGGTCAAAACAAGTTAATCAGGTTATGTTCTGTGATCCACCAACCATGAGTTCACTGAGGTTGAAACTCTGAAGATTTGAATAAATGACACTACGGAAAATTTAAAGCAAATACAGTAGGTCCAGAGAAACAGAGATATACAATCTTTTTCTGATAGCCTTAAGTAACAAAATAAAAGAATCAAATTCAGATTTAAAATTCTGGACAGATTACATGGAATAAAATTCAAAATTCTGAGGGTTGCTAAAAATAGTTCTATAAATAGAAACTTGTGATTGTCAGCTTCTGTCATGGTGTCCTGGAAGGGCAATGGCAGAACTTTGAGTAACACATTTTCATTATTTACTTTAACTTGAAGAAGAGATGAACCAGCCAGTGGCTAACAGTGTAGTCAAGTGGGCTTCAGAGGAAAGATGGAAGTTTAATGGCAATGTGACTGGAGAGAAAGGTTGTAAATGAACCTCTTGCGATGGTTCCTGAACTTGAATATATCTTTGTGAATGCTCACCAAGAGAACCTCTCAAGAAGACAGTCTTAACAACCAAAAGGAATAAGATGACCCATTTTGTGAATATCACTTATCTTTCTTTGCCATCCAGGTCACAGCTTGATCAATGATTCTAAAAATGCTGCCACGGGACAGGGAAGTAGACTATGCATGGGCATGATGACATAGACTTCCTTCCACAAGGTCAACCCTACTATCACTACTGATTATATTATTACTGCTGAAATCCTCTTTGAAAGCTGAGTATACAAGTTTTTAGCAACTCATCTAACCTTGATACTCATTTATAGTAACATGCTTCAAGGTAAGCAGCAAGCTACCTGGTGGCAGTTAGGTTCCTTCAATTAAGAAGTGAGCAGTATGTTTATTCTTGCCTGTTTACACATTTATTCTGAATTTACCTCTGACAGAATCATCTTTTATGGACTTACCAACTTCCTTATACAAAATGATGATATTCCACACAACAGTACATGAGCGTAGCAAACACTTAATGGGAAAATACGTTAATGGGTGCACATGTTTGAGATTCACTAGTATTTTCATGCATTCCAATATCTGGAAGCATTGGAAGAGTAAGAGTGTCTTATTGAAGTCTCAGCAGTGGTGATAATCAGCTTTTCCAAGGAAGTCAGGAAGTCATCTTTCGGCTGAGACTTGAAGGCTAGTAGGAATTAATTAATTACTGAGTAGAGGAGAGAACTTCAGGTTTTAGGAAAAAATGGAAATATTCCAAAGTAGGTAAGAGCTTTGTGTGTTTGAGGAACTATCAAACTGCTTTGTATATGTGTGTGTTTGAAGAACCAGCCAGTTGGTCTGATGGAGAAGGTTAAGTGAGAGACAGCACTGGAGAGATTGTGCAGAGCCCTGTTACAGAAACTGGAGTTCATTCCACGTGCAACAGTAGGTTTCTAAAGGGTTATAAGGGAGAGTGGCTCTACGTAATTTACTTAAATTTTTAGAAGACCCTCTGAGCAGGAGGTTGAACAAAGAATAATCCACAAATTTTAGGCACAATATACTTGGGGAACACAGTTGTCATCTGCAGTTAAATGCTGGGGGCAGATGGGCATCCCGGCCCCTGAGAATACCATTGTACTTATCAGACTGCACACAGGGCATGGAACATCTGCACACTGCTCCAGTGGTTGATTTTAAAAGTTCCTTTGAAGCTTACTTAAACATTTAGATAATTAACTCATCATGACTTTTGGCTCTATAGCTTACAATAGGGGAAAACATTTTGACTTGAAACATTTGAACTCAGATGCAAATCACCTCAACCATAGAATAACTTCAGCATATCTCCTGTGGAACATTTGACTTAGAGTCATATAGCACCCTGAGGGGCCTGTCAATGGCTGGCTGGCTGAAAATACACACTTCTAAGTGGCTGAAATGAAGGACGGGAGGGGGTTATGTAAAACCATCTATTTCTGTCTTGAAGCTTGCCTCCTAAAACAACAATCTTAGTATTTATAGAGTTGATGCCTAGTTACTATTTCTGAAAGTAATTAGAAGGTGGGTTAGAAAAGCAGCCTATTTAACATCTTTTAAGGCTGGAATTTAATTGACCCTATTACCATTCTTAATCATGTGAGTTACAAGTATTTCATGATATGGACTTTGAAGAAGTGTTAAAAGGCTGCAATGTATTATAAGCTAATGCAGGTTAGTTGTAAAATAAACTTTCCATGAGTGAAAAGTTTGCATAATCACTGAAAAAAAAGGCATGCATTATTTGCTGATATCATTCTTTAATGTTATAATAGGGTGTGGCAGTAACCCTTTCTAGTATAATTTTCCTAAAAACTATATTCCCACTCATGCCACACCTTAGATTACAGGACTGAATTAGATTTACTCTGGGTATTCACATTCAAAAGCCTATGCCCTTAACTTTCAGTTATCCCACCTTGACTTAATCTATAATTTGTGATAATGTAATTTATTTGTGATAATATATAATTTAACTCCTTACTCCTCTAATCTACTCTGCTTTGGTGATGAGAATAATATTTTAGAATTGGAAGACTTATGCTCTCATATCCTTGCATAAGTTGCAAGGAAGTTAGTATCCAACACTTTCAGGATAGTATATAATTCTTTAATATGATAACAATAGCAAGAACAAACTTTCTAGTTTCTGCCTCACATTTCATTTTTTCTTGCCATACTCACTGAGTTCCAGATTTCAGACTTCCTGAATGAATGTACCACGATATAACAAAGCTGGGGCCTGTCTGAAAAAGATTTTATTTTGCCCTCTTGACTTCCTTCCAACACAATCTGACATAAAGGGTATCACGCTTTATTTTAACTGATTCATTGTTACTCCTTCCTATTAGACTGTGAGCTACATAAACCCCAGTGTCAAAAAGAATTCTTAACACATACCACTCAATTCATATTTAATAAATGTATAAATTTAAAAAATGAATAAAGTATGGGTTCATTTAGTTGTGTTATATGGCTTAGGGTTATAAAATTTAGTTAAATGAAAATTTAGTATGAATTAGTAACAGTGTGTCTCTCTAAACAGTCAATAATATTTAAGATTAAGTTTGTGTCAGTGAAGAACATACAATATCTATATTTAGGGAAATAATCAATAGGCATTCTAATATGTGGAATCATAGAAAAACATGTATTTATATACTCCAGATCTAAATAACACAACTAACAAAGTATATGAAGAAAAGTGATAGCAAAATATCAAATTAGATGCAATATATAATAGGGGACTATAGATATAAAATAAAACAAAAACAAACAAAAAAACCTCTTTGTGTGATTAAAATGAAATGTTTTGTCATAGTACATATGTAAGAATATCTATAAGGATTGGATAATACTATTATGTATATCAGTGTACATACCACTTAGGTTAAGAAACAGTGTATTAGCAATACTAATGAAGTCCTCAGTAAATCCCTTTTTATAAACGTGTAAAAAAAATTCCTATTATATATAAGTAGATGACAGTTAAATGACAGCTTTGCTTCTTTCTTTCCTTTTCTTACACGCTTTATTTATTTATTATCTTCCTGAATTAGAATCTATGGAATATTCTTGGGGAAGTGATAGTGAGTAACCTTGTCTTATTTATGTTTTCAAAGGGAATTACTCTAACATTTTACCAATAAGTTTATTTCCTGAAAGTTTCATAAGCTAGCATATATCCAGTTGAGAAAATTCCTTTCTATTTCCAGTTCTTATCATGAATGTGTGGTAAATTTTTATTGGAAAAATTTTTAATCTACTGAGCTGATCATATGGTTTTTCTCCTTTAATCTCTTAATGTTAAACCATCCTTGCATCCATACTCATTTTAAATGTATTATTTTTTATACATTGGTGGATTCAGTTTGCTGGTATTTTTCTTTTCTTTGGTCCAAAAATAAGATTAATTCCCTTTCTCTTTCTTAATTTGTATGGAACTTTTTTTTTTTTTTTTTTTTTTTTTTTTTTTTTTTTTTTTTAAAGGATTTTCTTATTTATTTATTTATTTATTTTATTTTTGGCTGTGTTGGGTCTTCGGTTCGTGCGAGGGCTTTCTCCAGTTGCGGCAAGCGGGGGCCACTCTTCATCGCGGTGCGGGGACCGCTCTTCATCGCGGTGCGCGGGCCTTTCTCTATCGCGGCCCCTCCCGTCGCGGGGCACAGGCTCCAGACGCGCAGGCTCAGCAATTGTGGCTCACGGGCCCAGCCGCTCCGTGGCATGTGGGATCTTCCCAGACCAGGGCTCGAACCCGTGTCCCCTGCATTAGCAGGCAGATTCTCAACCACTGCGCCACCAGGGAAGCCCTGTATGGAACTTTTAACAGGAATATATTAGCTTCATAAAATTAGTTGAAGAATGTATTGTTTTTCTATTGCTTCTTTAACAAATTACCACAAACTTAATGGCTTAAAACAATATAAACTTATTATCTTACAGTTCTATAAGCTAGAAGTTTGACATGGGTTTCACTGGAAACTATAAAAGTTCCAGCAGGATTGCATTATTTTGGGAGCTCTAGGAAAGAATTCATTTCCTTGCTTTTTTCTAGGTTCTTGTTAAAATTCTCACTGTATTCATCAATTATTTTCCCTAGTTCAGTTAGCATTCTTATTACTAATGCTTTGAATTCTTTATCTGGTAAACTGTTTATTTCTGTTTAAATAGTTGTTTTTCAGGGATTTTCTCTTGCTCTTTCAATTGAGACAAATTTCTCTGTCATCTCATTTTGCTTTCTCTGTCTCTATGAAACAGTTATTTATTGCAGTCTTGAAGAGGTGTTCTTATATGGGAGCACCCCTAAACAGTCTAATTGTGCCCATGGGTTTTGGTGGGAGAGCTGGATTTGACATGGGAACACAAGTCACGTCTTTCCTTAAGGTGTGCTGGCAGCTATCACCTTGGTAGGAGGTGGGGGTGGAGAGAGGGAGCTGCTAGGGCCAGAGCCACGAGTAGGCTGGGCTTCCCCTCTGCTCAGTAGCCATCACTTCCTTATTGGGGTTGGGGACAGGTCCCAATTTGCTGGAGCAGGAGGGTGCTAGTTCTGGAGCAAGAGGAAGTGGTGTGGGCACTTGGCATGTGTCAGGGAGCTGGTTGTGGCTGTCCTGTCCGGGTCAGAGACCTGGACTGCTTTTGATGCACTGCCTGTGCAAGTGCCAGTAATGGCTTCCCCTACCGTGCTCAGACGCAGCTTTGGAACTGAGCCTCATTTGTCCCTCACAGCTGAGTTCTCTCCTTGGTCTCGTCTTCCCTTTGTTGTACTCCAGGGCTGGGGCACCCAGCATGTGGCCTGAACGGCTCAATCCCCAGGGAGGAATGCTGCCTGTGTATTGTCCCTTTTCCTCTGAGTCCCCTCCCAGGGCCACAGGTCCTGACCTGATCACTTCTCTTCCCTTCCTACCTGATTCCATGTAGATCTTTTTATAGTCTTGGTTGTACAGGGGTCTTTCTGCCAATCTTCAGTTAGTTTTCGATGAGAATTATACCACAGGTAGATATATATTTGATGAGTTTGTAGGTGGTGGGAGACAGTTCCATGTCCTCCTACTCTGTCATCTCGATCTCCTCCCTTTATTAACAAATATTAGCACCTCTAGCTATTTTTAACACTCTTGTCCTTTAACCTGATACTATAGGTAAGGGGCTAAGACATTGCTACATTACAGTATTAGAATATTCTGAATTTGACTATCTGTTAATGTTTAATGGTATGTTGTATATTTTTATATGTTTTTATGTTACTAATTAGCATCCTTTCATTTCAGCTAGAAGAACTCCTTTCAGTATTTTTTGTAAGGCTGGTGAAGGTGACCTCAGCTTTTGTTTGCCTGGGAAAGTCTTTATTTCTTCTTTATTTCTGAGGAATAACTTTGCTAGACAGAGTATTCTTGGTGGGCTAGATACAGTATGCTAGGTAGAGTATTCTCTTCCAGTACTTTGAGTATATCATTTTATTCTCTCCTGGACTGTAAGGTTTCTACTGAGAAATTTGCTAGTAGTTGTATGGGGTTCCATTACAATTTACAAGTTTTTTCTCTTTCTTCTTTTAAGTGTCTCTCTTTACCTTTGATTGTTGACAGTTTATCAGAATGTGTCTTGGAAGAGGATATTTTTATGTTTACTTTGTTTGGTGACCTATGACTTTCATGAATTTGGATATCCAAATTTTCCCCTAGATTTGGGAAGTCCTCAAACATTATTTCTTTCTTTTTTTTTTTTTTAAGATTTTTTTTTTTTGATGTGGACCATGTTTAAAGTCTTTATTGAATTTATTACAATATAGGTTCTGTGTTGGTTTTTTGGCCATGAGGCATGTGGGACCTTAACTCCCCAACCAGGGATTGAATCCACACCGCCTGTATTGGAAGGCTAAGTCTTAACCACTGAACCACCAGGGAAGTCCCATTATTTCTTTAAATAAGCTTTCTGCCTCCGTCTCCCTCTCTTCTCCTTCTGGGTCTCCAAAAATTCTTAAATTGATACTTTTGATGATAGCCGATACATCACTTGGGCTTTCTTCGCTCTTTTTCATCCTTTTTTCTTGTTATCCTCCAGCTGGATTATTTCAAATTTCCTGTCTTTGATCTCACAGATTCTTTCTTTTGCTTGATCTATTCTGTTTTTGATTCTCTCTATTGAACTTTTCATTTCAATACTTGTAATTTTCAGCTCCAGAATTTCTATCCAGCTCTTTTTTTTAATGATTTCTATCCCTTTGTTAAAAATGTCTCATTTTCTTCATATATTGTTTTCCCAATTTTGTTGAATTGTCTTTCTGTGTTTTCTTGTAGCTCACTGAGTTTTCTTAAAACAGCTATTTTGAATTCTTTATCTGGTAAATTGCAGATCTTTATGACTTTGGGTTCATTTACCAGAAGATAACTGTGATCTCTTGGTGATATCATATTCCTTTGATTTTTCATTTTCTTTGAAGTAGCAGTCACTTCCTCCAGTCTTTACAGACGCCTCCAGGAGAGAAATACCCTTCCATCACCCCTGCTAGCAATTCTGAGGCTATCTCAGACTTTCTATAGGAATGCTTGCCTCTCTCTTGTTTTCTCTCCTGTGGCAGAATGTTTAATATTGTGTGCTTTCTCTGGATGCTGCAATGCACCAAGCCAAGTGCTGTCAGCCTTTCTTGTTTTCTCAAAAGTGGTACTAAAGCTGAAGTTTGTGGTCTCTCCATGGTCCACAGATTTGACTGACTTTCTGTGGCTGTTCCCTAGCTGCCTGCCAAAGCTCTCTCTTGCCACTGTGGAGATCCCACATATGGAGCTGACCACAGGGCAGGGGTGTGTATGTGGTGAAGCATGCAGAGTGCTGAAGGTGCCCATGGGCCAGGTGGGGGCATCCCCAGGTGAGGTATCCCCAGCCGCTTGTGGGTGGGCTTCTTGATGGAATCCGCAATGCAGTTAAGAACCACAGGCCTTTATAGGCATACCTCATTCTATTCTACTTTGCTTTATTGCACTTCACAGCTACTGCATTTTTTACAAATTAAAGGTTTATGGCAACTTTACATTGTCGGATGAGGGTTAGCATTTTTCGGCAATAAAGTGTTTTTTGAATTAAGGTATGTACATCGTTTCTTAGACATAACACTATTGCACTTAATAGACTACCGTGTAGTGTAAACATCAGCTTTTTATGCAGTGGGAAACCAAAAAATTCATGTCACTTGCTTTACTGCAATATTCACTTTATTGTGGTGGTTTGGGACCACAGCCTCAATATCTCTGAGGTATACCTGTAATATCCTCCAGGAGTTCTATCTACCACTCTCCCTGACTCTTTCCATCCCCCAGTCATGGTTCAGTGCTCTGGATGATGTGAGAGAGGAATTAGTCATTTTGGCAGCATCCTGCAGAGCTGAGGAAGCCAGGTATTCGCTAACACACTCTCCCTTTCCTTGATTGAATAAATCACAGACCAAGAAAGATGCTTCTTGGTCCTAGGCTGTACTTCCTTGAGGGGAAAGATGTAGGTAAAGTAAAACTGTTTCTCTTACCCACTCCAGTGGATCCAAATATGTACAGATGAACCCCGACTTAAGATGGTTTGACTTACAATTTTTCAATTTTATGATGGTGCAAAAGCAATATGCATTTAGTAGAAACTGTACTTCAAATTCTGAGTTTTGATCTTTTCCTGGGCTGGTGATATGTGGTATGATACTCTCTTGTGATGCTGGGCAGTGGCAGTGAGCCACAGCTCCTAGTCAGCCATGTGATCACGACAGTAAACAACCCACATACTTACAACCATTCTGTACCCATACCACCACTCCTTTTTTCACCTTTAGTTCGGTATTCGATTAATTACACGAGATATTCAACACTTTATTAAAAAGTAGGCTTTGTGTTAGACAACTTTGCCCAACTGTAGGCTAATGTAAGTGCTCTGAGTACGTTTAAGGCAGGTTAGGCTAAGCTATGATGTTTGGTAGGTTAGGTGTATTAAGTGCATTTTCAGCTTATGATACTTTCAACTCTTGATGGGTTTGCCAGGACATACCTCCATCGTAAGTCAAGAAAGATCTGTAATTTTTTCTCTAACAAAAAGCTGAAATTTCTCTTTTGGAAACCTGGACTTCCACAGAGCCTCTCTTGTCCATGAGTGATTGTCTACCTTAGCATTCTCCAGGGCCTCCTGGACCATGACTGAGAGGAACTGAAGCTGTTTCACAGACCACTGCAGAATCCACAGACAGAACCAGGGACTGCCTGCCTATTACCTGACACAGAGGTGGACAAGACTCCTCTTATATCCCTTGGCATATGGTGATTAATCCCACAGTTCCCTCAAAGACACCTTTGTCTGTGGATACCAGGTTTTTGTTGTTGATGAATGGAACACAAACAAAAGACATCCTATGTCACCGTGATGCTGACTTTACTACTTGTACAATTATTTTAAATTATATTTCCTATAAACAACATATATCTGAATTTTACCCAGTATCAATATCTTCATTTTTGTTTGGTCATTTGTTTATTTTTTTTTACTGGTGAATCTATTTTCTTTATATGTATTTCAATTACAAATATGTATGACGATATCTCTTTTGTTTTATCCCTTTTTTGTCCTATGTTGTCTATATTGTTTAGTTTTCCTTATTTTACTTTTTTTAGGATTGATTTTTTTAAACTCCATTTCCTTCTTCTATCTTTTGAAAGTTACATACATTTCAAGTATTTTAGTGGTTGCCATTGTACTTTTACCCCAGATATATAATCACTCAAACATTAATCCGAGTCTTTCCTAGCCTACAAAAGTAGGATCTTGGAACACTTTAACTCTTTTCACACCTCTCTTTTTGGCTTATAACCTGTTGTCCAAAATGTTTCTATTGGTATTTTTAACTTCTAAAATTAGATAATAATATTGATAATTCATATTTTCCCAGACATTTACCAATTTCTTTGTTCATTATTGCTTCTTGCATCTCAGATCTATTTAATAATTTTTTTCTCATTTGTAAAGTAAACCCTCAGTATTTTATGTAATAAGGCCTGTTGTTGGTAAGCTATCTCAGTTTATATTTATCTGAAAATTCTAAATTGCAGCACTTATTTGCAGGAAGAAAAGTGCCCTTAGTTTTCATTATAGACACAGTCTGTGGCATAAGCAGCCTTGCCATTTGGTCATTTTGGTCAAGCACATTGTTTTAAAATGTCTGTGCATGACAGGGATGATAGGCAAACTTCACTAGATGAATCACAGTGGAGCCCTTTTGAGCTCTCGATTTACTCTTGGGCCATGGTTGAGACTAACTGCCTTGTCATGGGACACCAGGTGAACATTCATCCGCAATTGCCTATTGTCAATTGGATGTTTTCTGATCCAGCAAGCCATAAATTCTGACATTACCAGGATCATCCCATATTATCTGAAGTAGTTGATGTGGTATATTCATGAATGAACAAGTCTGAAAGCAGGTGGCTCACATTCTCAGTGTGTTCACTCCTGCTATATTGCCCACGTTCCTTCAGACCACAGTTTTAGCCTCATATGGAGTTTTCTAGTTTAATGAGGAGGAAAAAGAACAAGCTTAACTTACAAATCTCTTTACATGGTATGGCTGCACTTGCTAGAAATAGGCTAGTAGGGTATTACAGCCCAACCTGGGCTTGGCCCTGAAGGACAGTAGAATAGAGAAAACTTCCTTGTAGGTAGAAAATATTTTTTCCTGAAAGGAAATATATTGTAAAATATAACAGATGCTTAAATATAAGAGAACGAGCTAAAGAATGGTTTGTCAGGATGGTCAAGGATTTGGAAAGGGTAAGAATGGAGAATGAAGAATTGGTAAAAATTTGGAAAGCTTTCCTCTTGGAATGAATCCAGAGTCGAGGAATGCTTTTGTCCTATGTGAGTACTCATCAGTTGCTAAAGATGCACTGAATATTATGTTGACAAAATAAACTACTATATATAGATATCAGTCAGCCTTTTTGCCCAAGCACCCTATAATTTGTTTAATGAATTTATTAACATAATGGCTAAGGTAGAAGGAATGGAGGTAATGCACAGATGTAAAAACACAGGCTGACCATCATCTAAACTGACTTTTTTTCCACCAATTTTGCCTGATATAATGGCAGCTATGTCAAACCCTAAGCCTTCCATATGGCTACATAATTAACAAATCACCTGATGGCAGATACTGTACTTCCTAAAAGAGGAAATTTTTTTTCCTATTTTAATAAACATATTTTATATATAGTTTTGACTTTGTTGCCTATCACACTTCTAAAAGTAGCAATATCTGTATCTTATGAAGTATCTTATTTACCAACATATTACCCTAATATCTCTTCTGATCAAGAAACTCATATTCTTGCAAAAGAAGTAAGGCTTGTGCCCACAGGATTCATTAGCTTTACCATGTACATTATCACTTGCAAATCACTTGAATTATAGACCAGTGGAAAGGAATACTGAAGACAGTTGCAGTACTTGCTGGGAGATATACCTTAAAATGTTCCTCAGAAAGCAGTATGTAATCTGGATTAGCAATTAGTATATGGTTCTGTATCCTTCACTCCCAAAACCAGAATATGTGGGTCCAGAAACTTTAAGGCATCAAAATGAGACTGGCATCTCTCACTATCACATCAAAGATCCACTCACAACGTTGATTGCCCCATAATAAATTCCCTTCTGCTCAAATTAGCCATAGTGGATTCTGTCTTATATAAATAAGAGCCCTGACAGATACAGGATTTAAAAATACATACACAAAGTATACTGATTAAATGTTTTTGGAATCTGTGAATGGAATTTTATGAAACCTAAATAAGATAATGTATGCATACAGTTTTATAGTCAGCGTGACTCACCAGTCAAATTAAAAAAAAAAACCCAAACATTTATTATTAGAAACTGTGAGTGCAAATCTGGATACTAGGTACATGACTCAACAGGATCTTCTTCAGCCTTTATTTCCTTACTTTCCTTACTTAGCCTGAGTTTCTTAACAGAATTGGAAGAATGTTAATCTAGGTCATGTTTGTGAAAGGACTTGATTTCTTAAGTGCAAGGATCATGTAGTCTGTATTTGGATGCATCCAGCATCCTCTGTGTTATCTAACACACTGTGTCAATAAATGGTTGTCCAACTGAATTGCAAAGTTTAGGTACCATGTGCATGCTAGTTATTCATTTCACAAATTCCGTATTTTAAATTACCTTAATAATATCCATTTATTTAATTATAAGGATCTAGATATAGAGAAAATGTTTCTTGCATACAGGCAACAAAATGCCAACAGTTTTATTGAGTTAAGGTCATAATAAACTTACTTGGAAGTTGCATGTCCAGGGCTATGTGTCAGCTGGCACTTAAGTTGAGTAAATCTGTGAGATCACCAAGAAATCTGTGTAAGCAAGGAGGCAGAGAGAAACAGGCTTAGACTAGTGGAGGGAAATTTGACATAAAAGAGTGACAACTTAGTAAAGAATTTATGGGATGATTGAAATGTCAAATGGGATATTTATTAAGGCATTTTCCATGTAGAGTTTGGTATAAACCTTTTTCTCTCTTTCCTTTAATCTGACACAAATAAAATCTACACAGCTCACTAATGATTTGGTAGTGGATTTAATTTCAGAGGCCATGATGAAAAGCCAAGTCCTGTTTCAAGGTTGGGGGAAAAAAAGAAGCTGTTTAAGATATGATACCCACATACAGGATATATATTCAAACTGTTGCTTATGGATGGCCTCCAGAACACCTCCTTTATAAATGCATACAGAACAATTTGGGAGAGTTTACATCTTACACCCATTGAACATACAAAAACATTAGTTTATTTAGTATATTTATTACAAAATATCTTCAATGTATAACATTGTTTTTAGAATTAATTTGTTTATTTATTTATTCAATCAATTTTAAACTATCTTTATGGAGACATAATTCATTTACTATAAAATTCACCCATTTAAAGTATAAAATTTAATATCTCTTAGTATTTCATAGAGTTGTACAACCATCACCACAAAATAAATTTAGAACATCTTTGACCCCTCTAAAAGAAGCCACTAATCCATTGTCTCCCCGCAACACCCCTATCTCTCACCAGTAACTAATCTAATTTGTGTCTTTGTAGATTTGCCTATTCTGGATATTTCAAATAAATTTAATCAGACAATATGTGGCTATATGTCACTCTTGTTACTCACTTAGCATAATGTTTTCAAGAATCATCTAGTTGTAGTGTGTATCAGTACTACATTTCTTTTTATTGGCAAATAATATTCCACTGTATGGATATGCAAAATATTATTTATCTGTTTTTTTGGTTGATAGACATTTCAGTTGTTTCCACCTTTGGCTATTATGAATAATGCCGTTATGAATATTCATGTACACATTTTTGTGTAGATAAATGTTTTCACTCTCCTGGGTGAAAGTGTTGACTCATATAGTACTCCATATTTACATTTTCGAGGAATTTTCATATTGCTTTCCAAAGTGACTGCATCATTTTATACTACCACCATCAATGTTTGAGAATTCCAATTACTCCACATCCTCAACACCACTTGGTTACTGTCTACCTTTTAAATTATAGCCATAATTGTGAAAGTGAAATGGTATCTCATTGTGGTCTTGATTTGCATTTCACTAATGACTAACAATATGAAGCATATCTTCATATGTTTTTTGGGAATTTGCATATCTTTGAAAAATATCTGTTCAGTCTCTTTTCCATTTTTAATTGGGTTATTTGCACATTTATTATTGAGTTGTAAGAGTTCTTTACACATACTAGATACAAGTCTTTTATCAGATATATGATTTAGAAATATTCTCTCTCATTCTTTACATTATCTTTCTACTCTCTTGATGGTAACATTTGAAGCACAAAACAATTTTTTTTAATTCTGATATAGTCCAATCTATGTATTTATTTTATTTTTTTTGCTGATGCTTTTAATGTCATGTCTAAGAAACCACTGTCTAACCCAAAGTTAATAAACTTTATCCCAATATTTTTTCCTAAGGATTTTATACTTTTATATTTAAGTTTGTGATCTAATTTGAGTTAATGTTTTTGTATGGTGTGAGGTAGGGTTCATCTTCATTCTTTTGCATATGGTTATCCAGTTGTCTTAGCACCATTTGTTGAAAAGACTATTATTCCTCATTTAATTGTCTGGACACTCCTGTCAATTGACCATAAAGGTAAGAGTTTATTTCTGGACTATCACTTCTATTCCACTGTTCTATACATCTATTCTTATGTCAGTACCACACTCTCTTGATTACTGTAGCTTCATAGTAAATTTTGAAATAGGAAAGTGTGAGTCTTCCAACTTTGTTCTTTTTCAAATTGTTTTGGCTCTTCTGGATTCCTTGCTTTTTTTATATGTTTTATCTTTAGATTGTCAATTACTACAAAAAAAGAAGCTAGGATTTTGATAGGGATTGCAGTGAATCTTTAGATCAATTTGGGAAGTATTGCCATCTTAAGAATGTTAAATTTTCTGATCCATGAACATGGAATGTCTTTCCATTTCTCTAGATCTTTAAATTCTTTCAACAATGTTTCATCATTTTCAGTGTTCAGGTGTTGAATTTCTTTTGTTAACTTTATTTGTATTTTGTTTTTTTGATGCTATTATAAGTGAAATTATTTTAATTTTTTTGAATATTTATTACTAGTGTATAGAAAAACTAATTTTCTGTATATTTATCTTTTATCCTGAAGTAAATCCTGTTAAGCTCATTTATTAGTCCTAATAATTTTAATGGAGTAATTAGAATGCCCATATACAAGTTCATGCCATGTGCAAATTGAACTAATTTTACTTCTTCCTTTCCAATCTGGAATTTTTATTTTTTTCTTTTTCTTGCCTAATTGCCCTGGCTAGGACCTCTAATACAATTTTAAATTTAAGTGGCAAGAGTGGATATTCTTGACTTATTTCTGATTTTAAATGAAAAGCATTCAGTTTGTCAATATTTTGTGTCTGTGTGTTTTTTGTAGATACCCCTTATCAATTGAAGAAGTTGCCATCTATTCCTAATTTGTTGAGCATTTTTATCATGAAAGGATGTTTTCTGAATCATATAAGATAATTATTTTTTGTACTTTATTCTATTAACATGGTGTATTTTATTGTTTTGCTTTTAGCTATTAAACCAACTTCGATTTCTGCAATAAATCCTGTTTGGTCATGATATGTAATCCTTTTTATGAACTGTTGGATTTGGTTTGCTAGTATTTTTAAAAGTCATTCAATCTAGTAATAAATTATAAGTATTCTGCTACATGTAAAGGGTGAAATTCTGATGAAAACCATACATAATCCTTTCCTTTATGAGTTCCTAGTTCAGTTGGGGAGACAGATTTCATTTAAATAGTCATATAAGTTATTACTAGTTACTAATGAAAACAAAAATTATAAAGGGAAGGAACATAGCTGTATGTGAGCCTATAACAAAGAGAGAGACAAATTGAAATGTGGTGTGTTTTTTTTTTCTGTAATTTGAAGGATATTTAGTTACTAACTAGAAAATGAAGGAACATTCTAGAAATTCTAGACGCATTCTAGGAAGATGAATAGCATATTTGAGAAACTGGGGAGAAAAAAGACTACACAAATACAGTCATTTTTAGAGAGGTCTCGATAGAGGCTTGAGACCTAGACAACACCCACATTATCCAGGTCCTTCTGGGTCATGTTATTAATTTTCAATCTTACCCCAAGAGCAATAAGAAGCTATTGATAAGTTTTAAGCAAGTGAAGTAACATTATCAGATTTTCATTTTTAAGAGATAACGCAGACTGCCTTGTGGAGAATGGATTGAAAGAAGGATTTAATGATAATCAGGAAGTTATTCAGGAGGCTGATGGTAGTAGTTCAGGTGAAAGATGCTGCCTGATATCTTGGCATAGGCTGGTGGCAGAGGAGATTCAGGTATAAGGAACTGTGAGAGTTCTTAGTTAATGTCATGGCCAAAGCTGTCTGTCATATACTGAGTGGCTAGTATGTGTCAGGCACTTCTTACTTTTTTAATCCCCATCACAACTCCGTGAAAAGGGTAGTGTTATCATTCACTCTGCTATAGGACAGAAAACTGCAATTCACAGAAGTAAAGAACTTTTTCAGTTTCATAGAACTAGGAGGTGACAGAGCTAGGACTTTAAAAAAAAAAAAGGAACTGTGAAATAAAGATAAAATTATACCACTGGCTTTTAAAAAATTACTATAAATTATTAAAAGGTATAATTCAATTTTTTCTAATTTTATTCTTTATGATTTTGCAGAATTCACAATATTCACAAAAGACTTGCACCCAAATTATTCAGACTTTAGAGCTTTATGTCATATGGAGATAACATAATGATAAATAAGAAATAAAGAAATATTTAAAAACGTATACAAATAATTGTATAGTACCAAAAAACTAAACCAAACTTACATATCAATGTTCAAACTGTGTGATGAGGTCAATGGAGGAACTCCATTTGAAGGAAAATACTCCCAAATTAATCTAATATTTTGTAAAGCACATTTGTGCTATTAAGATAGACTTTTTATACTTCTGCTTTTACAATATTGCTTTAGTTGCTTTAAAGTTTATAAATTAGTTAATATTGTTGTTATTTTGGAAGTGAATTATTCCTGGTTTTTGTTGCTGTTGTTGTTTTGACTGACATGTGTTGCTGGGGCAAATTTCAATAAGCAAGGAATTTATCTTCTTATCACAAATTCTAGTTTCTAACATTTTTATTTAACAAAATCACATATGCAATGACAAAAACTACTTTTCACAAAAGAGCAATGAAAAATTAATTTTTAAAACACATTTGGTTGCACATATATTTGGAATAAAATTGTTGTTTTAAATGGCTAATTAGAACAGTTTGTCATACATACTGGAAACTGGTATAATGACATTATTTTAACCACTCAACTCACAGGAAAAAATAAAAGTGTGTGAGAGACACTCTTTTGAACCTTTATTCTTCTGTGTCTTTCAGAACAGTTCTGTCTCATTATCTCCAAGGTACTTGTCACTATAAAACTGAGATATTCAGACAGATGTTATACTAGAGTATAAATAAAGAACATTTTCTCAGTTGAGTAAAATAACATCTATTCAATGTTTGGTATATGCAAACCCTTTCTATCTATGAATTAGATATTTTTCTGAAGAGAATTTGATTTCTAATAGTGAATTTCTTATTCAATGTATTGAGCTAAATGCCCATACATGGCCAAAAGAGTAGGCACTTTGTCCAATATGAGAAGAAACATACAGTGTAGTTTTCAAGTAGGGTCACATTTTCCATGGTTCCTAGAGGGCTTTTCACCAGCAACTTGACGTCTGCAAGGTAATTATTCACATCCTACTTTTCTATCCATGCCTCGTCCTACATACCCTGCATACTGTGAGCAAGTTAGGCTATTTAATCTTTCTCAAATACAATGCATGTTTTTCTTATTTGGTTTCATTAGATGATACCACTGTCGTATCCCAGCAACCCCACTTGTCCAAATTCTTTCCAAATGTCAAGTAGTAGTTTTTCAAATGTGCTAAACTTCCCCTGACCCAAACCCTAATGGAGATAATTTTGTCCCTCTTCATATTTCCATATTAATTATCTTCTTCCTCACTATGACCTTCTATTATAGTTATTTATATACTTGACTAATTGATGTATTCTATGAGATTATAAACTCCTTTGTGGTCAATTCTTTCTTATTTTCATATTTTACCCCTTTCTTTGTCTCCAGTAGTTCGTGGTGCATAGAATTCTCAAAGTGAATTGCCTTCACAGAGCTATCACTAGGCTCAAGCTCATGATGCATATAATGAGTGAGTGAGTGACTCATAGATCCAACAGAAGGAGAAAAGCCTGCTCCTCCAGCTTTTAATAGTGCCTTAGGGATGCATTTGGAGAAAGACTTCCTCTTATAGAAGTTTCTTACTTGTCAGAAGAAAAAAAAAAAAAGGAAGTAAAGGAAAAAGCCAAGGGAGTTAAGAATTTTGACCCAGAAAAACAGCGATGGCACTAAAACAAAAGTGAGGTAAGACCAGGAATGAAGTAAGCAGTGTATCTCCTCAAAGAAAGCTGAGACTTTCCACCAGACACCTCTTTCACCCTTTCTGATGGAAATCTTTGATGCACAGCTTATTTCTGGAAACTAGTCCAACAAAGTAATTTAAAAATGTGGATTAAAAAATATTAACTGTATATCCTGGCTATTTGTTATCCTTTTCTGGAGAATCAGTGTCTTAACTTCTTTCCTATGCTTGTGAAATCACCTCCCACAAGCTTGTGAGTTTTGATGGGATTAATAGAGTGTGCTAGAGTTCCAGATATTCACTCTTGTAGCCTCTCTTGCAGCTAGAGTTCAGGCAAATGACCCAGGTATTGCCAATAAGGTTTTTGGAGAGGACTGACCAAAGAAATTCTCTGACAGAGAGGAAAACTACAGCAAGATCAAAACACCAGAAGCCACCAGAGCAGGGGTGCTAACGTGGGTGGGTGGTAAAATGTTCAGGGCTAACTGTGCCAAAGCGTAAGAAGCATCTTCCATGGCTTTGTGGGAGGGTAGCTGTTATGTCTTCACCAAATGCATTCTATGAAGGAGTTGGGAGTATTTTTCTAGATTATTTTTAGTCTCCTGGCATCCTGGTGATCCCATCCATAACCTAGTATTATTTGAGCACACTATTTTCCTTAATGTAGCAGACAACTTCTCTGTCCTTATCTTCCTTACCTTTTACAGTGCCTGCCAATCGACTTCCAAATATCAAGACCTGCCCTTTGCTTGAGAGCTTGCTCTGGCTGCCTAAGCCCTCTCTGCCTGTGTACAAACCAGGCCAGAAATGCTGGGGAATTAACGGTCCACAGGAACAGTCTTTAATCGTTGACTGCAAGCAGCTGGTTCATAATACCCAGCTCTCTCCTTTCAGGGGTAATAACCACATGGGATTAAGTTACTATGGTAGCCTGTTTAATAATGTAGTACCTTTTTGGCTTCCTTACCTTTTCTCTATCATTTCCCCACTCCTCTGCTCATGTTTACTGGGATCACTTCCCAAATAACCTATCTGCATATGAATCTTGTTTCAGAGTCTGCTCCTGGAATTCCAACTAATACACTTAAATACTCCAAAATTGGTTTATGTTGTTTAAACTCAGAAAACTGACTTCCTTCCTGTATTAGGGAATTTGGCAGCACATAAAAATGTCTAGTCACATGATAAGTAATAATCTAAGCTCTCATGATGGTTCTTTCTTTCCCTTTTTTATGCCTTTGTCATTTTAATTTGAATTTTACAAAAAAAAAAAGTGTGGACAATGGAGTCATAGAGCTCTTATGTCAAATACTAGATTTAGCTTTTACTAAGCAAGTGCCACTCGACTATTTACCTAATTTTTCTGAATCTCATTTTCTTCTCAGAGAAATGATAGTACTTATAAGTCTCTTATAGTGAAAATATATAAAAGGAATATTTCAGATGTCTACACTGTACCAGTCACACTAATGTCCAGCATAGATACTTTGCTTTCCTCCTCTTCTTATTTTGGTCCACCTTTTCCTCCTTTCCTTGATCAACCTTCTTTTTCCTTATATAAACATTAATTGAACAAAAGTCAAAATCCTCAGGGGAATGCAGTTTTGGTGAGGTAACCGACCACTCAAGGCACTTAGAAATCTTGATATTACATTTCCCTCAAGGTGGCAACTCTGATTCTATATTTGATGATATTTTCACTAAATGTAAGTCTCTACCTAATATTCACTCAACAGAAGTTGCCTCACACAAAGCTCATCCCTCTAGTATACATATAGCTCATTCAAGAGCTGCTTTTTGTACCCACTACTTCTGGGCAGCCCACACTACTCTCCTTCCCACATATTCAACACAGTTATCACACATGCTTGCCATCCCAAATATTTCCCCTGAACTATTTCCTTCCTTGGTGCTCCATTCTCTGGACTTTTCCCTCCACTCCTCTCCCTCAGTTCTGTCTATTCTAACAGCTTCTAACACTTTCTTGAAGCCTGGACAACCTACCTGAGTAACCTGGTAAACCAATTTAAGACAAAACACTCTTCCAAATACCATTTGTGTTTTCATTTGGACTTTGTTAACTCTGAGGAACTATGAGAGTTTTAAGCATAGAAGCAGAAACTTTAAGGGAGATATATTTGGACAAGAAGATATTTTTCACATTTTAAACTACTACCCCATAGTTGACTGTTATTCCAGCAGAATATAATATAGGCTCTGGAACTCCTGGGTAATAATAAATTTCCCATTCCCTTGACATTTTAGCAATTATAAATAATCTTTCTGACAATACTTCATACACCCTGACTTTAAAAATGAATATCTCTGGGGCTTCCCTGGTGGCGCAGTGGTTGAGAATCTGCCTGCTAATGCAGGGGACACGGGTTCGAGCCCTGGTCTGGGAAGATCCCACATGCCACGGAACAGCTGGGCCCGTGAGCCACAGCTACTGAGCCTGCGCGTCTGGAGCCTGTGCCCCGCAACGGGAGGGGCCGCGATAGTGAAAGGCCCGCGCACCGCGATGAAGAGCGGTCCCCGCACCGCAATGAAGAGTGGCCCCCGCTTGCCGCAACTGGAGAAAGCCCTCGCACGAACCGAAGACCCAACACAGCCAAAAATAAAATAAATAAATAAATAAAGTAGCTAAAAAAAAAAAAAAAAAAAAAAAAGAAAATGACTTATCTGAGGAATTTAAAAAAAAAAAAATGAATATCTGCTTATTAGCTATTCGTACGACAAATACTTTTAAAACACTATTACGTTCACAACATTTTTCTAGGCATTAAAAGTCAGAAAATTGAGATCTCCATACTCTAAGAGCATAGATATTAGTTTTGAAATCAAAGAATAGATGCATGAAAGTTGTTAAGTTGAAGGTTATACATGACTTAATTTCCAAATATATTTTTATGTACAAAACATTCTATTGCAGTTCTAGAATGTTAAGATAAGTGGGTATTAGAATAGTTAAGAACAAATTGTACTGAGTGTGTGAAAACTGGGGCAACCCTTGAACAAATGGAGAGTATTTGGATATGGGAAGAGAAAGGAGATGGGCATTCCAGGTGGGGAGAACCACTGGAGCAGAGACTTAGAATACAGACTGAGGGTATCTATTCTGGAGAGGGAACTGACCCATCTGGATGAAGCAGAGTTCGAGTGTTGAGAAGTAAGTAACTTGAGTGTGGCCAGATTTTGCTTGTTTAGTTAGAGTGGTATGTGTGCCTACAGGTTATGATAATTTGTGTTAGAGTATGTAGGAAATCACTGAATATACATCATATATCTTTCTGGATCAAAAATTTTACTCATATTTAAGGGAAAGATAATTAACATCAAAACAAAGAACTATATCAAGAATAAGTTGCAAGATTCAAATGTAACTCAGCAGAAAGATCTAAGCTGAAAATAGAGATTTGAGCTGTGTTAACAGCCTATTGGTAGCTAAAGAGCAGACTGTGGGTGAGATCATCAAAGACAGTGTTTAGAGTAAGACAGGCAGAGTTTGGGAACAGACAGAATAAGAGCTGCATGTAAAAGAGCTTGAGACTAATTTGTAGGAGAAGTTTGGGGTAATCTAAGAGAGAGGTGTCATGGAAGCTATAATTTCAAAGAAGGAATTGTTACCACTGTCAAATAATTCAGAGAATTCAAATGACATACAGATTACAAAGTATTAATATCTTTTACATTTAATTCATCATACGTGATTAGCAACATTTGACAGAGTAATTTCAGGAAAATGTTGAGTTAGGAGGCTCAAGTACGATTAGACTGTTCTTCCCCTATCTCCAGAAAGTAGCTCATGTGTAGGTTGCAGCTTCTCTTAGGAGATATTCTCTGATTCCCTACAAGTACCATTAAAATCTCCTTCTCAACCAGCCTGGCGATCTATTTACCTCCCATGCACTGCTCAAGTTGACTACTTGACATCAAAGTAGGGAGAATATTTTCAGGAATGATCCTGATATGAGAAAACCAGCACGTGGAGCAAGAGTTTTAAAGGCCCAAGGGCAAGGATCTTGACATGAGCTCTACCAGGCATTGACAGGTCTGTCTCCAAGGAAAAATATTCCCCTCAAAATGGTTATAAGGGCCCAAGGTGAAAAGAAATTACTTTTTTGGGGTGAGGATCCCCTTTAGAAAAAGAGGCAAATATATAGCGAAAGTATGATACTCACAAGCATTGTTAAGCTGTGAGCTTGAGACCTGTGGTTGAGGCTTCTATTCCCTAAGATAATTCTTTTTTAATTGGAATATAATTGCTTTACAATGTTGTGTTAGTTTCTGCTGTACGATGAAGTGAATCAGCTATATGTATACATATATCCCCACTCTCTTGGACCTCCCTCCTATCCCCCCCATCCTGCCCATCTAGGTCATCACAGAGCACCGAGCTGTGTTCCCTGTGCTTTACCGCAGGTTCCAACTAGCTCTCTATTTTACACATGGTAGTGTATTTATGTCAAACCTAATCTCCCAATTCATCCTACCCTCCCCTTCCTGCCCTGTGTCCACGTACTTTCAAGTTAGATATCCTGTTTTTAAAGTTAGAATCTAAAGATTTCATCATACAATTCAATGGTTTCAAAGGATATAATTTCTATTTTAAATACAACTGCTACATCACTTCTAAAAATGTATCCAAAAACAGTATAGAGGTTTCTCAAAAAACTGAAAATAGAGCTACCATATGACCCAGCAATTCCACTCCTGGGTATATATATGAGAAACAAAACAAAAACAAAAACACTAATTTGAAAAGATATATGCACTACAACGTTCATAGTAACATTATTTACTATTGCCAAGATATGGAAGCAACCTAAGTGTTCATCAACAGATGAATGGATAAAGAAGATGTGGTATACAAGGGAATACTACTCGGCCATAAAAAAGAAAAAAATGTTGCCATTTGCCCCAACATGGATGGACTTGGAGGGCTTTATGCTAAATGAAATAAGTCAGACCAAGGGAAACAAATACTCTATGATATCACTTAAGTGGAATCTAAAAAATACAACAAACTAGTGAATAAAACAGAAAAGAAGCAGACTAGAGAACAAACTAGTGGTTACCAGTGGAGGGAGGAAAAGGAGGAGGGGCAATATAGGGGGAGAGGAGTAAGAGGTACAAACTCTTAGGTATAAAAAAACTACAAGGACATATTGTACAACATGGGGAATATAGCCAATATTTTATAATAACTATAAATGAAGTGTAATCTTTAAAAATTATGAACCACTATATTGTACACCTGTAACTTATATAATATTGTACAGCAGCTATACTTCAATAAAAAGAAAAAAAGAAAAAAAAAAAGTATCCCAAAGGAGTATAAATATAATCACAATGATATAATTACCTCATAATTCAGTTAAAAATATACAAACATATTATTTTTAATGTTCAAAAAATTTTGATTGCTTTTTCCTCAGTGAAATCATATTTTCATTCAATTTTCCCTAAAGATTTCCATCCTAATATAGTTTCATGCTTGAATGTTTTTATTGAACACTTTATCATATTTCTTTGCAATAAAATATAATCAAGTATACATTTATATCAAAATTTCCTATGAACATCAATTGTAAGTGTCTAAAATTTCTTCTGGAATTAATTATGTCACAATAATTATTAGTAAACAATTATTAAGGACATTATAAATAATTATAAGTAAAAATTTTAAAACATAAAAAAGTAGAAGTTTTACTGGAAATGAATCTATTGATGAGACAGTTGGGAAGAAGGGTTGTGGTGCCTTGATTAAAAGGGTTTTCCTACAGTAAATGCAGAGCTTGTCTGCATTTCTGGACAATGCAACATGCAATATTGGGGAAGGGGAAAGGAGTGAAAAAAAAAAAAGAAAAATGTGATTGTCCAAGGGTAGCCAGGAAAGGAGAACAGGTATATCCCTTCATAGCAAACCTTTTCCTAGGAAAGAGGATCTAGAGAATTTGAGGCTCTGAAAATCAGTTTCCTTGATCAGATCCTTACTCACATGCACTTAACGGTCTCTCTTTATGTGCCCTCAGGGCCCTCTGCTTAAAGAGCATTTCAAGTTAAAGAGTGAAGCTCTCCTGAAAAGAAAGCTTTCTTTTCCAACTCACTCTGTTTATTTAGGAAAAAAGTATACATCTTTTGTGCAATAGACTCTCTGGCACAGGAACTATAATACATATAATCTGTTATTTTAAGAACCATTACAGGATTGTTTTTAATTTAAGTAAAGTAATTAGAGTTGGAATTCCATTCCTCCATTCCATTATAACTTTTGAATTTCTTTCCTTACTCAAGTGGCAACATGACTTTATGAAAAGGCCTCTGATGAAAAATCCACTCAAGGGTTATGCGAAAGACTTGGGTAGAAGAGCAAACTGGTGCGAAGGTTCCCATGAGAACACTGCTACTGCCATGTAGTAGAATTCTGTGAAAAAGCAGGCATGAGAGTGAAGGTAGGAAGAAGGGGTGGGGTTGGGTCGTGAGTGGAGATAAGAATCAGAAGGTTTTGGTATGATATAAACAAGTTCTCAAGGAAGACCCATAGGCTTATACCTAAGTGTAGAACTACTAGCTGTAACAACGGTTAAGAAGAAATATTTATCCCTTTGAAGCCAAAAGCATGTAAAATGATGAGAAATTTTACATATAGCCATTGATATCTAAGAATTTTACTTAGTAGCAGAAGGCGAATGATCTCAGGTTTGGTGAACAACATGCAGGGTAAAGCTACACTATCAAAATGTATACAGAAATAATTTTACAAGAACGAGTTTAATATTTGTATGACTATCTTGAACCCTGTTTCAGTGACGTGGTAAAGAAAAAGTATTGTCTGGGGTTCTTCCAGACAGAAGGGCAATATAGTAAATGTCAGATGTTGCTGTTGACATTAGAACTCATGCATCCCACGCTAGTAAAAGAAAAAAATTAAGCAAAATAAAAGAAACTAAGACACTGAGCAAAGTATGAATCATAACCTGTCCTCGTAGAATTTTATGTTTATATTTGAATTACACAACTTAGTTATGGGAATCAGCCACCAAAAGTTTGTATAAATGTTTTTCATCTAAACTGTGCAGAACCAAAATCAAATAGTCTCAAGTAAAGGAAATTGCTACATCTTCAGAATAAAACTCTGGCGTTTACTTAAATTTGTGCTCTAAATGTCAAATTCAACACAAGACAAAGTTTAGCTGTATTTAGGGTCTAATAGCTGAGAAAGACTCTCAGCACAGAACCTGCTCACTGGAAGAACACTCAACATACATCTTTTTAATGAATGAATGAACTAATTAATGAATGAATGGTTGGTGCCCACCAAAAAACAAAATAAAAACAAACAAACAAACAAACACCCCAAACTAAAAACCATAAAATGCATACAGGAACAAATACCTTATATGTTGAGATCTGTGAAAAACCTATTGCTATTGTATTAACTTTAGGAAGTAAACTTATTAAACATCTGAAAGTAGTGATTTAAAATTTTTTATTTTAAATTTACTTTCCTAGTTCTTTTACTTTGTTATCACACATATTCTTAATCTAATTTATTTATGAATTATTTTCCTCCAAAAAGTATATATTCTAAAAGATTTTATTTTGAAAGGCCAAGTTAAACACAAGACCTAAGACGTACGTCAAGCAAAGCCACTCCAGAATGGGAATTTCTTTTTATTGTATTAATGTGATTTTTTTCCTTTGCTTCTTAAAGATGGAGTGGAGGAAAGAAGTTTAATACCCCATGTTGTATCTACTGCAAAGATATAATAATCCACAGATGTGCAAGTAAATGAACTCTCTAATGTGAATGTTGTGTTTTTCCTGAGCTGAAAAGAAAGGAAAATTGAAACCATGTCCAGCTGACAACCTATGTATTTTACATACATTTTATAGCGTTGTTATTAAAAATCTATTAAGAAGACAGAGCAAAATGTTTATCATATCATTTGGACCTTATTTTTTGGTAAAGAGATGAAAGAGTGAAAAATCTTTCTCCCTTAGTCAGTTATTAGTTACAGAAATTATTCATACAACTGTTATGAGGACTAGCTCAGGAAGTATGCCATCTGAGTGTAGGTCATTCTTTCTACTGAACTGAGTGAGGAGCTGAATTCGACATTCATTATCTTGTATATTTTGTATGTGGTTCATGGAGAACTGCATTTATGGTATTACTGCATCCTCAGGCAGCTTGAGGGTCCACTCCCACTACAGCTTCACAGATATTGACTTGGACTTAGAAAAGATGAGAATTTAGCGCTTAAAAAAAATCAAGTGCTCTTTGCAATGTATAGTTTTAGAGTTAAATTAATCACAGTCTTATTACAAAATAATGTCCTACTTTGCTAAGTTCGTATTAGTGTTATCTATTTATTCAATTTCCAATTTTAAATTTCACTAATATATTGCTTCAATGAATTACACACTGTTCTCTTTCTGTACCTCTCAAAAATCCAAGTGTGAGATCATTTTATATGTACATACAGTGCCAAATCATTTAAGTAGATTTTTGAAGATAGTGAAAGTTCTATATGAGTTACTTTTTCTTCCTCTCCAACCCTAGCATTAGTTATCCACCCAAATATTTACCAGATATTGCTAGCTTACTTGGACATAGTGCCCTGAAGTCCTAGCTGATTTGTAGCCTGTGACCACTGCTGGTAAGTCTCCCTACTACCCCTTGCTCCAGATGCTGAATATCTGAATCTAGCTACAAATGAACAATGTCGCCCAGCTGACACACCTCACGCGTCACCATCATCTATCTGTTTCTTCTTCCCTACAATTTTCCTTCCATAAATGAACTTATATAAATATACACAATTTTTAGGAGAATTCCTTCTCTCTGCCCATCTACATTCAAATAAAACATATTGTTATAGTACTTTTTAATATCTTCTTAAAGAAATTAAAATATTTCACACACTAAAAACAGCTTTATTTTACAAACTTCCAAAATACACCTTTCAAATCTGATATTTTGTCAAAAGATATTTCACAATTAATTTTAAGTAGGCATCCAGTCGCTGGTTTTCAATAGCATATGGTTGTTAAACCTAATTATTTAAAGATAAAATCCACAAGCCTAATTTCTGGATTGCAAATTGAATTGGACTCTGAGATTGTTTTATCTCTCTCTATACATTTTTGTGTGTGTGCACATGTGTGTGCATATATATATCGTGTTATTCAACTTGTTAAGTATCTTACTGGTCTAATAGGAAGAATATTTTCTGACTACCAAAACTGCTGGCTCATAGGTTAGTACTTACATGGTAAATCATAATTCAAAACTCAAATTTTAGTCTGTCTTCAAAGTTGTCTATAATTATTGGGTTTTATAGGCAATCTATAATGCAGGCTTCAAAACAGTAATCATGTAAAAGTGAGCAAAACATCTGCCTACTGCTAATATAAAACACCCCCTATGTCATCTGAGTGATAGGGGAACGCTGAGTATGCTTAGGTTTGTAATGAACAGCTTAAGAAAATTCCCCTATGGTTGCCTTGAGCTGTCTAAATGTAATATTCTTGAGATTAACATTTTCCTATGTTCAAAATATGCCTGCAAAATAAGATGTATCTGCTGCACAATACAGATTGGAGTGCATGTGCATTTTTATACTTGCAAATTCTTACAGGGAATTTCAGATGTGATAAAAGAGTAGTTGTAATGCTTGGAATGGGTTAAGCGATATTAGAAAGAACCCAGGTATGGGAAGAAGAAAGAACAAGATTTCTAAGTGGAGGGTAAAATCAAATTCAATGGGCAGCTACTTAATTTACTAAGATAAAATAACAAGACACAGAAATATGACTGAATTTCCATCAAAGACAACTCTAAAATGGAAAAAAATATTCCAGTGTAAGTTAACCAATAAAATATAGAATTTATGAACACATCAATTAATTAAATTATATATAAAAGAGATACCTAAACTCCTTCCTCTCATTTTAAAGTAAAATCAAAATACTTATCAACATGTGTTGAAATATAACCTCTCTATGTAAAGTAAAGATGAGGCCAACCTGTCTTTTAAGCTAAATGAAAGGAATCAATTGCTGATTGGATAAAAAAGCACAGGGTTCTAGGAAACAAATCCAGCTGACTTGCAACACCTCTGAAGGCTCCTCTTCATCTCTAAAATAGACCAGGCATGGACTTGCCTAACATACCTAACACAACTTCTTGGGAAGCAACTCCTCAGTCTATGGTAGCATTAAAAAAAAATTCTAATCATCAAATCACCCTTGTGATTATACTGTAAGCAAGAAGATCAAATGTCTTTCCTTTTTATGAAAATTTCACTCAATCCAACATTTATTTGAGTCATTAAAATCACCGAAACCAAAACTAACTCAACAAACTAGACAGTTAAAGCCAAAGCTTATTGTACTTTTTCCGAGAACACATATATTTCCCCAATTTTTCTGGCCACTAGTTAAAATATATTTAAAATATATATATATATAATTATTATTTCAGAATAAGGGCAGCTTATCTAAAACTTGTTCTACCATTTTTCTTCCCTAATAGTATTCTTCATTTTTTGTTCACCACTCTCGTTAAAAAAACAGTAAACTGAGTCTAAGTCTCCATCATTGGTTTCATCACGAAAACTGTATGATTATGAACGTAAATGTCCATGTTTAAAAAAAGATTTAACATGTTCATTAATTTATGTTATTTTAGAAACCCTCCAAATAAGAATTTTTTTTCTACCTATGCAACAAAAGTTATTTCTAAAGAATTTTTAGAGGAAGTAAAATTTCAGAAAAAATTACTTATTGTTTCCTTTATAATGGCAAGGCAATTGATGGAAACTTTCTTTAATAAACTCAGTATGACATTTTCTGGTTAAAAGTTATTTAAAGTCATTGCTACCTTTGTTTTCTACTCTGAAATCAGTGGAATAAAAACATAAGAACAGAAAAATAAGTTTTATTTTTAATGAAACTATGGAAGAACTACTGCCAAATATATTGAAGTGTGGGCCAAACTGAAGTCTGATACTCAGGATGTAAACCATTTCAGATCTCCAACAGGACACAGAGTATTTCCAAATTAGGAGGCATGTCCTGGGCGTGGGAGAGGGGGAAACCAGTGAAACCTTCTTTGGACAAATAAGGCCAATTGGTACATAAAGGCTACAAGATAGTCCCTGTGCCTATGTGACACCACAGA